>NC_141550.1:8032500-8332500 GCF_021556685.1 Rattus norvegicus
AGAATGTAATGAATAAATTAATTTAAAAAAAATCCAAGTGTGCACTTCAGGACTGGAAACAGCACAGCAATGGAAGATTTCACAGTCTGCTCAATGGCGCCCACTAGTGGAGCCTCCAGCTGTGGCCGTTGGCTGGCTCAGGCATTCCGACAGAAGTTCTGGGCAGATGGGGAAACTGAGGGAGAAGCATCAGAGGTGACTTCTTGGTGCCCGGTCTGGTTCATGAGAGACATTACCTTCTACATAAGGCTCTAGTTGCTCCTTACAACCTAGCCCTTGTTTATTTGTGCTAGGACAAGAAAGCAACCTACCGTGAAAACAGACTAAGGAAGTACAAACGGCCGGGCAACATCTTAGCCCTGTTTAGATTTGTGTAACTTAGTAACTATTCAAATGAATGCGTGGGATCTCCTCTCCCATGAACATTTCACTCAGTCTATGTAAACAAACAGTACTGGAGGGAAGAATTATCTTCAAATATGTTTACTTCTCATCTAACATGGCAACACAGGTCCACATCGAAACTCGAAATATAAAAGAGATCAACAGAAGTTGCTGTTAAGCTTAGAACAAATGCACAACTGCAGTGGGGTGTGTCTACAGAACAAGCAACTGATATCTTTTTTTTTTCTTTTTCTTTTTTTCGGAGCTGGGGACCGAACCCAGGGCCTTGCGTTTGCTAGGCAAGCGCTCTACCACTGAGGTAAATCCCCAACCCCGCAACTGATATCTTAAAAGGCATTAAAGTTGAGCACCAGGGAGAGCGGTCAGGGGCAAAATGCCGCCAATATTGCTGGATCTCCAGCACCCATTGAAGCCAGGCACTGCAGTGTGCCCTCAATCCTAGCAGGGACAGGTGGATTCCAGAGGCTCCCTGGTCAATCAGTGTAGCCCAAATGATAACTCCAGATTCTGTGAGAGACCCTGACTCAAAAAGTAACGTGGAGAGCAACAGGGGAAGGCACGGGACACTGGCTTCTGGATTCTACAAGCACACACTAGCCTAGGTGAGTATGCTGGTGTTCGCTCATGTATACACACAGAAAGAAAGTTTAATTGTGCTCAAATACTTGATCGCATTAGGAGCAGAGTACAGGGGCTGACCCTGGCCTTATCCCTTCAAGTTGCTCACTTTCACAGAGAAATGGGAACACCTGAGGGATACACAGGGGGTTATGGTTCTGAGGGAACTTAAATGTCTCATAAAAACATTTTATGGCTGTTCAGAGACAGTGGTGAAAACCTGTGACCAGTTAGGGGAACGGTGTGGCGCATACAGGACCAGGGTGTAAGAAGATGGGAAGGTTTTTGAATAGAGGGGAAGGAAGAAAGGATCACAGAGTTATCAAACCCACAAGGACTCTGCAGGAAAGACGTGTTACATGGGAAGAAAGCAGGTATTCAGGAAGGTCCTGTGTAGCTTGTCTCTCGAAGACTAGGTTTTTCTGATGTCACCTGTGCTCTTGCTGGGTTTAGAACTCGAGGCTGAGCTGACAACCTCCTGTTTGGGCTCCTCCTCTTGCTGTTCTTCCTGGGCAGGCAGACATTGGTGGGGAGGGGCAAGGACTTTCCTAGGGCCCCCCTTTGAGACCGTCCTATTATCAGATGCATTCGAGTCCATGCCCTATTTAATTCCAGCCTCCTGGTCACCTTCTCATCTTAGAAGATTGGGGCTGTTCTACCCAGCCGCCTCCACAGCCTTTCCTTAGACCAGGCCCCATCTCTAGGTACCCTGACTCTGATGATAGGTCCTCAAGGAACAGGCCTCTCTTTCCTTCTGACCATTCCCTGCTTGGGCTCAACCGGAACCGCACACGGTGAAATCTTCCTCACACACGGACCTCCCCGAGTCTCAGAGAAGCTTCTGTGGCTGCCATTCAGAGAGACTGTGCTCAGATCAGGAGCGCGGATGTGGGCGAGTGGTTTGCACCGGTCAAGGTCCAACAGCTGTGGCTTGTGGGAGCTCCAGTTGGGGTCATGAGAGGCTCGGCAGCAAACAGCACAGGGAACGGAAAAACAAACAAAAGGTCTCCGTTCCCTTTGAGAGAAACATCCCTGGAGTCCTTAAGAGGGAATCTGTGTGTGTAATCGAAGTCCTCCTACCTTGGCAAGACAAAGCTGCCCTTAAATTTTAAAAAAAGGAGGCAAGCATAATTTGCTGGAGAATAAAAGAAACAAACTTGAAACTTTCATCGGGAAGAAAAATGTTTCAAAAGCATTGCTACTGGTCCACAAAGGAACAAAAACACTCATTTCTTAGTAGGTGGTTGTCTTTTCAAAAGTCACGGAGGTAGGTCAGATCTTCTGCTAACTCATCCTGCTCTCCTGCCTCTTCTTCCTCTGGGGCTGAGGAGGCCAGGGGCCAAGTTCTTTGTCTTTCCTTGTGGGATCCTCCCTGCCTGCTTCAGGGTGCCTTCCACTTGGCTCCCCAGGAGGCCCTCTATTTCCTATCATTTGCTCCTGGCAAATGACAAGGGCTAGCACAGAGTGCTCTCTAGACGCTCTGGAAGGCGGGACTCAGGGCTGCTCTCCCTGCTCAGAGTTTTTCCTCCTGCCTTATTTCTCCCCTGACTCTTCATCGACCGTGGTGAGCTAAACAGACCTGGGGACCCTTGAGATAGTAATTAGGTAAATGAAATTCACTGAAGTCAGGGTGACACCCACAAGTCAGGCTCCTGTAGCAGGCCTATTTTAGCTCAACTCCAAATTAAACCCTAGGTTATCTGAAGCAAAAGTACCGAGTGGCCAAATGGTTACTTCGTGTCCTCTTGGCTTGGCCACAGTTTCCAGATGTTTGTTCAAACGCTCATAGAAGAAGGTGGCTGAGAAGCTACTTTTTGTCGATAATTATCATTTAAACATTTCTCCAAAAGCTAATTGTTACATTTGTTATTTGTCTGTGTATACCTGAGTCGGCAGATGCATGCCACAGTGAGTGTGAGGTCAAAGGTCAACTTGCTACAATCTGTTAGTCCTTCTACCACGTGGGTTGGAGAGATTGAACTCAGGTTGTCAGATTTGGCAGACCACTGGGTCATCAGTCCTGCCCCGATCTGCCTCAGATTAACATTTGAATCTGTAGACTCCAAGTGAGCAGTTCCCTCTATAAAATGGGGTGTGGCTCATCCAATCAGTTGAAGGCATCCTTTCAAAGGAGAGAATTCTGCCTCCTGAACACGGTTGGACCTCACATTGCAGAGTTAACCCTTCCCAGCTCTCTAGCCTGCCTACCCTGCTTGCTCTCACAGTCGCCTGGGTGAAATTTTAAGCATCTGTTTACCCTTTCCCTCTCTTTCAAGCTCCTCTTCTTCCTGTCTTCTCTTTCTTTCTCTCCCTCCCTCTCTGGCTTTCAGAAGATGCATCTAGGATAGAAAGATTGCATTTTTTTTCTGGAAGGTTCTACTTCCTACCAACAGCCTGGCTAAGACTTGCTTGAACTCAGGCAACCCACTTAAAGTCACAGCATTGTTTGGCTGGCGCATCAGGTCTAACTGAGTTTCTTCACTTGATAGCCCTGATCTCATGACATCAGGATTCTCTCAACTCTTTAACTTCTCATAAGACATGTTTGCAGTAAACCTTGAAAACGGATCAAAGCCATGGAATGATATGCCCAGTTATGACATGAGTGCGACTGCCCAGTGATTCCATGTCTACACCCTCTGTTAGTCTCCATCAGAAATGTCCCCAGGGGAAGGTCTCCCTGGAGGCAGCAGAATGTCAGAAATAGGCCAGCAGGGAAGGATCCCTACCTCTGAAATGTGTCACAGGCTGAAGTTCCTACATCCCTCACCCATCCCATCCCTGGGTCCACACTCATCCTTTGTTCTGTCCCTTGAGCTCCATCCTCTGAGGTACCGATCTTGCTAGGTCTGCTTGCCTCCCAAGGAGCCCCCTCACCATGGAGCTCAGTCCTCTGCCCACACTTGGAGTCAGTAGGAAAGACACTCTTGTTGACCATTTCTTTTTAGGAGATGCCCGTAGCTAGAGGAGCATTCTGATCCCTGAGCAGGTGAACATCCCTGTAATGGTGGAGTTATCACTTGCTTTAAGATGTTCAGCTGCTCTGAGTCGATCAGAACAACAGTGCCAAGTGTGTTGTAACCGCTGGCAACAGTGGTGCATCTGTGCGTGGTGCAATTTCTGGGTTCAAAGCTCAGTGTTTACTGTGGCATGGGGTAAGCTAAATCTGTGTTTCCCTAGGTGGCGATCAACTGTTTGCTTTCTATTGGTCAAAGTTTCAGCAGCAGGGGAAGCTGAGAGAGAGGCCTGCCTGCTGGGACTCAGTGTTTGCGATGTTCCTGAATAGTCTGTTTCTAGAAATCAAATCCCAGGCAGAGTTCTGAAGACAGGAGAGTCTCCGTTGAAAAGACCGGATTTCGATGAGTAGGTGTTGAGTATTGCTGGATGAGCTAGAGTATCCAGACAGTACTGACAATTATAGACATATAATCTAAAAAATAATTGAAGTGATGTTTTAGATGTTTCTCAAATATGACTTTTACATCACAAACTCAGGAGAACACAAACTCAACATTTCATTAACATTCCAAATGATGCTCTCCAGACAGTGAAAATACAACCCACGTCACAGGATGAAACATTTTCAGTTAGGTACTTGACAGAGGTCTAGTAGCCACAATATGCAAAGATTGCTGACATCTAAACAACAAAATGACAAATAGTACAAGACAAAAATTTGGGCAAATGATTTCAAAAGGCACTTCTCCAAATGAGAGAAACAAAGGGCCAGTGTGCTTTGGTCCACGAAAATATACCCAGCATCACAATTCAGTGGTCAAAAGGAGTTCTAACACAAACCTGAAATTCTACCTCTCACCCACTGCTGTAAGAAGATGGCTAGAGGCAACTGTTGGCAGAGTTGTGGGAAAATCAGATTCAGACATCACAGGGCTCAAGACAGATCAAAGCTCACCTTGGAAAATGGTTCAGAAGTCTTTGTTCAACACAGCTGTGTCAGCAGTTCTTCCCCTATGTGTACACCCAAGCTGAAATCTTATCCCCACAAGAACCTGTACACAGGGGGGCTGGAGTGATGGCTCAGTGGTTAAGAGCACTGAGTGCTCTTCCAGAGGTTCTGAGTTCAATTCCCAGCAACCACATTGTTGTGGTAAATATAAAAAGAAGAAAAACCTTTTATCCCAAACCTGTGGAGCCGTATGGAATTCTCCCGGCAGCTCTCTACTAGCCTAGAACTCTCTTGTTCCAGCTGCCAGGTAAAATCAGGGCTCTAGAAGTCCAGCATGGGGCCGCCCTATAGCGGCTCCCTGACATAGACTCTGCTCACACTCCCATCAACCGCCCCTGATAGTTAAAGTATAAACTCCCAACTACCCAGTGAAATCAGGACTCAGTAAACTCTAATTTATCAATCAGATTTATATGTTAAATTCTCAAACCACAATACATCCACACAATAAACTCACAACCAATTGATAAGGATATAAACCGCCCTCCCAGATAAGATAAATTGACCTATAGAAATCCATTTATGTAAAAAATATACATAACTACCTAGGGTCATTCAAGACCACCTGGATCTGGGTCATCTTCTCTGTGTCCATTTTGATTCTCCTCTTTCTCTTCTTCCTCCTTTTCCTCCTCCTCCTCCTCCTCTTTCCCCTCCTCTCCTGTCTTACAAAAGCTTTATCCTCGCCTTCTTTTTTACTGTCCAATCATGGTCTTGATCTAACTTGTGCCAGCCCTCACTTGCATATGGACACCAACCTTCACCACATGGTGACTCACAATCTTCTACAATGGGATCCAACATCCTCTTCTGGTGTTTCTGAAGACATCGACAGTGTGCTCACATACATAAAATAAATACAACTTTAAAACAAACAAACAAACAAAAAAACCTCTGTACACAGATGCTCACAGAAGCACTAGTCAAAGTATGGTAACCTAAGTGTCCAGTCGTGGTGCATTTATCCTGTGGGTGGACATGGGGAACAGTACTCCAAGTGAAAGAAGCCAGACACAAAACATCAATGGTTACATGATTCCACTCATGTAAAATATCCAGAATGAGTAAAAACCATATGAGGAAAGGTAGAGTCTGAGTTAAGGAGGGAGCAGGGTGGTGGCTGATAATGTATATCTTAATTGGAGCTGATGACAGCATTCTGGAGAGTTGTGTTGTAATTCTGTGAAGATATTAAGAAGGCACGTATTATGAAAGGATACATTTTTATGTGACGTGACATCTCAATTGAGAACACTAAGTCTGTCACAGGTGTAAAGACAGACATCAGTACATGTGGTACTTCCTCCTCCTCATGCCCACGTTTAAAGAGATGAGGACACCCTGACTGGCCACATTAACTCTGTGGCTTCTGTGCTGTCTGGCCAGAGTCCAGGGACTGACTCATTGTGGCTCACTGTGGAAAATGAGCCTTTGAGCAGAAAAGGAAGCCTGGGCACTCAAGGTTCTGAGTCTGTTTGGTGACCTCTAGTGGGGAGCATCTTTTACTCCATGTTTTCATGGAAAAGGGGACAATTTCACTGGACCACAATATTGGTTGGAAAAAGCCCTAAATTCTTTGCCTTTTGGGGGTGTTAAAAACACTTTCCCAAGAACTGGAGCCATAGAAAGTGTGTTTTGTGTTCTATAGGAACCGTCTCCATTGAACATCATAATCCTTACCGATCTACCTACCTGTCTCTCAAGCTGTCACCTCCCTCTGTACTCATTAATTTGCTCCCCAGTCACTTGAATCACTCTCCCTACATCCGAGACTGCGCACTGAGAAAACTCAGAACCGTGTTGCGTGTAGCTGTTTACTATCTGGCCTAACCTCTAAGAATGGACCACACTACCAGCCCTCACCTGGCTTCCCTTGAATCCACGGATAAAAGACACCCGCCTACACACACACACACACACACACACACACACACACACACACACACACACAGTTGTTCATTTTCAACTTGCCTTTGGACACAATTGCTGGGTACTAACATCTCCTGCCTGGAAAAGCTTGCCTTTATCAATACCTCCCACCTGCCCTAAACTTTAGTGGCTAGTCCCATCTAGCCCCTGCTAGATATCCCTGATCACCCGCTTGTAGGAGTAGCCTGTGTGACCATTTCGTTTTTGAGATCTCACATGGCTCTTCAACCCTTCTTCACCAGAAGCATGGCAAAACTTCCTCTCTCCTTCCTCGAATCTCCCTTTTTCTCCTGCGACCAGAAAGTCTTGCCTGTACTTTCCGCCCAGCAATTGGCCCGTGGCTTTCTTGACTGATAGATCAAGAACCAATTGGGGAACAGGACCTTAGCATCAGAACCACCCCTGCAGAGCCAGACTTTGGATTAAGGGGAATTCTACTCTACTAAGGGTGGCCAGTGGATTTTAATCTCCATGCCAACATCAATATAGTTTGACAGATTCCCAAGGCTTGACTAGTAATGTCTGCTTTGGACACATGAAGGAATTCATGACGTGCATCCTGCATGCTTGCCAGCTAGAAACAGACACTCTTTCTAAAGGGGCCTCTGGCCAGAAAATCTCCTATGATAACACCCCAACCTTGAAACGCTACATTACCCATGATACAAAGCTACACATTACATAAACCATGTATTGTATCAAGAGACAGTGGTACCTTCCTAGCTTACACCCAAATTTAGAGTAAACCAAGTCTGGTCTCTATTCTGATGTAAGGGTCATGGCCTTGTCCCATCTGTTATTATCCATCCCAAGAATATAAAACGAAACCGCTTTCTGGGAAATGCTTGTTAGATCCTAGGATAAGCTGATGACCTCCATCCACTAGAAAGCCTGGAAGTCATTCTCTACATTAAAATTATTTTCTATCAAATCTCCCTCCTTTCATTTCCCCACCCCAAATGGTCCCACTAAGTCCCCCATGCTTACAGCTGTTTGTATCATTTGGATGTGTGTGTCTGACTTGTAGAAAGGGTAAGCGTTCATCACTACAACAAAGGTCCCCAGTCCCCGAAGCATGTATATGCAGTGCCTCCTCTCTGACTAGGACTATGACAGACATGCTTTAATAGAGAAGCTCTGGCCTTATTTTGGATTTCTGAATTCACATGGTGAGAAGCCAGTGGTCTGACACCTTTAGGTAGGTTCTCCTGAGTAAACTCAGAGGACCAGCAGGAAGCCTGGAATGTTTGCTCACTGAGGTCAATTGTCCTTTGAAGGTATGTTCACCCTCCCCGGTCTTTATTCAGACTTTCAAACTACAGGTCAAGTTAAAGATCAAAGATACTGATGTGAAAGTGCTGATCAACACACACATCCCACAACTGGGAAACAGATGAAGAAAGGCTGGTTTACCCAACTCAGAAAGGCAAGCGCTGCATTTCTCCATTACTGGAGGCTCCCAGCCCCAAATCTTCAGACGTGAATGCATAACCTACAGTAACTATAGAAACCAGGAGAGTAAAGCAGGACCCTTGTCAGGATTGGGCACTGGGGAGCAATAGAGAGGGGAACAGCAGGATCCAAGTAATCTCATCAGGGAGACAGGAATGGGAGGCTAGCAAGATACAACGACGGAGCTGATGGGGGGACAGGGAAAGTACAGACCCCTGAGGGATGAGGGAGGAGGTAAATTCAGGAAGATGAAGGAGGGAGGTAACGTAATAATATAGATGTCTGGAAAAGCCACAAGAAAGGGTACTATTAACTATTTCCCTTAAAACACATAATTTAGCATATGAAAATACATGCATAATTTAATAAACGTTACTCACCTGGGCTGATGGCTCCCTCTGCAAGGGACAAAGACCACCTAACAAAAACTCCAAATCAGACATTAGCTGCCCTCTTTTGAATTCTTGCAGAGGGCTAAGAGACTCCCAAAGCCTACAGTCCACTGCCCTTGTCCTTGGTCATCCCCTAGAGGTGGAAGGTAAGTCCCCATTGCTGAAGGCACCACGCACTTCAGAAGCAGGGCCCGGAGGCTCTCAATCTGGAACTGACCCCGATGTCCCCTCCGTGAGGACTTGGTTTTCACGGCACCACGCAAGCTTCCAAAGGAGGGAGGCAACCATCTGTCCACCCAGCTATGATGCCTATGAATCAGCGACCAGCATGGCGCAGCCACCCTGTGTGTGCAGCAGGGGTATAGCCAACCAACCGATAGCTAAGCTAAGACTCCAGTGTACGACTCGCTTGACAGGAGGAAACCGTGACTGCTACTGGAGGTCAGCTAACCACTCAGAGCTGGTGAAATCCTGGTTATCCGAGAAGAACCTACAACCACTAATTTACTAAGCCAGCACAACCCGCAACGACCATCTATAACCCTTTGTTCTTCCGCGTGCAGATAAGTACCGTCCTCGCCCTTCATCGAGGACGCTTCTCTTTGCAACAGACTAGAACAGAAAGCCACAACCAATCAAAATGCAGGGTTGTGGAACCCAGTCCCAATAGATCCATCTACAAGACGCTCCAGCACCCAAGGCTCGGGCAAGAAGAGGAGGGAGGAAGATTGTGAGAGCCAGAGGATCAGGGGGTTTGCTGTGAGGCTGTGTCCAGAGGATCAGGGGGTTTGCTGTGAGGCTGTGTCCAGAGGACCAGGGGGTTTGCTGTGAGGCTGTGTCCAGAGGATCAGGGGTTTGCTGTGAGGCTGTGTCCAGAGGATCAGGGGGTTTGCTGTGAGGCTGTGACCAGAGGATCAGGGGGTTTGCTGTGAGGCTGTGACCAGAGGATCAGGGGGTTTGCTGTGAGGCTGTGACCAGAGGATCAGGGGGTTTGCTGTGAGGCTGTGTCTCCCCCGACACCAGAAGCTGCACCTGTAACGTCTCACCAACATGGCTGCCCAAACGTGAGCTGAGCAAGGAGGGCTCCGACGAACACGCCAACGTGGAGAGGAAGCCCGGAGGCCTCAATCCCACACAAAGGACTGCAGGCAACTGAGGAACGCTGGGAGCTGGACGGGCGCTCCTCCCTGGGGAAGAGCAGGCCGGCTCGTTGTTCAGTGCTAAATGTCAGCCCTGAAGACACACACATGTAACATTGTATGGACTCGACAGGTTACATCCGGGCATATATATGCATATACAAATATATGGAAGCATACAATAATTTTGATGAGCCATGAGTTTGAGGGTGAGAGAGGAGAGGTAAATGGGTGGATTTGGAGACAGGAAAGAGAAAGGAGAAATGTTGTAGCTAAAATAAAATCTCAAAAATAAACAAAAACAATGAAAGGAAAGGTGGTGTGTGTGTGTGTGTGTGTGTGTGTGTGTGTGTGTGTGTGTGTGTGCCATTTACAGGAAAATGGTTACAACCACAGGTAATCATATTAAACCAATCAAGTCAGCTCAGAAAGATGATGCCATGTGTTTGCTCATCTGTTGGCCCTAGGGTTTGTGTAGATAAAGAAAAATCATACATGTACACACAGAAGTAGAACCATCAAGGGGAACAAAGGGGAACTATGGGAAGGGGGACAGAGGGTGGAGAGTGGACTATAGTGGGGAGTGTCCCTGAAGCACTTTACAGACCTTCGTGAAAACAGCCTTGAGAAATTCTATGAAAAAAAGCTTAAAACACTAGCTTTCATCCTCTCCGATTTTTTTCCTATAGCCGAGTGAGACCAAAATGGGTGCAGGTCAGCTTTCCAAATGGGAGTTCCCAGATCATTCCTGACACTTTAACCCTTTACAACTGAATATTCTATAAAGCATCTTCGGGGTTCGTTTACTTTGCTTTGAGAGCTATGCTGACGACAGAATACACATAGTAAAATGTTGGGGTTCCAGACAAGAGAGGCAAGGGGGAGAGGGGTACATGTGCCCCAGTTGGTTATGGATGTTGGTTTTAGATTGAGGATGGGTTTTGCTATAAGCACGCAATGCTCATATAGTAAAAACATTAAATATAGCTACTTCTGAAAAGTCAGGAGCAAAATCAGGACAATTTCCTTTTTTTTTTTTTTTCCGGAGCTGGGGACCGAACCCAGGGCCTTGCGCTTCCTAGGCAAGCGCTCTACCACTGAGCTAAATCCCCAACCCCCGACAATTTCCAAGAAGAGACGATTCGACATGGCTAATAGCTTTATAGAGAGAGATAAGGACGGGATAAACAAAGAACATGCGTGGCCACCCACGGCAGCACAGGACAACTGTCCCCATTCCACCTGGGTGCGTGTGTCTGGGGGAGTAGGGCACTTGCTGAAAAGGTAGAGTCTTATCGTTATGACCAGATCCCAGTCCCCAAAGCACGGTGTACATCCCGTGCGTCTTTCTCTGACAATGACTACGGTAGGCACACTTCAGTAGAGAGAGTCTGGCCTCAGCTTAGATTTCTGAATGCATGTGGTGAGAAGGCAGTGGGCCAACAGCTTTAGGCAAGTTCGTCTGAGTGGGCTCTGGAGGAGTGGACCAGCAGGAAGCCTGGGGTTTGCCCAGGTCACACGTACATAGATCTAACTGTAAAGTAACTGTAAAGTACAGTGTAGCAAAGTCCTAGAAGCCATTCCCTGCCCTCAATAACTATCCCTGTGACGTCATGTTTCAGACATATGCCCACGCTTCAGACCCATGGGTATTTTGAAGTCAATTTGAAGCCAGTTTGAGATTCATACACATTCCCAGTGAAGCCTGCAAAGGGAACGACTGTAAAATCCACAAGGGATTCTTTTTACATAAGTGATCAATCCCACTATGCCCCACTGGTGTTAAACGGAGCAGTGGCACTCTCCTTGGCTCACGTCTCCTCTGATTAATCTCTGAACAAGACCCACGCTGCGGTTTGCTGCTTGGGGTTGCACAGCTCTTCATGGGCACAGCTTCCCGCAGTCGGCACCTGGCTGATGACGTGGCTGATGACGTCACAGGGTTAGCCTTCTCCCTCTTGACCCAGGCCTAGTTTCTCTAGACCAGTTAGCAAAGCTAAGTCCTTTATTGGGTCTGAAAGACAGTCCTGTACCATCGCTTCCTCAGCTTGGAGAGCTGCTGGGTCTCAGAGAGAAACATGGGTTGGAAAAGGTCAATAAGAAATGCAGGAAAGAGAGGGAGAGAGGGACGGAAGGAGGGAGGGAGGGAGAACCACAGGAAGAAAAGGTCTGGGGCCTTTGAAAATGTGACAGTGTTGCTAAATTGTCCTGTGAAAAGGTTAAACTGTCCTTTATCTTCAAGTCAGTGTGCTGGTGGACAAGTCTCCAAGCTCTGCCTATCTGACAGGCGAAACTCTTCCCCTGCCTTGTAACCATCTGTAAGAGAAGCTGCTCATGTCCACCACCCGTCAGTGACTTGTATCCATTCTGTTGTGAAGTCCACGGACAGCTCTGCTCCCTTGCCTGCTGGTTTGCTTACAAGGGGGAGGGGTGATAGCAGTCAGGATGCACTACCTCCGTGCTTGGAGCTGTCAAAGAACAAATCAAAGCTTTAAATAGTAAATAACTCAATATATACACATATACATACATACACATATTCATATACACATACACAGACACAGGCACATACACATATACATAAACACATACACAGACACAGACACATACACATATACATAAACACATACACAGACACATATACATAAACACATACACAGACACAGACACATACACATAAACACATACACAGACACAGACACATACACATACACACATACATATACACAGACACATACACATATACATATACATAAACATATACACAGACATAGACACAGACACATACACACAGATATATATAAATAAACACAGACACATATACATAAACACATACACAGACACAGACACATATACATTTACACAAGCACATGCACATATACATTTACACAAGCACATGCACATACACATACATGAACGGCTGGTTAGGAAATGGATTGTGTGTGTGCTATGTGTATGGATAGGAAGAGATAGAGTGAACGTGTGTGCACCCAGACTGTAGTCTAGGATGACCTTGAACTTCTTATCCCCCTGCCTCTATCTCTCAGTGCTGAAATTAAAAGTTTATACCACCACATCCATTTTATGAGGTGCTGGGAATCGAACCGAGTTCTGTGGGCATCGTGGGTGCTTGGGGAGTGCTCTTCCTCCTGAGGATGAATATATATAATATACACGTATCTCCTTATGTTGCAGGTATTGTCGACCAGCTATTAGACTTCATCAGGATATTATTTTCTTTATCACTCCAACAACCTATCAGCAAACGGTTCCTTCAGTCTCCAGGGTTTGGGACTTACAAGGCCTAATCTATCCAAACTGAAAAAAAAAATCCCATGTCAATTTCATGGTTTGCAATTCCCCTCCCTTCCTTCCTCCCTCCCTTCCTCTTTTGCATGGAAATACTGGTCCACTTTGATGTACAGACCAAGCTTTTGTTTCCTTCCAGATGTCACCCTGATTTCTGCGATGGTCTGAAGTGGTGTCCCTACTGTGCGCTGTAAACTGTATGCATCTGGACCTGCTTCTAGATTCTCCCCAGTGATCTATTCCGTTCTTGCTCAGACTCATTTCCGTGATGCCTGCACTGTGGTGGCACCGTGTACACGGCACTCCGAGAAAAGCTGTGTGAAGTCCAGTGCAGCCTCGCCCACACGGTTTTGTTACCGTTGCGGCCTCCGTGGCTTCACGCTGCATCCAGTATTACTCACTGTTCTGGGGTGTCCTGGGCTGCCTTCAGCTGTGAGTCCCTGTTGCGTGTGACTCCTTATTGTGTCCTGGGGCAGCCTGTCAGCCTGGCACTGGCAGGACACGGGAAGCAGAGTGCAATGACAGAAAGCAGGTCAGGCTGCAGGACATAGCGTTACCTCTGACTCACTTGGTCAAAACCACAGAGCTGAGCCAAAACCAAAGGCTGGGGAAGTGTCCGGGAAGACAGGACAGGGTGTGGCTGCAGCTGTGGAAGCGTTACCACAAGTTTCCTACAGCTACTGACTAGGTATGCAAGCGGGGAGGCTTCATGGAAAAGTCTAGTCCTTGTCTGACGTTAAGGGTAGCTGGTAGTTCATATGTGAGAATTCCGATTCGGAAAAGCTAATTACAAGTAAGAAGCACAGAGAACTAGAGAATGTTGCATCCGGGTCTCCAATAATTGACAAATTAATGTTTTGCAGACTTGCCATTGTTTTTTTTTTTCCAGAAACAAAATATTTTAGAGCTTACGTAGCCATGACTCTCCACCCAGTATGCTCCTCTCCAGGCTGTGCTGCTGCGTGTTTTTGTGTCATTCTTATACACACCATATTCACGAAGGGCAACACTTTTTGTTTGGAAGATTTAAAGATAGGATATGGTATACAATGCATAATCCTTAATATTCAATAGTGTATTTAGGATCTAAGTATATTAACATATATAGTCTTTATGTAAGTTCATGGTTCGACTGTGATCTCCTCTACTGGTAGATTCCTTAGGTGTTAATTCCACCGTTATAAGCCTTTGAAATCACATGCTCAAAAGAAACAATTTATGAAACTGTCAATATTATCTATAGATCTTATGTAGTTGAAGTCTAATTGGACAATTGAATACCCACCACACCTAAGATATGCGCTGCGATTATGAGAATCCTCCAATATTACTGTCAACCTGGATGATCCTCAGAAAGGTCTCCAGTGACCGTGATCACTATACCGCCATCACCCTCCAGCCCCAAGCAGAAGACATCATTCCGCTCCCAGTTTTATCATTCCTGTTAATAGTTAATATCAGTGTTTCTGATAGCATTGGCAGCTTCTCCAGATCAAAGGCATTGGCAGAGGTCTCTGTGCGGTCAGACAGCCCTCTCCACGGAATGTTACAGTTTAACCTGACTCATTTTGTTTTCCGTGTCTCGTACTAAACCTCGGAGAAACACGGGATTCCAAAGCTTAATTACCAGAGAAGGTGGACTCAGTCGTGGACTGTGTGTGCATGGGAGCAATTCTAACCAGAGGAAGAAACGGGAAGCAGAATCCAGATGTTTCCCACAAGAATCCTCATGTCAGCTGCTTTGATTTCCACTGGTAAGTCAGAAGCCCAACGTTAGAATCCTCACTAACTTAAGAGTTATATACCCGGGTTACGCCCGATTTCAGGCGTAGGCTTAAAAGTCAATCATAGAATGTGACATAAAATTTGGTATTAGTAATTGAAGTTGGAGTAGGCTGGAACGGTGAAGCAGTTGGATTTCTCCACCACCTCTTCCTGATGCTCTGAGTCCTCAGTCAGGGAATATAAACAGGGTGCAGGGAGACTCTGACACCCCTTCAATCCTTGCCTGGAACTTAATCAGAACCCACCCCCAGCCCACTCCCCCAAAACCCTAGAAGGTGAAAGTCTCACATAAGACTCGGATGTGGGGAGTTCCTGATGCTAAGGCCAGCTTGGGATGATGGGACCATCCCCTTGGTGCTCCCAGCAGGCAAGACAAACAGATTAATAAGCTGCCCACTAGATTCCTCAGTTGCCCGGGATGATGCTGGTTCCATCCTGCTATAACCTGATCATAACATCCATTTGAAGCTTAGCTCCACATTAGAAGGCTTTGAGACTCAAATATGAAGTTACAGCAATGAATATACTGTAGCTTTTCTTCACAGAAAATACTATTTAGGCTCACTGTGGCTTGTGGTTTTGTCACGTCTCAAATATCCACTTCTACGTTTTGCAAATATGAGATTCAGTTCATGCTGTCTAAAGTTGGCGACTCTGTCTGTGTGTCAGACATTTGCGTGGATGCCATTCTTAGCCCTGATTATAAAACATTCCAAGGTTACCACGCAGCTTCGTGAGTTCTGTCCGTGCTCCCTTCCTTTGCTTTAGCATAGTGCTCCCCAGGTCTGGTAACAGGCAAAGGAAAGTTGAAAACACAATTTCCACCTTGTATTCATGAAGGATTTCGAGCAGTGATATGATGAAGGTTCATGCTTATAAATATTTCATATGCCACAGAATTACATAGCCGGGGACTATGTTCTATATCTAAATCTGCTATCCACAGGAGAAACTAACCAAATGAGGGGGGATTAGACCCCAGTGTCCAGGGGGACACACAGGAGAGACACAGGTCACGGGTGCCCATGACTCTCACATTTCTCTTCTGCAGCCCTGGCAGGACCATGGGCTAACATATGTGCCAGCAGATCTTCCAACGAGATCCGGACATGTGACAGCTATGGCTGTGGACAGTACTCTACTCAAAGGTAGGAGCGATCGCAAACAGCTGCCACTTGGTGGTTCCTCTCTTTTCCCATTGTCTGCCTCCTGTGTTTCCTAAAGGGCCCACAATGACCTCCCTCTGGCAGACTGGAAGCCAGCGCTGTGTGCGACAGTGACTGCATTCGGAGCAACTTCCGAAATCCTGCTTCAAGTATGGGGTCTGCACTAGAGACAGAGCCAGAGAGAAGGGAAAGGAATCAAAGCAATGTTGTTATTGTTATTGTTGATGATGCTATTGTTGTTGTTGTTGTCATTTTTTTTTTTTTTGGTTCTTTTTTTTCGGAGCTGGGGACCGAACCCAGGGCCTTGCGCTTCCTAGGTAAGCGCTCTACCACTGAGCTAAATCCCCAGCCCCTGTTGTTGTCATTTTTATTGTTGCTGTTGTTCCTTCTCAAATTCTCCACATGTTGTCCCACCCGGCTTTCCTATATGCAAAACCAAACCATTGGATTGCATTTTACAGATAGGAATTTGAACTGGCTGATCACCCAGCAGAGCTGGAGACCGTAAAGGCTACATTTAGACGCAGCCTTTGGATTCCTTTATGCACTTAGCCTGCTGTTACTGGCCAAGGTTCTGGAATTTGAACAGCAGAGGCTGACCTTAAGCAGGCAAGACTGTGTTGATCCCTTTCAGATGAGTGTCACACTCCTGAGGTTCCAATGACATGCGCACTTGTACGGCACTTACCTAGTACCCACAAGGTCCTGGGTTTGATTCCTAACACTGAACAATAAAAGGCCTTGAAGGGGTCAAGAAAATATATTTGTACACTTTGTTTTCAAAATACCACATAATAATGCTATTACAATATGCCTTAGACATTATCATCATTATCATCTACGTCTCGTTGTAAATCAAATATGATTTTAAATTATTTAATCTTTACAATGTGATCATTAGTACATGTGGACAGAGAGGTTAAAACTAGGCTAAACTTGGGGCTGGGGATTTAGCTCAGTGGTAGAGCGCTTACCTGGGAAGCGCAAGGCCCTGGGTTCGGTCCCCAGCTCCGAAAAAAAGAACCAAAAAAAAAAAAAAAAAAAAAAAAAAAAAAAACTAGGCTAAACAGTAAAATATCCTGGGCACTGCAGTATCTTCTGGCTGCTTCAAGTTTCGATGCCCAAGGCTGCGAGCTGTGTCCTAAGAGCATAATCCTAGCAATATCTTTCCCTGGGACACCCCCTCTGACGGTGATTCTTTATATTCTAGAACCCAAAGGCATCATCCAGGTGTGGACGTCCTGTGCTCAGATGGATCTGTGGTGTATGCGCCATTCACGGGGAAGATAGTGGGCCAGGAGAAACCCTATAGAAACAAAAACGCCATCAATGATGGCGTCCGACTGTCGGGAAGAGGTATGAGTATCGACCTGGGACACGGTCCAGGTGCCGAGGCTTAGTTATTTTAGTGCAGGCTCCATTCACAGAATTTTCATGTTTCTTCCAAGATCGTAAGATCTAGAACATGCAGGACAATCCAAGCACAAGATGGAAGGTGCCCCGTTTCCCTGAAGCCTGCCTATGTAAAAAGATCACCAAACTCTATAAGTGACCTGACTGGCTGTCCCCTTCGGTGGCCCAGGTACCTTTGCTTAGAAAGACTGTCCAGGCAGAACTGTATCCACAGTAGTGACCACACATTCTTCCGTTTACCAGCATCCCACAGTTCACTAACACTGGCACTTCTGCAGCAGTTGAATGTGAACTATTTCCGAACGCCTCTGATTGGTAGGACCCGTCTCCAGGGTCTGCATTGGTTCTTTGATTGGCAGGACCCGTCCCCAGGGACTGCATTGGTTCTTTGATTGGCAGGACCCGTCCCCAGGGACTGCATTGGCTCTTTGATTGGCAGGACCCGTCCCCAGGGACTACATTGGCTCTTTGATTGGTAGGACCGCCCCTGGGGGACTGTATTGGCTCTTTGATTGGTAGGACCGCCCCTGGGGACTACATTGGCTCTTTGATTGGTAGGACCATCCCCGGGGACTCCATTGGCTCTTTGATTTGTTTTGTTTCTGTCTTTTTAATTCTATTGAGACCCAACAAGTGAACGAAACTGTCCACCATGCAAGAGTGGAATTCCACGAGCTGTTTACATTTGGGCAACAAGACAGAACAGGACCCCCCCACACACCAGATGCCCCTTGTGCTGGCACCATACCGCTACTCCCAGCAAGGACAGTCACTAACCACCAGCACAAGTTAGTCTGGCCTGTTTAGAAGGACAAGTGGAAATTAAGCAGTCTGCACTACTTCTAAGAAAGTTCCTTGAGTTACCTATCACGGTTGTGAAACCCACCCCCGTGTTCTTACCTCCGTGATTATTCTTTTTGTCTGGAAACGAGTGAATACAGCTTATTAAAAAAAGGAGAGGACATTCCTGATAACAGAAGCGGGCTAGTGAGCTGAGCCTAAAATCCCCAAAGGCCTACCTTCATTCTTGTATCGTACATATTCCACTTCCGTCATTTGATGGACACTACAGTAACTTCCGGTTGTAGGTGGGAAGGGGGTGCTGATAGGAAGTGCCTGTTGTGGTGCTGAGGACGGAAGCTGGAGTAGTGTGCACATTAGCTTTATCAGTGGGGTCCCTCTTGCACTGTGTGTGTGTGTGTGTGTGTGTGTGTGTGTGTGTGTGTGTGTGTGTGTGTGTGTGTGTAAGAGCACATGCATGTCATGTATGCCCAAGCATTTGAGAGCTTGTGTAGGCCACAGGACACCTTGCCTGTTTTCCTCTGGTGCCGTCTTCTTCGGTTTCCTTTCCCTTCCATTTTTGACATCTGTTTACTTACTTTTGTGCATGTGTATATGTGCAGGTGAGGCTACCTAGTAAGGCTCTAGGAGGCCACCCATCTAGTCCTTTCTAGGATCACAGGATTGGGAAGGTTTGGATGAAACTGGTTACTTTGTTATCTCTTAGCCGTCTTGACCTTGGCTTTGGCTAGGAGGTATCACTGCAGAGACACAGTTAAATGACACCAATCCCTGCTGTTTGAGCAACAGAAAACAGCCTGGCAATAGCTCTTCAAAGACTTGGGATCCCTCAAAAGCTTGATGATGAGTTGTCTCCTGGAACGTCCCCCCTTTACTGTGACAAAAAATATATACAGTTTGTCAGGCAGAAAAGGCACAGCAGTGGGAGCACGGCAGTGGGAGCACGGCAGTGGGAGCACGGCAGTGGGAGCACGGCAGTGGGAGCACGGCAGTGGGAGCACGGCAGTGGGAGCACAGCAGTGGGAGCACAGCAGTGGGAGCACAGTGCGGCTGCTCACATTGGATCTGCAGTCGGGAAGCAGAGATGAATGCTGGTGCTCACCAGGCTCCTCCTTCCTTTTCCTTTATTCAGTCTGAGCCCCGAGCCCATGACACCACTTGTATTAGGAAGAGCCTTTCCTTGGTTAAACCTCTGTGGAAATCCTTTGACTGTCTTCTAATGGTTCTAACTCCAGTCAGACAGACAGCAAAGATTCACCACCCACCACCACAGAAATGGGCATATGTGTTATTACAAGATGAGGCTGGGGAGAGAGCCTGTTCTGTAAAATTTGTGCCTCTCAAGCAGAAGTGAATGGTACCTCCTTAACCCATGCCGAAAACCAAACATGGTGGTATGCCCTTTAACCTCAGCACTTGGGAGTTGCAGGCAGAGGATCCCCAGGACTTGCTGACCAACCAGCTTAGCATAATGGGTGAGCTCCAAGTCAATTACACACACACACACACACACACACACACAGAGAGAGAGAGAGAGAGAGAGAGAGAGAGAGAGAGAGAGAGAGAGAGAGAGAGCGAGCATCTGCAGTTTTCCAAAGTAGACACTTTGGAACAAGGTATCTTATTGGCCCAATCCTTGGCAAGGCAGAGAGAGAATGCTAGCTGGGAATGGAGCAGACTTTGAAACGTCCAAAAGCCTACTCTCCATGACATGTCTCTTCTAACAAGGCCATGCCTCCTAACTCTTCCCAAACAGTTCCAACTGGGGACCAGGCATTCAAATATATGAGTCTTCAGGGGATGTCTCAGTCAAATTACCCATGATCCACCTTCCTCCAGTCAGACTAGGGGGTTACTCGGTCAGCTGATCAATGCATCTATGTATTAGGGTTCATCTTCAAGTGGTCCAGGGCATCCCACCCACCTGTGGCTACTTCTCTGGTTCCAGATCCCACTGTGGCCAACACAGTCAGAACTCAGCAGTGCACTGTGATACCTAGTGTGTCTTTTCAGCCGCAAGAGACACTGACGTGCAGTTTTCCCAAGTGGCTGTTTGGAACAAGATGTCTTACTGGCCCAACACATGGCCGATAGGTTTGGCGGTCTGGGCAGGGAGAGTATCAGCAGGAAGACATCTGCCTCCACCTCCCCAGGGCCGAGATTACAAGCACACACCACAACTCTCAGTGTCTTCACTGGTTATAGGGATAAAACCCAGATCCCCGGGCCTGCAGGGCAAGTGTTGTACCAACGAACTTATCCTCAACCCCATGTTTGAAATTTCTAACTCAAGGCTACAGAAGCCTGAACAGTATCTCCATTTTCTTTTAGGTTTCTGCGTCAAAATTTTCTACATTAAGCCAATTAAGTATAAGGGCTCTATCAGAAAGGGAGAGAAGCTGGGCACCTTGCTGCCCCTGCAGAAAGTTTACCCTGGCATACAGTCGCATGTACACATTGAAAACTGTGACTCCAGTGATCCCACGGCATACCTGTAAGCAGAGACAGAGGCCAGATCTTCTCAAATTCCCAGAAACTGGAACACGTCCTGCTCCTGAAGAAACGTGCATTCTAACAGACGTGCCATCAGTGTGGACACAATTCTGATTCCGACTCAGCGTCACTCTGATGGGCGGGCTCTGATCTGCCTGCTGCCTGGAGGGCCAGGGAGTTTTATGTTTCCGATTTTTAAGTTCTGGGGACTGAAATTAAAAAAAAAAATGAACTCCCACGTGTCTGGACTGTGTTTCTGAGATCTCTGAACCAGCCACTTCTCTGCTTGAAAGTGAGGAAGTGACACCAGACTGAAGAGTTGCTCACAAGGCCTCAAACAGCACACATAACAAACACAAGCGGGCAGAACCAGAGGCTGTTGTTAGCTGAGGTGCTATATTCTCAGCAATGCGCTTACCTTGTCGGGCTAGCTGCCGGAGCAGCTCTTCACAGGGCTAACATTCCCCGCACTGTCTACCCCTGCTCTTTTGTGCTCCACAAGAGTAATGGGTTCCTAGGAAGTGAATGGTGGCATCTTCCCTAAAAAGGCATATTCGGGATGTCAGCGAGGCCGCATACATGCAGGAAAGTCAGGATAGGAAAGAAACTACCCTTAAACTGGTGTGTCGCCTAAGCCGAGTCAGGCGGCCTCATCCAGCGATACCATCTGCACCCCAAAACTTACTTCCATATACCACATGTATCCCATGGCCCAGTGATAGAGTCTACATCATTCTTTCTTAATGTTGCTGACAGGAAGTGCCTAAGAGAAAACACAACCGTACAAATGTGCGAAGAGGTAAATCCTGGCTTCAAGCTGGTCAATAAGAAATGACTAAAATGGAGTAATCATCTGGAAATTTCCCTCACGAAATTTTGCCTAAGTCCTTTAAAGATATACAATGGCTCCGTCCTAGCTTGTAGACATGTTAAAGGAAAGCCCATCAATGGACCTTTATTACTGGAGAAGTCACTCTTTTTTTTCCCTATGCACAATAATAATGTTTCTGAAAACACTACTTGTCAAGGTGGATCCAGGGATACTCCAAACGCCCTTCCACAGAGACAG
Source organism: Rattus norvegicus (assembly GCF_021556685.1). Taxonomy (NCBI): domain Eukaryota; kingdom Metazoa; phylum Chordata; class Mammalia; order Rodentia; family Muridae; genus Rattus; species Rattus norvegicus. The sequence continues at coordinate 8,054,439 of NC_141550.1, forward strand.
ATTTTAAAGACCAGACATAATTACAGAGCCAAAACCTACCCGGCAGTCGGAATAAATGGACTAAACATAACATGTACAGATCCCAGAAATAGACAGCAATTGGGTAAAAACTTTTTTAAAAAAATCACATAAAGCAGGATACTCTTTTTATAAGGCCAAAACAGATAAAACAACACAACGTCCAAGAATACATAGGGGAGATCAAAGTAAGGAAGAAAGTCAGGAAACGATGGGCTGAATTACCTCAGGGTGGGAGAGAGCAGAGCCACTGCAGCAGCAGACGTGCAGCTAAGGTGTCCATGAGCTCTTCTTGTGAGCCAATAGTGTGTCACAGAGCCAAATGCACACACATGCCTGCATGTGGTTACAAGAGTTAGTGACGGTTCCCAGGCACGGAAGGACCCACTGCACAGTCAGCATGTATACATGTATGTATAGGATGCATATGTATATGTGTAGGATGTATATGTGTATGTACATGTATATGACGTATATTATATATGTATATGTATAGGATATACATGTATGTTTATGTATAGGATGTATATGTTATGTGTATGTATATTTATATGTACATGTATATCTACATGATGTATATGTCTATGTATGTCTATGCCTATGATGTATTTGCATATGTATGTGTATATATGTATGTGTATATATGTATATGATATATGTATATGATGTATGTGTATATATGCGATATATATGTACATGTACATCCACATGTATGTGTATATGATGTATATGTATATGATGTATATGTGTATATGTATTATGCAGGTCTGTATCGTCATCCACCAAGTCACAATATCTATGTAAGACTAATACATCAAGAATTTCGGTTTTGATTTGAAAAGTGCATATCCATCACTGATCAGTGGCTTCCTGTATTGCTCACTGGTGTCCAATAACCTAGGATTGTTTCAAGAGAGTACATTTGCTTTCAGTAGATAAGCATCATGTTCCTGCTGAAGGCAGGAAAGAAGTGCTACACAGGCTCTGACACAGGCAGTGGAGGGGCCATGAACTACCTCAACAGTGAAGCTGGGCTCAGCTTTCCAGCTAACAGCATTCCCGACCGGTGCTTAGGAGGTGAGGCGCAGTTGTCCACGGATGGCCTTCTCAAAACCAAGCTGATTCACCGGACTAGGGAAGGAGAATGTCCACAGAGCAGAGTGGGAGAGCAAGCAGCCCTCCCGCTGCCATTCACACCGTTAGATAGAAATGCAGTCCCCACAAAGACCATCTGTCTTAGGAAGACATAGGACACAGCGCCCTCTAGTGCACCATGTCAGAGCTGTTCCGGGATTCACATACGGAGTTCAAATGAGGAAAGTACAAAGTACCTCGCTCTTCTTTGTAAGTTACTATAATACACACCTCAAAATTGTGTTGCCAGACATTGCTGGGTGTGATAGCTCTAAGTCGATATGAATAAAGGGATTTTATTTTGAAAATGTTTGAGTTAGTTGTAGAAAATTTATTTAATAGAACAGCAAGGTCAGTTGCTAATTTACAGGTTAGGTCCACAGAATGGCATCTGTCAGGAGGATGTTTATCGCACTCAGGGGCACAACAGCAATGCAGATGCCCTGAGAACATGCCCATCCTCCTGATTTATCTCCCATACTGTGCAAGGTCACAGGAAGAAGGGGGGGGTGGGGATGGGGACCCTGCGTTTGTTTTCTTCAGTCTGGTGCACAGAAGAATCCTTCTCTTCATTCTCTCCATTTACTTTTGCCCCCCAAATTGCCCGGAAGTTCCCAGAATTCCTCAACAAACACAAACAAACCCCTTTAACATGAGCAGGCACACGAATAGGCCTCAATGCTCTCTCAGACGAAAGCTTATCTCGTCAGAGTCTCCCCTCCCGGGTTCAGCAGTACTCAGGCTTCCAAAGGAGATGGTGTTTCCACCAGGGGAGGCATGAAACAGGGCATTTCACTGAGTGGTTTTCAGCTGTCTTTAAAATGGTCTATCCTGGGCTGGAGGGATGGCTCATGTCCCGCGCGTGACTTTTCGCCGGCAAGGAGCACTCGGACATTAGAAATCCTTACTGTGACCACTTTATTAATCTTAGAAGAGGAAAAGCCACGCCGCGCCAATATGGCGCGCTTATAAAACCCTAGTGCGGCGCACCCACACCTGATTGGTTGTTACCCATGATCTCATAAGGCACGCCCCGGAGTGGGCAAAGACCTGGCACGAAGGCACTCTTGCACATGCGCACAGTTAACTACCTGAAAGGGGGGCCGGCTGGCGCGGCAAAGGTTGGCGCCATCTTGCAATGGCGGAGTCTATCCTGACCTACCACGTGGGGCGCAGTGGAAGACAGCGCCATCTAGTGGTGGCGAACGTATTGCGGCCCTCTACATCTCACCCTTATAATTTATATAACTTTATAGCAGACATGATCACCCTATCGCGTGCAATGAGGAAACCTCAGCGATGTGCAAGGGCTGATCAAAGGAACACTGAGTCTCTCTCAATCCCAGTGCAATGGATCCACAGATCCATGGGGTGCAGGAGCAGAGAACTCAGATACAGAGAGAGTCCCTCTCCTCCCAGTGCAATGGACCCACTTCTGAGATCTGTATAACCAGGACAGAGTTCTCCAGTCACTGTAGCTTTACACAGGTAGCTTTCTGTGAAGCTACAGTCTGTAAAATGACAACACCAGTTACCAGTTAAGGCAGCAAGAGTCACCAGGGAAATGAATGGACAAGTGTAACAGCTGGAGTCAGCAAGCAGCAGTGTACAGAGTCTGAGCGTAGGCCACAGTGGGACGGGAACACACGCAGCGGTAACACTGACTGTAGCAACAGCAAAATCTCTGTGATGACAAAGGATGAAGGGGAATCTTCTATCTTCCTCTCAGGGCAGAGGAATGACTCCAGGGACCCGAACCAGGAGAGCTGAATAACCAGGATCAGCAAGTCTCAGCAACCACTCAGGCAGCTGGCACACTCTTGTAGCATCCTGTAGAAAAAACACAAACATTCCCTCTTCCCCATATAAAATATCTGGACAGGAACATGTCAATAAGTGGATCTCTCTATTTTACCTAGGCAGAAGTATGCCTAGTTGTAGGGTGCCATAAACTTTGGCATCCAAAATTTTAAAATTGAAATAAAAGGAGCATTATTTAGCATACAGGGATAACTCCCCCTATTTATTTATTAAGATATAGTAAAGATATTATTTATTAAGGTAAGTCCTCGAGGATTAAGTTGAGGACACTGAGCACTTGTATTTATAAATTGACTTGTATACCAAATTATTGTCTCTAGCATAATTGTATTGGATATATAAAGAATGAGATTTTTTTCACTAATTGTTCTTATGTAAGGCCTATAATCTGTCTGGAATCTTGTCCTCCCTTGTTAAGGAGCCCAGGCAATCCAGTTTGAGTTCTTAAATGTCCTATAAAGGAACAGTATTTAGTGCTCTTAACCACTAAGCCATTTTTCTAGCACCTCACAAACTTTATTTATCTAAACATAAGCATTAATTAGAAATGTCAAATCTTGTAAATATTGTCCAGATTCAGTCTTACTAGAAATCTCTGAGCTGGCAGGGTGAGGCTGGGAGTTGAAAGTAAACAAATGGAGTCTTCCTCTTTTCGTGAGGGTGTGTTATCAACTCTATTACCATTTTTAAAGAGCTGGGTCTATGGTTTTGTTTAGTTGTCTGAGCCAGAGCACTGAAAGGACAGTGAGTTGTCAGACAAATTTACACTGAAATCACTCACTGATTTCAAGTAGAAAACCTGTCTCTAATAAAGCATTAAGAAATCGAAATCAATTGTAAACCACAAGCCACACATTGGCTATCAGTATATGAATAGAAAGCTTGATTTTTTAACATTTTAAAAACAGCGGCTAAAGCATGGAATTTAATAATCTGTGTTGAAGCAATAGAAACTCAAGAGAATAAACAAGTGATCTAATCATATATGTAGCCTTTTCATAGATGAACCACCTATAAATGTACTAAGCGCATTTCCTATGGGTTGTATGCACAAATATGTAGGAAGTACAAAAGCATGTAAAGAGTAAAATTATCAATTTTGTCTGAAAAATTTGTATATGTAATAGGCCAAATATCAGTATTTAGTAGTAACCAATTAACTGTTGTTTGGAATAAGGCATGTTTTACCAGGTTTCTATTCAAAATACTTCCATGACTCTAGTCCACAACTCTGTACTAACACAGCTGAAGCTTTATCTCCAATGTGCATAACAAAGACCTAAGTCCTCTGGTAAGGTGAGGTACTTAGCCAATTAACATATCTTTAGAAGCTTAAAATTAGCTTCAAATATTCTTATCCGGAGTAGTGTAACAGCTACTCCCCAAATATTAAAGCTCATTTTGAGAGCAAAGGTTTGTAGTAAAAATTTCCATATACATTGAAAGATTTAAGTTCTAACTTCTTACACTGAAGAAGCAACAAAATTATATAATATAAGGCTGTTAGCCATTCTTAATGATATCACTTTATGGGCTCTCTAAAACTATAAGCAAGCTCACGAAATGAAAACTCACAATTGTTATGACGAAAACAAATTGTATAAAATCAATCCTCTAAATCTGTCTTGAAATGGCAGTTGGAGTAAGGAAACTGGCTGTAATGTTCTCACAAGTTCCAAAACCTTATCAATCCTTCGTAAATCTTGTAACAATCTCTACCTGTTTGATTTTCCTTAATTAAAGATAAGTTTGAGTTAGTCAATGTAACACTGGCAATCCTAAATCACAATCTTTAAGTTCTCCTTGTAACACCAGAACACAGCCACGAGGTCACCTGAGTTCTGAGTACCTGACTAGGCAGCTGTTCTCCGGGCAGTGGAAATTAGCATTAGAATACAGATAACTTCTGGGCAAGCCACAACTTTGGAAAGCAAAACTCAACCTCCAACAAACAATCTAGTCTCCAAGGCACCCCAGGTCTATCTATTATGTTACAAAGTTTGACTGTCAATTCTTACATTTGGATGCACGATGGTGTAGTCTCCAATACCTCAAGGGACAATGTCCTAAATTCTTTTAGAAGCCTGGTTTTTAGGATAAGAGTTCCATAAAAATATTACCTCAATTTAGACCTGTTTCCCTAGGTTGGCTCATGTCACATGTTATCTAGAATGATTCCATCCAGATTACCAGCTTTATGTCAACTTTCTGTTACCAATATTATACCCTTATAACCATATCTAATAACTTGAAAGCCAATAGTCCATAACCAAGGCAAGTAGAGCATATTTATACATTTAAAACCAACCAGAAACAAAATTGAAGTGGCTACACCTATCTTTAATATATAGACCAATCATTTTTACCCTTTTACCTATGATTTTAAGAGAAGCACCTTGTCACCTGTTGAGTCAAGTAATAAGTCAGGGATTTTTCTAAGAGAAACAGCTATCAACTCTTGTATGAAGAAGCTGTTGGCGCTTTTAAGATCAGCTCGTGTAGACGCTTAGCCTCTGGTCGGCTTCTCCAGCTAATCTAGACACCTGGCTCTAGGCACAGGGCTCTAAAAACCTGATTGAAACTGTTTTTTATTCATTTGTTCCTTTTTGAAACGAGTTAAAACCAAGTCAAGGTGTGCACAACCAGCAGATAAAGTTTTTACCATTTTTTCTTTTGAACATGAAACATAAAACTTTTAGACAACGAGAAACAAAAACCACAGACATACACTGACAGACATGGGGACATCCTGGTGCACCAGAGACAAACAATAGACAAAGAGGGGAAAAGCCAGATGGTGTTCACGGTGACTATCCACTCGGGTGGAGTTGATATGGGCGATGGATTGTCTCAATTCCTGGACTAGTCCACCAACGTGTTGAAACCCAATTTCTGTAAGATACTGAGAGATATTATCTGAGCAGTACGATCGACACTCGCCAATGGTATGGAAGTGAAACACAGCCCTGAGTTTTTTACTCACAACCCAATTACATTAACTCTATCAGGCTGTGCACGGGCACTGAGATGTCCTTTTGTTTGATTCTCCTGAATAAATTTTCAGGTGGTCTGCCTCTATCAAATCTGATCAGTATGACTCTGTAAAGCTGTCGCGTCAGCGCCCGGACGCCGCGGCGTCCCTAGAGCCGGCGCGGGAGCTTAATTACACCTTTCATAAGCACTAAGACAAAGTTTTTCTCCCAAAATACTGTGTTCCTTTTACCTCCTCCCTTCTCACCCGGGGCGTTTTTTCCCCAATCTTTCACTTCCAAATTGGAAGGGTCTGGTGCTTGAGATCGATCAGTTCGTTGCAACTTTTCACTACCCTCTGTTTCTGACACTTTTCGCCCTTCCCCCAACACTCTCCGCTTTGCTGTTACAGCTGGGCAGTTCCCACGCGACCTCTGACGCCCTTTGGTGGTAGCTAGAAACTCAAAGGTCAATAGAAACAACTCGAGGGTTGCCAGAGCAACCATAGCGGCACCTGCCGCGTCCGGCAGGGGACTGAGCTGGAGCAGATCAAGGCTAAACATTGTCTCTCAGAGTTTTTTACCTGCATTCCACAGCTTCTGGATTTCTTCCGTGAAACGGAAGCTTCCTCTTGGCACCGGCGATGTTGTGCTTTCTGTGTCCCGGTTTCTCCGCACCAAATGTCCCGCGCGTGACTTTTCGCCGGCAAGGAGCACGCGGACATTAGAAATCCTTACTGTGACCACTTTATTAATCTTAGAAGAGGAAAAGCCACGCCGCACCAACATGGCGCGCTTATAAAACCCTAGTGCGGCGCACCCACACCTGATTGGTTGTTACCCATGATCTCATAAGGCACGCCCCGGAGTGGGCAAAGACCTGGCACGAAGGCACTCTTGCACATGCGCACAGTTAACTACCTGAAAGGGGGGCCGGCTGGCGCGGCAAAGGTTGGCGCCATCTTGCAATGGCGGAGTCTATCCTGACCTACCACGTGGGGCGCAGTGGAAGACAGCGCCATCTAGTGGTGGCGAACATATTGCGGCCCTCTACAGGCTCAGTGGTAAGAGCACTGACTGCTCTTCCAGGAGTCCTAAGTTCAATTCCCAGCAACCACATGGTGGCTCACAACCATCTGTAATGGGATCTGATGCCCTCTTCTGGTGCGTCTGAAGACAGCGACAGTGTACTCATATATAATAAATAAATAAATCTATTTTTAAAAAAATGGTCTGTCCTTCTTTTCACAAACCCAGGAGGTAACCAACCAGGGAAACGACCATGAATTAATGAACTTAGATCACTCTGTCTTCTTCTCTGTGACTCTGTGAGTTTTGTTCATGAGGTTCCCACAGGAGGCCCCTGAAAACTATACTTAGAGCAGAACCCCTCATGCTTCTCGCAGAGGCCAAGGTCTTCCTTTTCTGGTGCTACCAGGCTGTAGGGAGAACCACCTCCTGGTGGCTCCTCTCATCCCTGTTCTGCTTCCTTAGCCTTTAAGGCAAACACTAATGGCACTGTGTCACCTTTCTCTGCAGGTGTGCACAGTGGGGATATAGGCTTAGCCATTCGGTATTCACTACCCGACCACAGGTCCCCTACAGTTAAGCCAGCTCTCTTAAGCCTGCGGTGCTGTTTCAAGTTTTAAACTGTGGCATGCCTTTCTGGGATCTTAAGGTGTGAGAACTCTGATGTGCAGTGGTGGGAACTCAGATGTGCAGTGGTGGGAACTCGGATGTGCAGTGGTGGGAACTCGGATGTGCAGTGGTGAGAACTGTGATATGCAGTGGTGAGAACTCGGATGTGCAGTGGTGGAAACTCTGATGTGCAGTGGTGGGAACTCTGATGTGCAGTGGTGGGAACTCTGATGTGCAGTGGTGAGAATGCGGATGTACAGTGGTGAGAACTCGGATGTGCAGTGGTGAGAACTTTACTGTGCAGTGGTGAGAACTGTGATATGGAGTGGTGGAAACTCTGATGTGCAGTGGTGAGAACTCGGATGTGCAGTGGTGGGAACTCTGATGTGCAGTGGTGAGAACTGTGATATGGAGTGGTGGAAACTCGGATGTGCAGTGGTGAGAACTGTGATATGCAGTGGTGAGAACTCGGATGTGCAGTGGTGGGAACTCTGATGGGCAGTGGTGGGAACTCTGATTGCAGTGGTGAGAACTGTGATATGGAGTGGTGGAAACTCGGATGTGCAGTGGTGAGAACTGTGATATGCAGTGGTGAGAACTCGGATGTGCAGTGGTGAGAACTCGGATGTGCAGTGATGGGAACTCGGATGTGCAGTGGTGAGAACTCGGATGTGCAGTGGTGGGAACTCTGATGTGCAGTGGTGAGAACTGTGATATGGAGTGGTGGAAACTCTGATGTGCAGTGGTGGGAACTCTGATGTGCAGTGGTGGGAACTCTGATGTGCAGTGGTGGGAACTCTGATGTGCAGTGGTAGAACTCGGATGTGCAGTGGTGAGAACTCGGATGTGAAGTCTTTGAGAAAGGTTTGATTATTATTCATACCCAATATTCACTATTACTACACACAGTTCTAAGAATGAGGAACACTCATGTGAGATGCCTGCTCAGAGTCACGTGAGCACACACGTATGAGCAGAGATAATCCACTTTCCAAACTAATGCAACACGAGGACATTCACATTTTGATAATGAAAAATACTCAAAACTGGAATATAATAAACATTTCTTTTTGGTGAAAGCTGAATTATAGTAGTAGCTGTACACGCAAAACATAACATAACATAATCTTGTACCTGCAGAGTTTATGGTACATTAAAATAAATAGGGTATATGAGACAAATAGATCATAACTAGCACAGCAGTGCGTGCTACAAAGAAGACCAAAAACTCGGGACAAGAGTGAAGTGTCTGACCCAGGAGCTAATATGTCACGGATGGCCTCTGTAGCAAGTGCCTCAGGGGAAAGATCTAAGGGAGCTCAGAGAGAGCCTGTAGAGAGCTGCACAGAGGCTGTGTGGTGGCGGAGGGCAGGGCAGCTGGGGATCAGAGGGTGGGCACAGGGTAGACGCAGTGGCTGGCAATGAAGCCAAGTACCCAGGCAACTGTTAAGATGCATCTTCTTACTGAGGACAATGGGTGAAGGACATTACCAGTGTCACTAGTTAAATGGCAGGCGGCACGTGCAAGGGTCATGGTGCAGTGCCAGACCGGCAGCAGAAGGGCAGTAAACACTGATTCCCAAACACAAACTTAGCTCTTTACCCGTACTGGGTGTTTTAGTACTAATCACAGGGCCTTGCTGTATCTTTACGAAATGAATGGGTATTATTAACATAATGCCAACTGCCCTCCAAGTTAGTCTAAAAATGAAATTTAGGTACTCTAGAATTCAGGGTTGCTTACTGAATCACAAGATGCTAAATACTTTGTAAGTATTCCTCTGTAATGGTACCTTCATTTTCAACAGGATGTCTTTTGTAAAACATGTATTGGTACCCAAATGAACCAGACAAAATTAAAATAATATAAGGTTGCAACATAAAAATGTCATTTAAAGGCATCTAGCACTGTACATTATGATATATTAGTTATAAGTTTAATATAAATTTACTTAGTAAGCTAAAACACGCCTGAGAAGGTTGAGCCATCTATGTAAATCTTAGACATCTGTAGTCTGTCCTATTGAACACCTAGTGCACAGTGTCTGTGTCCTACTGACAAAGATCGCTGTCTATTCCAATTTGTTACATTGTTTCCAAATGATTCTGCAGCCACCAATTAAGAGAACTTGCAAACAGTAGACGACATTTAACCTAAACTACTTCAGCAGCTCGTCTCAAAATCCACATCTGTGCACGCAGACAACAGCTAACCCTCCTGACAGAAGATCCGGAGTCTTCGGTAGCTGGTTACCAGACAGGCATCACATCTGGGAACCACACTCTTCCCAGGTGCTTAGAGACTTCCGTGTGGACTTCGTCTGGTGTGTATCTGTCATCAGGGACCAGAACTTCCTCCATGAGAGACAGCTGGGTGAGCCTTCGGCCACAGAGCCTCACAAACTCAACGAAAGCACTGCAGCTGACCTCACACTCGCTCAGGCCCAGGGCGGTTAGGTTTTTACAGTGCTCGGCGATGCGAATAAGCTCACTGTCGAGGGGCTGAAGGCCGTTGGCACACACCACTAACTCGATCAGCCGAGGGCAGTTGAGACCGATCCGGCCCAGGGTGGTTCTGCTTACTGAACGGCCGAAATAAAGGTGAGTGACGGGGGTTTCCTCTTTGAAGAATGTGTCAAACTCTTCTTCGTACAAAAAGAAGTACATGACGACGTTCACCCCCGGGGAGTGTTTAACCAGTGCGTCCCAGCTGGGTTTCTTAATGGAGTGGAACTTGATCTGCCCAGGGTTTTCACTCACAACATCTATTCGGAGATGTTCCAGGTTCACGTGAGTCTCGCTTGAGAGCGCCAGGAGGAGTTCGTCACTCAGAATGTAGTAATTCAGCGCCAGCTCTCGGAGGCCCTGACAGTGGTCCGCCACACAGAGGATTCCTGTGGGAAGTTGGGGGAAATCCTTAAGGACAAAGAGTCACACTGATTCAAAAGCAGACTTTGTAAACTTAAATTTTCTGTTGGTTATTTTACTCCACAAACAATAACTAATGATGTTTGAGAAAATATACATCGTTAAATGTGTGCAGGTTAATTAAAGTTTTCCCCAAACCCTTACACACTGGGGTGGGGGATGCAAAGTGGAGCACCCACTGTGGAAATCAGTGTGGAATCCCTGAGGAACGGAAAGCGGGATACCGTAGACTCGCTCTACCCACTCCACCCAAAAGGTTAACGGCATACCGGAGACTTGGGCAACCATGTTAACTGATACACTACTCCTAGGAGCCAAGACAGAGAAACAGCCTAGTGTCGACCGACAGATGAATGGGTTCAGAAACTGAGGCACATACACGCAGTGACTTTACTGAGTCATCGGGGACAACGAAATTGTGACATCTTCAGCAAAGTGACTCAACCCTGAAATCACGTTACACAAAATGAGGTAGATTCGGAAATATATTTCACACTTTCTAACACTCTCAAAGTTTATAAATTCACACACACACACACACACACACACACACACACACACACACAGCATGTCCTTCTAGGTAACAGTCCATCTTGAAGATGAGGCAGGAACCCGGAGGCAGACACTGAAGGTCACGGAGGATGCCGCTTGCTCGTTTGCTTCCACGGCTCACGCAGCCTGCTTTTCCACACAGGGACTCCACCCGAAGTGGAGCCACAGCAATTATTAATCAGGAAATGCCCCACCGTCCTGCCTTTGGGCCAATGATGGAGTGTTTTCTCAATTAAAGTTCCCGTTTCCCAGGTGACCTCAGCTCTATGGAGCGTGAGAGGGGCTAGGAAGGGAAGGAAGGTGTGGGGGAAACAGGAGAGACAAATGGGGTTCACGTGACCTGAAAGCAGAGGGGCAGGAAGCGGAGGGAGGGCCCAAGGGAGGAGTCGAGGCAAATATGGCCACGAGTCTACATGAAAATGCCCTAAGACCCACTCCTTTGAAGTGTTCATTTTAAACTGACCAGAGAAGAAAAAAGAACATGCGTGCCAAAATCTTAACCAGATACTCGAAAACCTCAGTAGTTAACGAGCTTGCTGTGCTGCTGTGTGAAGTTGGAGGTGGCAGTGTGTCAGCGACCCTAGTGCAATCCTACAAGATGGACGGTGGCCATGAGGAATCCCCACAAGCCCCTGGGCCATCTGACCTGGTGTACACAGTGGCCAACAAGACGCCCTGTCTCAAACAAGTTGGAAAAGGGTTTTTGACAAAAACGCCACATTCCTCCATCGTAGTGACAAGAATGGGTTTTCGTTTTGATCCCCGGGCGTGGGGATATGGGGGCTACGGGGCTGCTTCAGCTTGTCTGCAGCAGCTGGCTGTGATTTGGGGGGTGGGGTAGTTGTGGTTTATTAGTAGTGGTACTCAAATAAGAAACAAAGGAAGAAAAATTAGATTCAGGGATCTGTGTGTGTGTGTGTGTGTGTGTGTGTCTGTCTGTCTGTCTTTCCTTTATCTTTCTCTCTCTGTCTCTCTGTCTCTTTGTCTCTCTGTCCCTCTATCTGTCTGTCTCTCTCTCTCCCCTCATTCTTTCTCTCTTATTTACTATTAGGAGGTAAAATTGAAAAATAAAGGGTAGGAAAAGAACCACAGAGTAGCAACTACCTGCTATACTTCATGTTAAAAACCAAAGCAATGTGTCTCAAAATAACGGAGAATACATATGATGAACCTATAGCTGACCTTATGTAAACGGGGGAAACCCGCAGTCAGTCTGATTAAATGAGGAACAGAGCAAGGCTGCTCTCTTACTGTCGTAATAGAAACCATAGGACATTAGAGAGCTGCAAATAAAAGGAATGTAAATAAGTGTGCTAGTAGTTTCTGGTCAGTTTGGGAAAGATATTTTCTGAAGACACAACTGACATCTAATTTGAAGATTAAGATCACTTTTGAATAAAATTAATAAATTACATTACAAAGGCATGTGCTTTTTCAACGAGTGACCTACTGTTACTATAATAAAAGCTCTTATTCAATTTATATAAAAAAAATACACCCTACCATCAGAGGAAACGTGAGGACAGCTACTCATTTTGAGGAGTCTCAGGGTGTCACTGTTGTTAGCCACAAGAATCTTCAGGGAAGGGTCGTCCACTGGCGTGTCCTCAATCTTAATCGATGATAACGATTTTGAGTTGACAAACACGACTGTAAGCGCCGACACAAAGTGAGACTTGTGTGGCAAAAGGGAAAAAGTTGTGAAAACGTTATTCAAAACTCACAGTTTCGATCCAGTGGCTTTAAAATATGATCTGCTAAATGCTAAAAGATATGATAAAAAACAATAACTATATTAGGTTTCCATGGTATCACTAGCCAGTAGAAGACATTTCTATCTCCTTTTTAAGTAAAATTTCAAGCTGAGTATACAAAGAGTGGGTTTCAGGTTGGGGATTTAGCTCAGTGGTAGAGCACTTGCCTAGCAAGCGCAAGGCCCTGGGTTCAGTCCTCAGTTCCGGGAAAAAGAAAAAAAAATCAAAGAGTGGGTTTCCTTACGACAATTTCTTTTTTTTTTCTTCTTTTCTTTTTTCTTTTTTTCGGAGCTGGGGACCGAACCCAGGGCCTTGCGTTTGCTAGGCAAGCGCTCTACCACTGAGCTAAATCCCCAACCCCTTTACGGCAATTTCTTGCACGTATGTCTTTAAACTTTGTTCTTAACCATGCCCTTCTGTCTGCCGTTCCCTGCCCTCCCAACTTACCTGTCTCAGATGCCTCCCTGCTCCCTTCAAATACTACTCCTGCTCTCTTGTCATATATATTCCATTTGCCTCTTTCCCTCCCCTCTTTCATGGTTCCCCTCTCTTTTTATGATCTCAAACATGCATGTATACACACACTCACACACACACACACACACACACAGAGAGAGAGAGAGAGAGAGAGAGAGAGAGAGAGAGAGAGAGAGTGAGTGTCTGCATGAGGTAAAGCATGCAGTATTTGTTTTGTTTTCCTGGGTCTGGTAAACTGCAGTTGACATAATGATCTCCACTTCCACATATTTTCCTGCAAACACCATGATTTCGCAAGTCTTCCAGGCGAAATAAAACCCTACTGTGTATATACTTCATGTACATGCTTCATTCACCCATCCGTTGACGGACAACTAGCCTGGTTCTACTTGCTAGCCACTGTGGACAGTAGAAGAGTAAACATGGCTCTGTATGCACCGTGTCAGTGACTTGTGAGGATTTACCTCAGCAGATCTGCATCGTGTAGTTCTTCTGATGCGTGTTCTGGCCTTCTGTCGGGGATTAGGTTGATGTAGGTATTTGGGCTCAGCTTTAGGTCTATTCTAATGGTTTCTGTACAGCGTAAGAGATAGGAGTCCAGCTTTGTTCTTCTACATGTGGATACCCGGTTTCCCAACTTATGTTTGCTGAAGATACTATGCTGTGCTTTTCCCAGTGTGTGTTTTTTGACTTCTGTCTGTAGCTGTTTGAGCTCAGTTTTCTGTCTTATGCTCCACTAACACTGCTGTTGAGAAGTCTGCCCTGTGACGGTTCCAGGCAGTTTCTGCAGTCTAACTTGAGGCCGCCTTTGTCCTGGCACATTGCTCTTTCTGACTATAACCGCTTTGGCAATGAGGGTTTATTCAAGCTACCACGTGAGTCATAGAATGTTTTTTTCTACCTCTGTGAAGAATGTCAATGCAATTTTGATGGAGACCATGTTGAAGCTGTAAATCACTCTGGCTACCATAGCTACTTTCTACCCTATTAATTCTGTCTCGAGGTCTCCCATCTTCTAGTATCTTCTTAAATTTCTTTCCTCACTATCTTAAGGTTTTTGTTACAGAGATCTTTCACTGCCTCACTCCCTAATTAAGTTTAATTCTGAGTTTTCAGGGTCTGGAGGGGCATTATAGATGGTATTTTTTCTTGATTTTTTTCTTTCTTACCAGTTTCATTATTAATAAACAGAAAGGCTACAGCTTTTACATGGTGATTTTATGTCTCGTTACTTTGCTGGAGTTTGAGAGTTCTCTGGTGGACTCTTTGGGATCTTGTGAGCATAGAATCACGTCTACAAGCAAGAATAATTTGTGTTCTTCCTTTCCTATCTTTCTTTTTTTACTTCTCTTATCTTACTGCTCTAACTAAGGCTTCGTGTACAGCACTGAATGAGAGTGGTTTAAGTGAACATACTTGTCTAATGTTCCAGGAAGGTTAGGTTCCAGGAAGGTTGAACTTTGTCAAAGGCCTCTCCTATGCCTAGGGAGATGATCATGTGATTTCCATTTTTAAACCTAATTGTGTATTGCATTACACTGAGTGGTATGCATACGCGAAAATCAACCTAGAATCCCTGGGGGGAGGGGGATAATTTGTTGGTGGTGTAGATATCTTAATGTGCACATCACATCCCTCTATCAGAAAGTTTCATAGCACAACAGGAAATGGGAAGACGAGGACAGAAGAGTCCCAAGCATGTCGTAAAGGCTGCCTCAGCTCTTTTAACTGTAAGAATGTGATGTCCGATGTTAAGAGGAGACACTTTGCTTTATTTTCTCGAATGGGGATTAGCTAATTACAGACAACCAGACAAGCCCAGTGCAGAGTCTGCTTCTCTATGTTTCCTGAATAAGGAACGAGTTTTTTTACATTTTGAAGGGGTTGGACATAATCAGAAGCGTAACCACATGCCACAAGACCCGCACGGCACAGACTTTAACACTCACAGACCAAGTCTGCACGGCACGCAGCCACGTGCTTCCCTTTCCGTGTTGTCTGCACCAGCCTTCCCACGGCAACAATGGAGCTGAGGGGCTGAGGCAGAGACATAGATGCTTATTCTCTGGGCTTTTCTGACCGCTTGCGAGGAGAAATGCATTTCCCCTCTTTGCAGAGTAGTCAATAAACATTTGTCAAAAGAATGAAGGCTTATAATCTTACGGGTTTTTTTTTTCTAGCAGATTTAAACAATGGAGATGAAAATAGTTACATGTTTTAAAGGATCACAAAATAAAGCTAATTAATAATTTTGCCTTCAAGATAGGCAGAATTCCATTTTCAGATTTACTCTTTCTGGCAAAGTCAAAAAGTATGGAAACCAAATTTTCCTTCCACAAAATTAGTTTCGGCTATATTAAAGGTTCTACCAGTCCTGTTAGGATGGCCACGCTGGCTTATAAACACGTAAACACGTTGACTTACACTAATTAAAAATGGTTTTCCGAGTAGTAGAGGCTAGAGGCCTCCTAAGTTATTACAGAACTGTAAGTTCCTTTCAAGAACTGTAAGGTTGGTCCTTTTTTCCCTGCTCCCATCAGCTCTGGATTAGCTGTTTTATTCTGAAGGACATTGAAACAGCACAGCTTCGTTAGAATCAATTTGCTACACTCTTTATGTTTAGCAAAATACCGAAATTTTACCTAGTTCTCCCACTCACGTACACATAGGGAAACCAAGAATGGATCCCAGAGAGTCTCTTCAGGCTGTTCAGAGGCTCAGGAGCACACTCGGACAGACAGGGCTGCCTACTGCCTGCCACCTGCTGGTGAACTGTACCGCTGAACCCAGATGCTGGCCCAGGAGGCTGCTGGGAAATACTGGCCTTAGCTTTGCCAAGAAGCATCAGGCCAACCTGACGCTGTGCTTTATAAACAAGGAAGTAACTAGTTAGCGCTAGTAAGCTTTCACCTGATTACTTACAGTATTCTAAATCCCCAAATGACCCAGTTCCCCCCCCCCCCCCCAGCATATCTCTTAAAAAGACAACAGGCTAGCAGAAAGCCTGGCCAGGAGAGCCATGACCCAGTTTATAGGAGAGACGATGTAGCTTTCCCTGTCCTCTACTGCGGGAGGTTTCCATGAGGTGCATTTTCTCAGCAACCACGATAAAGCGCTTGTTAAAAACCAAATACTATTTTAACCTGGCTTTATGGTGCTTAAGGAAAAAGGACGGACTCTCATCCTTCAAAGAGAGTGTGAGAAGGAGGCAGAGGACAGGCTAAATTAATCAGTAAGGTGGCACTGAGCACTAAGGAATGATGGAAAGACCATAAAATGTCCAACATGTGGTGCACATGTGGTGGTTGGTGTGTGCTATCCACCTGACAGAACCTAGAACCGTCTTGGAGATCATGTATGTATGTATGCATATGCATGCATGCATGCATGCATTTACTTATCCATTTATTTATCTGTGTATGTTCACACATGTTCACATGCTTTTGCCCACTCGTGGAGGTCAAAGGTCACAGTCGTTGGAGTGGGTTCTCTCCTGCCATCGTATGGGTTCTGGGGATCAAAACTCAGGTTCTTCAATTTGGAGAGAAGTGCCCTTCCCCACGGAGCCGCCTCACTGCCCTGACTGTGCTGAGGCGAGGAGACTCACTGCCCGTGTGTAGCACCGCTCCCTGACTGTGAGAGGGGAAGAACGGCAGCACGGGACATCCTCTGCTGCCTGAAAATGGACGCCCCGTGAGCAGATGCTTCAAGCTCCCGCTGCCCTGACTTCCCCGCCATGACGGACTGGGCCCTCAGACCGCCAGGGTGGCCCTCTCTCCCTTACATGCTTTACACAGGTTATTTTCTCACCGCCACAGAACGAGCAACTCACACCGAAGGAGGAGAGGACCTGGTGACACGCGGACGAGGCCTAAGTGAGACAGCGGTCTCTGCAGCCGACAATCCTCCTCGCCCCTCAGCAACTCCGTCTTTCCTCTCTGCTTATCCAGTATCCAGTTCTAACTGTCAGGCAGACCCTGGGGCTCGCTGGCCAGCCAGTGTAGCCTAATCGGTAAATTCCAAGCCAATGAGAAACTCAAATCTTAGAGGAGGGTGACAGTGTTTCTGGGGGTGACACATTAAGGGTGTCAATGGCAGTCCCATGTATGTACACACATGTTCACCTGCACATACGTGGACACAAACATTTAAAAAGCTTATCATATCTCGCCAGAAGGACAGTATCCTTACCTTTGGCATATTCATGAAACTGGGCTTGGCTGTTGAAATCAATCCCAAGGTCTGGATAGAGCAATTTACCAGCTGAGAAAGGATATGACAGGCGGCTTCCGCTGACTCAGTACTGCTATCAACCTATAAAGACCATTTTAAATCTAAATTTCCCGAAGGCGATTTATCAGTACTACACTGCACATGCAATTACTTAATGGGATCCAATAACCAAGTTCTGCTGATCCCTTTCATCAGTATGAGTGATTGTTTTGATATAAAATGTCTGAGCCCACAAAGGGAGAAACAGAGATGACAAGGTAACTCGTTAGCGCTTCGAGCTTTCAGCCCTTCATAATTATCTGGGAATTATTAATAGCCAGATGAGAAAACTGAATTTTACGTCATTCAGTTACAGCTTAAGGTCTCTATTTCAGTCCGCGCAATGGCGAGAGAAAAAGGAGAAATCAAGGTGGGATAAAATGCTGAGGATTTACCAGGAGCACAAGAGCAAGGCTCCAAACACAGAAAACACGTCAATGTCGGCACGCCAACGGACGCTGCTCCATACCTTAAAGCTGACGTACTGAAGATGTGCCGCGTGCTTTTTGATGATCTGTTGAATGAGGTCGGGATGAGTGGACTTAAAATAAGAGGTTGCTGATTGGTTCAGCTCGAACTCGAACTTCCTCCAAAGATCGGGAATGTGGAACACTTCGTTCCAACTCCTACACACAGAAGATGCCCGGGCTCGATCTACTAAAGGAAGATACTGAAAAATCCGTAATATGACGTGGTGAGGTAACGTGCCCCAGTCCAGAAGGGCAGAGAGCATCTGAGTCTGGCGGAGGGAAGTGCAGAGCCCACGTTTGGGCTGTTTCACGGCTGGTGACGAGTGAACAACTTTATTCACGGTGGAGAAATTATTCCTCTTCATTCTGCAAGTGCCAGAAAGTGTTTGTTCGTTTCTTTTTCGCTTTCCCACAAAAGTATTTGTACCCTAACTGTATAAAATAACATTAGAAGGGGAGAGTAATCCAACAGACATGATTCCGGCAGCAATCTTCCATTTCACGCACTGATCCGTGCTACTTTGTGCTACTGAGGACAGAGGTCGGCGCAAAGCTGCACTCAAAACCAGGCTCCAGGGCTCAACGGATGGTAAAGGATAGGACTGAAGTTGAACAGATTGTACGAAAGAACAAAGGAGAATTGAACGCAGCCCTGTTTGTGTGTGAGAGCATCCAAAGAGCAAATCCCCCACTTTTGTTTTCCCCATGGTCAAGTGCTAATCCTTACTGTATCCCCCAAAGGAAACACCACGCTGAAATCCCGTTAAAATCCCAGGAAATCTGGGAGACAGAACCACTAAACCAAAACTGGGGAAACGCCTCAGCCATGCCACGGACTAACCATGTGTGGCTCTAACCCTGCTTCCTCATCCGTAAAGCGGGGATCAGAGCAGCCATAAAGCCGCTGTGAGGAGCGGAAGACCACATGTGCAGCGCATGCTCAGGAAAGGCTGCTGTGCTAACCACCCAAGCCACGCTGCTAACAGACAGCCGAATGACTGGCGATGGATTTCAGGTGACAGCTTGCACCTAAGAATTCTGGGAAACTCGGATGTAGCAGGGGCAGAGTTGTTGAATGTACATGTCTGTGTCTCTGTGGTCACTACTAAAGAACATAAGAAAGGACATTATTCTCCTCCCAGAAAGATTCTCCAGGTGTTAACTACTGGATATACTACAAAGTATCTAGCGCCGAGAAGACCACATGTGTCAAGATAGAGATAGATAGATAGATAGATAGATAGATAGATAGATAGATAGATCAATTTATCTTTAATCTTCCTACAGATTTATATAAGAACACAAAATATTAAATATACAATTATCTGAGAGGCTTTAAAAAAAGGGCGAAAATGGTTCAGAACTCAACTCCGATTGATGACTTAACCCTGACTGACTCCACCCATCAATCAAGGACATATATACACACAAAGGCAGTGCCAGAATTGAACATACCTTCAAATCTGCTGAGAATATTTATTCACAACGTAAGGTGCATCTGTCTTCTGATTCAGATTGGGCGACGTGAAACATTTCTTAGCCACAACATAAAGGTGGATCCCAGGAGCAGGACTGACCTCTAAAATCACTGCGGAAGTAGGAAAAGTCATTTTGGGGCGCTTGGGAGCTGCAGTGGAAAACCCACACCTTGAAAACCCACACCTCAAGCATCAAAGGAAGGGTTACTGTAAGCATCTCCATCTGACGGAAGAGCTACATGGGGACCTTAGAACCTGTCACCCAACGCAAGGCAATAACACAGAACACAGCCTGCAGACGGAACGGACTCTTTACTGCTACTTCTCTTAAAACCCCTGTATGCGGGGCTGGAGAGATGGCTCGGCGGTTAAGAGCACTGGCTGCTCTTACAGAGGACCCAGGTTCAATTCCCAGCACCCACACACGCACCAGCCACACACACGGTACACAGACACAAATGCAGGCAAAATACCATTACAGGCAAATAAACCCCTTAAAGATGTTATATTGACACCAATAATTCAATAGAAATACACGTCGATTTTCTCCTCGTGTGAATTAATAGAGCATTAAACCACCCTCTCAATTACAAACTTCATATTGTAACTGCACGTCGGTATACCTTAGAGTGTAAGATAAACTGATTTTTATTACTTAGAAATACTTTTCGATCATGTGTCCACTATTTAGTTAGATAGTATGAATCACTTGGTCACATCTCAGTCCCGTTTAAATTGTTTTCTTGGAACTGTTTATATAAAATTCTTCCTTTAATGTATGGGGCCGTTTATTTAAAGGGCCTGATTCCTTTCTTTTCATGTGAAGGAAATGGATCCCTCCTTTTTTCAAGACTCCCTTACCCGAAGGTGGTTTCCCAGTCACAGTTCCTGCTGAGCTGAGGATATGAAGCTGCCATGGGGCATCCACCAACACCCATCTGACTTCACTTTCGGTCTTGGAAAGACACCACAAAACCATCATTAGGGCATATAATAATTTTATGCTTAGGTTATCTATCATTATATACATATATGTGATTTTATTAGTAAGTTATTAACAATAAGACCATTTTTTGCCCATATGAAAACTAGTTTGTGGAAATATCACAGCCCTTACTAGAAGTTTCACTGGAAGCTATACTAAGGTTACGTATAAGGCAGAAAAGGACTCTGAAAATTCACATTTTACTTAATATCTATGGAGAGAGATCATGAAAATTTAAGTAGTTCACAATTACATGTATTGGTTTATTAGCTGTATAAATCGGCATAGTTCAAGCTTCTCTGTGGTATTAAGATACATTTACTTTCAAAAGAAACTTGCTTTTTTTTTTTAAAGGGATAAACTCATTTTTAAGTACATCATTTGAAGACCCAAGTTTGGCAATACGTACTTGGATTGAACACATCTTTTGAGAGGCGAGGTTGCACAGAACTTGACATGCACCAACCCTTAGGAATCCCTGAGGTAGATGGGTACCGAGCAGCCTGTCCCCTATCCCAGCAACCAGACTGGACAAGAAGGAGGCGACGCCAACCCAGGGCTGAGTTTAAAGTGTAAAAATGAATACAGATGGCAGTGCAAATGCACCGCTCTAAAACTGCTCGGTGCAATTTATCTTACATTCTAACTGTCCAGAGAAACGGGCTTGGGGACAGCCCGACCCTAACCCGAAAGACCCTCCACAAAACCAGCGGGAAAGCAGAAAAGCTCCGGGGGTCTGGGGGAGGGGGACGGCTCGGCTCGGCTCGGCGGGGGTCGGTTCCGAGCGTGTTCGACTCCATTCCTGCCTCCACGGCCAGGCAGCTCCGGGGGCTCCTGCAGTTCGGCCCGCCCCGCCGGCTCCCAATTGCTGCGCCACAAACGTTACCTCAGAACGCGCGCCTCAGGGCAGCCAGCCCCAGGCAGGCCCTCCGGTCAAGCGCAGGACTCTGCGTGACAAACGCCAGCAGCCACCTTCTCTGGTGGGCGAGCTCCAGCGCCGCCTAAAGCCGAGGACGCTGAGGGACTGAATGGGTCCAGCAGGCCAGGCCCCGCCCACGCCACGCCCCTCCAGGAAGCCTTGCCCCAATATGCTAATATACGGCCCCTCGAATCCCCGCCCCCGGGCAGCCTCGCCCCACCCCCAGCAGCTGCTTTTATCCCTGGTCCCCAACTACACCCCGCCTCCCGGAAGTGGCTGCTTCTCAGAGATGCCACGCCCCCGTCAATCCCGTCTCGCCCCCAGCCGCTATGTTTGAATTCAGGGTTCACCGAGAGGTAGACCCCGAAGCCCGCCCGCGCCCCGCCCACCGGCAGAAGCTCCACCCCCTAGAGGCTATGACTCTAGGTAGCCTCGCCCCGCCCCCCAGCCGCTCTGTTGGAGCCCAAGATCTCACCTGGTGCATGCAGGTTCCCAGGCCTCTACAAGTCCTTTGGTGGTCCCAGAGCGTGGGAGAGTGCTCCTTAAGTCACAAGCGGTATGGTTAGTGAGTATTCAGTTAAATAACCGGCTGCTTGACCCAAACTAAGAGTTCCAGTTTTCAGGTTTTAACTTGAGAAGGACACCCCACTACCACCTGCCATGATAGCCTCTCAGGTCCTGAGCTGCCTGCAGAAGCTCACCTGTGAGCTGCCAACCCGCCAGCCCAGCGCAAAAAGGAATGTACAATGGGTTATGGATTTTAAAGCTTGATTTAAAAATTACTTCAAAATATGAGATCAAGTCATGCACAGCATTCTGGAACACAGTTCTATGTTAACGTATAGCGTCTCTCCTATTCTTTTTGTAATGACCAGATTTATTGCGGTATGACTGACAAACAAAAACTGAACATACCCTAGGTTTTGTTGCCTTTGAAACCATCCTAGCTGACAAGATAATGAAAATACCATAGATGTATGTCTCCCCGAGATTCACCTAGGTCCCCCTGTAATTCCCCCATCATGGTCCTCCCTGACCTGACACTTTAGAGTAATTTGCAGTTCATATTATTTCCATGGTGTCTAGCTGTCAGCTATTTTTCCCTCCAGAGTTCAGGTGACACAGATCTTGCCACATTTGCTCCAAGTGACCTGGATAGACACCCCCCCCCCCGTTTTGTCCTTCTTTGATTTCTTTGAGATTGTCTTGTCACCTTATGAACTTAGATGCATATGCCAGTCTAGATCATTCAGGTTTGCCAAAGCCTCAACTTTGTAAAATTCGCTTCCATCCATGGACTCAACAAGCCACTTGCAAAATCTTGTTCCTCAGGGAAGTCTCTGCAGCTTAGATCTATCTTGAACCAGTATAGACTTGGGATCCCCACTCTGACCCACTATGGCTCAGTCCTAGTTACACATCTCACCACCCCTAGCAAGAAACTTGCAACTTCTGTCCCACTCACCCCCCTCCCCCGAGAAAGCAGCTGTATCACCGGAAAAAAACAGACCACCCCAACTTGGGTGACAACTCACTGGAAAGTTGCCAGCCTGGAGTCCTCTGCTCAGCTCCCAGATAGTTCAATGATCATGAAGGTGTCTGCAGCTCAGCTCAGCGGGTCGGAGTCTGGCTCCCAGCCCAGCAGCTGTGAACAGCTTCTACACAGCTGGGGAGGAGCCTGGAGAAGGCTCGGATTCCATTCCCCAGGTACACGACCTTCTCTTCCCCTCCTAAGTGCTTCCTGGAGGGGCTGTTTCAGTTTCAAGGAAACATCCCTTATACTGTGCGCATAGCTTTAGATGTCACCTTTTCATGGTGTCCCAAAGATAATGCGTCTTACATTTACGTTTTAAAATCTTTTAATTGTTGTCCTTGGATGAATATAGCAATTCCTCTCCCCTGTCCTCATGTCCCGAGCCTTTGTCCTTGTGATGGCCCTCTGGGATCTCTCCGTGGGGCTTTACCTCATTTACTGCAGTTGTCATTTTCGGCATCGTTCCTGGTTGTCCCCGGGGCATCTCTGTCTTTACTGAATTCCATTCACAAACTACGTTGACCTCCTTATTTCATTCAGCCGTTCGTGTTCTCCAGGGCTTCCTTCAGCTTTGTTTGTTTACGCCGTCTTTCATCTCTTGTGAGTGGATTTATCGTCACGCTTTTTAGATTCTTATTCCATCTAGGTCGCTCTCGTTGTAGAACATTACTCTGGATGGGTAGGGTTTGGAGGGGACATGTCTTGGTTTGCTGTTACTTTGTGTTATTACATTGGAACTTGCCTACCCATCAGGAGCTAGGTCGTTGGTTTACTTTTGTTATTATTTGAATGAAGTTCGTTATTTTACGTGGAAGCATTTGTGGCGTTTAGGAGGGACGAGGTCGTAGCAGGGGTTGAGTTGCTGTTTTTCTCTGTTAGAATAACACTTAGAGTCATAGGTTCTATCCATAGCCCTTCCTTGCTGTTGAAAATTAAACTCCCATTGTTTAACGCTGTGCTGGCTCATCCTAGGTCAGCCGGACACAAACTGGAGTTACTTGAAAGGAGGGGGAACCCACGTTGTTGAGACAATTGCCTCCATAAGATCCAGCTGTAAGGCATTTTCTCAATTCGTGACTGGCAGGGTAGAGCCCAGCCCATTGTGGGTGGAAACACCCCTGGCTGCTGGTCCTCGGTTCTATAAGCAGGCTGAACCAGTCATGAAGAGTAAGTCAGTAAGCAGCACCCTTCCATGGTCTCTTCTGCCTTGACAAGTACGAGCACTGGTGAACTGTTATCTAGTATTTGCAAAACTGGCACCTGCAGCTTCCTGGCCCAGCTCTTTCAGCCTGAGACCGCTTACCCCCAGAGACCTCTCCCCCACGCCGTGGTTCCAGACGGCTGTTGCCTGTTGGTGCGACTCCATCAGAGTGCCTGTGGCCCACGTGACCCCAGCTTCTCTGCACATGCGCCTGTTCTTTCTTCATTCCCTCACTGTTCCAGCCAGGATGCGGCATATCTTCAGCTTTAATCATTTTAGGGAGTAAAGAGACATTGATAATACTATGAATACTTGTATGTTAGCTATTGTCAGTGAAGCAAAGGCCAGATCAGACCTGATTAAAAGCACATAAATGTAGGTCTATTTGGTATTGCTCCCAGACACGTTCAGCGGGGCCAGAGAAGTCGCGAGGGTACCTGGATTAAGGTGGGGAGGTTTTATAGACCTTGGGCGGGCACTGGGGTGGGCTTGCCATGTCTGAAAGTTGGGTTGCCGCTGCTGCCAGAAATGAGGAACTGGGCTTTTGGTGCCATTCCTTTGTTCGGAGTTTTCTCAGTGCGGGCAGGGTCAGGGGAAGGAGAGCAGAAGGGGTTTCCCTGCTTGTGCAGGGGCAAACTCCAGCCAAACAGTCCGTATAAATGGAGAGGGAGAGGGGGAGAGAGCGGGAGAGGGAGGGGCAGGGGCAGGGGCAGGGGCAGGGGCAGGGGCAGGGGCAGGGGCAGGGGCAGGGGCAGGGGCAGGGGCAGGGGCAGGGGCAGGGGCAGGGGCAGGGGCAGGGGCAGGGGCAGGGGCAGGGGCAGAGGGGGAAAACATACAGTAAGATTAGTGGTTAGTAGATGATAGAGAACCAACAGAAGAAAGGAATACTCATGGGGTGGTCTACAGGGGCAAAAGACCTATTTTAGGGAAATGAGAAAAGCCTGGAGAGCGGTATAGATGTGGATAACACGGAACACCCTCATCTTTAGGAGGCCGAGGTACGGAGACACTGAAAATGGGGCCACTTACGATCTTCAGGCAAGAAAAAAAAAAAAAATAATGAGAAAGGGGCGGGAACCGCAACAACATAAGACAAGAACAAAGGCGGAGCCAACCTGGCTTTAGAAGCCGGATCCTGCCTTCTAATGTATTAACCCGTATTAAGGACTTTTCTGAGATGACAAATTTACCTTTATGGAACAGATGCAGAAAGAGCCTCATTTCCTCTGCTTTCTGGGTTTTCGACAGTGTGAGGCGATGGAGAATCACTTCCTGATTCTGCTACTTCCTATTGTACTGAGTTCAAGGTAGGACACTCTCTCTGCCCACTGCTCCAGATAACAGGGCGTCCGTTGTTTTCAGAGAGTTCCTGGGCTGGCTAAGACATCTGTTCACAGCAAGGTCTTAGATGTCAGCTGGCACACAGAGAGTGCTATGCTAAG
The DNA here is from genome assembly GCF_021556685.1 of Rattus norvegicus. NCBI lineage: Eukaryota > Metazoa > Chordata > Mammalia > Rodentia > Muridae > Rattus > Rattus norvegicus. Next base: position 8,080,031 of record NC_141550.1, read on the forward strand.
AATGTCCTCGTGCCCTCCTCAGTTCGATTGCTGAATTCTAAATTGGAAGCTGGTGCTACCGGATAGGGTACTTTGAGGAGTGGGGGTGGGGGTGACATTAGTGTCTTCACTTAAAAAAAAAATTACAAAATGCTGGCTCTCTCCTACCCAGTGAAGATGCAGACAGCAGAAGTGATGACAGGAAACAGGCCCACAATGAATCCACAAGCGTTTGCTGTTGAACCCCACTGCTTCCAAATTGTGAGGTTTCCAGTTTCCAAGCCACACACTTTACGGTACTTTATTAGAGCAGGCTAAATGGACAAGGACAGCAAGTCATTGAATACATGCAGACAGGCAGTCACGTTCTTTCTGGGCCTTCTAGACCAGTGCCACAAGGTTACTACACAGATGACGTCAGACATTGCACTCACGTGCTCTAAGCTGCACGGACCTGGGTCAGACACAGGAATTTGCTAAGCATCCTCAGAACATTGGTTCCTATCGAGCTTCCTGCTGTTTCCTTCCTTCCTCACTACTAAAGCCTAACTTCTGACAAGAACCCTAGCAGGCAGGACATACCAAGGACTGAAAAGTCCCACCCAGGCTGAACCTGGGCCCCTCCTCTGATTGGAAGTAATTGTTTTCCTCACCTGGATTAAATGGGACTTAATTTGACCACCACTTCAGATTCTTCAGCAAGAGGGTTCATATGTCTTTCTTATAAAGAAAAAAAAAACTGCATTTGACATATGCTGGTAACATTTTCTGGTGAAGGGATTGTTACTTGGGGTGGGTAATACTGAGCTTACTACTCTATCAAGTGTCCCAGAGGGGCCGTCTACCCTTGGCCTCTTGTGTCCTGTCAGACTCACTGCTGGAGGTCAGGAGGGGAGGGTGGATCTGAGAGGGCATGGTGGGAGGAGCAGAAGGTGAATGTGATCAAATACATTGTGTCGCTCTCAAAGAAGTAATGTGAATATTAAGAAGAAGGTTCCCTGAGACAAGGTTCCCAGTGGTCAAAGACAACAAAGTAGAGGGATGCATACATACATACGGCACTGTCGGTAACGAGGAGCATTGTTTCATACACAAAAAAATTAATATAAAATTTTACCTTTGCTATTATTCCATTTGAACCTTTATTTAAATTAATCTTCGAATACCCATTTGTCGTTAAATAATTTTTTCACTTCAAAGGATGCATAATGTATTTTCTAAATAAATTTCCATAGTATAGACTGCAACATAAATATTTCCTAAGCATTTTTGCCCATGTAAAAAAACTTAACAACTTTTACTTCATAATCTCTTAGATTGATGTTTTTCCCCCTGAAGGAAATCAGTAAAGGGAACATTTAATTTTACTCAAAAATTAAGGCTAGTCATTTATAACTCATGTTTTTCACAGTCCATCGATGAACAAAGAACTCAGCAGCACTTAACTGTTCCAACAGCTCGAATCCCCCATGAATGGGAAATTATTAGGAAGGAAGTCTTTCTAAATGGGTCAGGCTTAGTCACCACTGACTCAAAGCCACCACTCTGCTTTGGAGTATGGATAAAGCCAGGGCGTTTCACGGAGCTCACGATTTCATTAACGCCTGCTCTGGCACACGGTAGCCTTGTCTTACTTACTCCCCTTTGTGGGTCTGAACCACTCGTTTTTAAAACAAGGAAGAGAAATGACTTTTAACCTGCTTCCTGACACTCTTCTAGTCTAGCTCCCGCACAGCAGTCTTTACAATACAGTATAGCACTGGGTCGTGCTTTCTTCTTTGTAGATCCCCGAGGTTTGAAAAGCTGGAGTCTTGGCAAACAGCTCTGGGCTCTGTAAATACAATCTGCTTAAAAAGAAACAAATGATTCTATTGCCTTGTTTAACCAAAAAGGCCACAGGAATACTTTGTTAGTCTAAAGATAATTTTCCAGAGTGCTTTATTTGTGAAAGACAACCCCCCTGCCCCTCCCCCTGCAGATTCATTACTTCTTGGCACAAACCTGGAACCACCTAGAGAAAGGGAGCATTCACTCTAAAGCTCCTTAATAAAGGGAAGCTAGGTAACAGATCATGCTTTATTGTTGCCTTGGTGACGGACCTTTCCAAGCGTAATCATCAGCAGGAGTAACATTTTCTTAGATATTTTTTTTTCTTTAACAAAAAGAAAACTTCAGCATGGGGACACTTTCTTACACTCTCTTCCAAGGATCCAAAGTTCCATGTGTTTTTAATGGCAAGGTCGCCCCTGTTAATTCTCGGTCTGTGAGTGGGCTTATCTTAACATTGGGTAACAGATACACAATCACACACTGCTCTACGGACTTACCAGCTGTAGAAAGAAAATGCTTCAAAGTGTTTTAGAAACAGGTTCAGCACTCTGAGGCTGGGGAGACGCTCAGCGGTCAGGAGCATTGGCTGCCCTGACATGGTATATGCTCTTCCCAGCACCCACATGGCGGCCCGCAACCTTCTGTAACTCCAGCTCTAGATTTGATTCTCTCTTCAGGCCTCCGTCCGTATTGCACAGGCCTGGTGCAATACACGAGAAATACTTATACACATAAAATAGGAATAAATAAATAAAATAGTAATAATTAAAATTTGAATTAGTTTTAATTCAGTAGAAGGAATAGACTATTAAAGGATTCTTACACTGGATTCACAAAATGGAATGAATTTCAGACAAAAGAAGAGGAATGTACTGCGATATTTACCAGCTAAAGGCCTTGTCTGGGAGGTGTGCAACGGAGATGGTCTCAACTGTTTGAACCATTGCTGATCTCTTATACAGTTCGCCAAGTCTCCCAGAGAGTACTACTAATGAATTAACACATTTTATTTAATTAAATTGAATTGGATTTTTAAATACGCTGTCAGATCTTTATGATTATCATCTTTTATGTGTATGAGTATTTTGCCTGCATGTCAGTCTACATACCTGGTGCTCACAAAAGCCAGAAAGGGCTTCAGGTCCCGTGAAACTGGAGTTACAGATGGTTTTGCGCCATCACGTGGGTGCTGGGAACTGAATCTGGGTCCTCTGCGAGAGCAGCTGGTACTCTGACCCGCTGAGCCATGTCCAAAGCGGCTAGAAATAATATTTAAAACAACTGCATAATAAGTTATCAGCAAAAACCAATAAAAATAGGGCCACTGTGATAACCAAGTCACTAAAACGACTTTGGGCAAAAAGACACAGATGCCAAAAGATTTGCCAATCAAGGACGACGTATCAGCGACTCGGAGAAAATGGTAAGCCGCGTGCTTCCTGTGTAGCACAGCTAGGTGCTGGCAACAGTGATGATCTCTGTTTGAATCATGGCTGATTCCTCATACAGTTAACCAGGTCTCCCAAGTAATGCCACACAGAGCATCTAACTTTCACAGATCCTCATACGGAGCGCCTGTGTGGGAAGAGTAACACCTGTAGTCAGTGATGCTTTTAGCCTGAACTCTGCAGAACGAGGTGAGGCATTTTTGTACCGAGAACATCTTTTTTGTCTTTTCTTTTTTCCAAATAACTTTTATTAATTCTTTGAGAACTTCATACAGTGTACTTGATGATACTTAGCCCTCCCCACGATCTTCCCGGATCTACCCTCACCTCCCTCCCCCACCTAACTTCTCATTCTCTCTCCTTTTCTTCCCCCCTTAAAACGGACCAGTTTGTGTTGGCCGATTACTTTTAAGTTTGGGGACTGACCCGGTCAGTCTACAAGAGGGAGATCAGATCGTCAAGGACACGTGACTCCCCTTCTCCCAGCAACTATCAAAAGCCAGGAGCTGTTCAGCGAGGGGCGGGGCTTTGTGCTCGCCCTCTCCTCCATTTAAGTGAAACTACTTGCTGGACTGCGTGCACATCTGGCTTGTAGGGTGGTGTGACTCTGAGGCCAGCTCAGGAAACGTACCATCCTTTGGGATGGCACAAAGCCTCGTGCCTAGAGAAGAGGTTTCCTCCCTGAAGCAGAGAATTTGAACGCCCCCCCCGCCCCCCCCCCCCCCCCCCCCCCGCTCCCAAGGATCACTGTCAGCATAAGCGCAGCTTGGCTTGAATCGCAGCAAATGAGGGTAAATACTGTCCTTGAATCCTTGCCGAGCCTTTTTACCTTTTTATTTCACATAGGAGGGTTTTCTCCTGGAAGAATATTTCATCATTCATTTTCCTCAAACAACATCTAGCGCGGATTCTTGCCTTTAGGGAACTTTTCAAAAATTTTAAAGGGAATTTTGTAACACTATCTGCTCATTTAGCAGTGAAGTGCGTTTGATGACAAGCACATCACTATTATGTCACATCCTGAAGTATACTGTCAATCTTAGGAAGACGATTATACAGGTGCTTCAGAAGAGAACCCGGCCAAGACTCTTGAGTTCCCGGTCGTATTTCTTTTAGGCAGAACTTTTAAGATGGCAGGCACTGGTAGGCACATGTGAGCATGGATGTAATCCCCTTTTAACAAGTAGTGACTGTGCTAGGTAAATACTTCACTGACCCCTACACACAATACTGCCCTTGTGTTTCTGCAAGTGCACACATAATAAACGAAACACAGAACTGCTTATCCAACGGTCATAATGTCCCTAGGGCTTTTCATAATTTCCAGGTTGTAGTTAGAGCATTATCAAATCATGAGGCAACAGCTGTGAGCCAAAGGTGCCTTCACAAGTTTAGATTCTATTAAATTCCAGATTTGATAAATGAGACTTTGTTAGGGTTACCATTGCCATGATGAAACACCATGACCAAAAGCAATGTGGGGAGCTAAGGATTCATCCCACTCACAGTTCACTGTCAAAGGCAGTAAGGGCTGGAACCTAAGCAGGAACCTGGAGGCAGAGGTCATACAGAGAGGGGTGCTGCTAACTGGCTTGCTCCCCATGGCTTGCTCAATCTGCTTGTTACTAGAACCCAGGACCACCAGCCCAGGGATGGCACGAGACAATAGGCTGGGCCCTCCCATCCATCACTAAATAAAATTTCCAACAGGCTCACCTGCAGCCCCATCTTATGGAGGCATTTTCTCAGTTAGGGTTCCCTCCTCTCTGATGACCCTAGCTTGTATCAAGTTTGCACACCACTCACCAGTACAGAGACATATACCCCAACTTTAATTCAGATCATGAGAGGGTATTATTCCACAGAAATATGTTGAGGTTTTCCCATGAAAACTACTACTGCTGCTGTTGTTGTGGGGCCCATTTAAATTCAATATAAATCCAGCTTAACTCAAACAGCAGGTCAATGCGGGTGACAAAAATTTATTGTGATCAAGCCACTACAGATCGATCAGGGCCAGAGAACGGACTTGGGAATTGAACTAGGATCCTGAAGGGATGTTGTACAGCACATCTAAAGGATGAAACCATAAAGCCAGTGGACTGTAGCATTGTCCAATCATATTTTGACATAAGGGGTCGAACAAGAGAGTTTCCATCAACTAGGACTTGTTTCCTGAGCCTGGGAACATGACTTTAGTTTGGCCCTGCCAATAAGACAGAGAAGTTGTCCCTGAGATGTCTGGACTCAGACAAGCGTTCCTTTATAGAGGCTGTTTGGCTACTGTGAAGTCCTTAGCTCCCCTAGGACCTGGGACCTTGAATTTAGTTTCTCCCTGTGATTAAATGGAGTCTGAACGTGAAATAGTAGTACTTACAATATGTTTCTTTTGCTTGTTCCTCACAGCGTTACTCTACCAAAAGCCATGGTGTTAAACAGAATCCTTCAGGTTTATTGCTATACCCAAAGTTCAGTTTATACCCTCATCATAGAAGTTTCTCCTTTCAGTCAATGGCAACTAACACAGTGGGCACTAGGTCTCTGTGGGCCCCAGTGTCTGCTGTTCTCCCCTACATGGGATATGTTGAGGACAAAAGAGGGCTCTGCTCCTACTTGGTGATCAAGAGCTGGCACTACATGCTCTGTCAGTGCCTTGGACATGGAGAACCAACGACCAATGCAAGTGCCTTGAACTCCAGAAGACCATTTGTCATCTTGGTTTAGTTTTAGTAGATCGTGAGCATATGGAAATTTATTCATTCTAGATTTCCTGTCTTAGTGAAGTAGAGGTATTTTTAAGGTTCATCCCCATGACTTTCTGAATCTTAGTGGTATCTCTAGTATTTTTGTCTCCGTAATTTTGCCGACATGGGTGTTCTCACCCTCTTTTGGCTAATCTGGCTGACAGTGTGCAGTTTGCCAGCCTTGTTCACCCTCACAAAGAACCAACACTTCATTAATTCCATCAATACCTTATTTCATTGATTCCATGTATTTTACATTTATATTTCACTGATTCCTGCCTCGATCTTCATTATTTCCTGCCACCTACTGCTTTTGGATTTGGTTAGTTCTGTTTTTCTAAAGACTCATGGTGAATTATTAGGTTGTTTATGCTGGATTGCCTGACTTTTTTTTTTTTTTTTTTTTTGATGTGGGCATTTACTGTTATAAACATTCTTCGTATACCTGCCCACACCGTGTCCTGTAGTTTTTGATATGTTCTTGTCTCGTTATCATTCATTGTTTCAGTGACCTGTTTATCATTCAATAATGTACTGTTTAATTCCCATGTATATTTTCAACAGCTTCTCTTCTGTTGCTATCTAGCTTCTCTTCCACTTGATCGGATACAATATATTACACTATTTCAGTTTTCTGGTGTTTGTTAAAGCTTGCTCTGTGTGACAAACCATGGTTTGTTTGGGAGCACAAGCTTTGTACTGAGAAGAATGTGTATCCTTGAGTGTTTGGGTGGGATTTTCTGTAGCCATCCACTAGTTCTAATTGATTTATGATGCCATTTAACTACAATGTTTCTGTGTTTAATTTTTGTCTGGATAAATTTTCTAATGGTAAAAGTGAGACATGAAAACCCCACAATTACTGTGTTGAGATTAATTTATGGCTTTGGATCTAGTAGAGTTTGCTTTGTGAAATCAGGTGTACCTGGGGTTGGTATGTGCATATTCGCAACTGTAAAATTCTCTTGGTGGATCGTTCACTTAGAGCCCTTTATCTCCTCTAACTAGTTTTGGTTTGAACTCTATTTGTCAGTTATTAAAATGGCTTAGTTCCATTTGCATTCCTCCCAACTTTTACTCTAAGGTAATGTCTTCCTTTGATGGTGAGGTGTGTTTCTTGAAAGCAACAAAAGATAGATCCTGCTTTCTAATCCAAACTGAAGGTCTATATCTTTTTCTTGGGGAGTTGAAAGCATTAGTGTTCAGAGTTGATTTAGAATTAATGTATTAATTCTTTTCATCTTGATTATTATGTTTTCTTAGGTACCTTTTGATAAATGGCCTTGATATTGCATTTCTTTTCCTGTGGTCTCCTTGGTGTGCTAATTTTTATCTTTAAAGTATTCCTTTCAGTATCCTCTGTTGGACTCACTTAGCGGTCATGAATTCCTTTAGTTTGTTTTTATTTCCTCTTTACTCATAAAAGCTAGTTTTGCTGGGTATGATAATCTGGATTGGCAGTCATGATCTTTTCAAGCTCCTCTGGCTTTAGAAGTTTCCACTGAAGAAAGAAGTTATCAAACTACCTGCAAAACCTTCAACCCAAAATTTGTTCTCCCTACAATATGCACAGGGATAAGAGATGGAGCAGAGATTGAGGGAATGGCCAACCAATGACTGGCTCAACTTGAGACCTGCACCATGGGAGAGATACAACCCCTGACACTATTTAATGATACTCTGCTAGGCTTGCAGACAGGAGTCTAGCATAACTGTCTCCTGAAAGGATCCATCTTGGGAAATGGATGCAGATGCAGAGACCCATGGCCAAATTATCAGGTAGAGCTCAGAGAGTCTTGTAGAAGAGTGGGTGAAGGTGTCAAGAACACCACAGAAGACCTACAGAGTGCACTAACCTGGGCCCATGGGGGCTCAGAAATTGAACCACCAACCAAAGAGCATGCAAGGACTAGACCTAAGTTTCCTATAATTGTAGCAGATTGCAGCTTGGTCTTCATGTGAGTCTCCTCTAACAATTGGAGCTGGGGCTGTCTGACTCTGTTGCCTACCATTAGGTCCCCTTCCCCGACCTGGACTAACTAGTTGGGCCACAGTGGGAGAGGATGTGCTTAGCCTTGCTGGGATTAGATCTCCCAGGGTCAGGTGGTACCCAATGGTGCCCAAGGGCGTCTCCCCTTTTCTGAATACAAGGGGGGTAATTGAGGGAGGGATCTATAAGGGGGGACTAGGAGGAGAGAAAGGAGGAGGGCTATACTTGGAATGTAAAGTGAATAAAAATAAAACAATTATAGGAAAAAATAGAAGTTTCCACTGTATAATCAGCTGTTAGAAAGGCAGGGCCATTAGAATATATGACTTGGTCTCTCTCTCTCTCTCTCTCTCTCTCTCTCTCTCTCTCTCTCCCCTCTCTCTCTCTTTCTCTCTCTCCCCTTTCAATAGTTTTTCTCTATTTTGTGTTTTTAGTGTTTTAACATAATACATAGTACAGAGTTTCTTTCTAAACACAATTTATCTCTGGTTAGTTATTTTATCCAGCTATCAGGTAAAATCAGAGCTTTAGAAGTCCACCAGAGGACTGGCCTACTGTGGCTCCATGTCACAGACTCTTTCAACACTCCCAACAACCACCCCTGGTAGTTAAGGTATAAACTCCCAACTACCCAGTGAAATCAAGACTCAATAAACTGCAACTTATCAATCAGATTTCTATGTTGAATTCTCAGTCCACCATACATCCACACAAAAAAAACTCACAACCAAATAGTAAAGATATAAACCGCCTACCTAAATAAGATAAATTGACCTATAGAAATCCATCCCTTAAGAAATACACATACCTACTTGGGGCCATTTAAGACCACCCTGATTCTGGGTCGTCCTTCTCTGTCTCCATCTCGATTCTCCTTTTTCTTCTCCTTCTCTCCTGCCCTACAAAAGCTTTGTCCCCACTTTATTTTTTTACTGTCTAATCGTGGGCCTTGACCTAACTTGGGCCAGCCCTCACCTGCATATAGACATCAACCTACACAGTGGGATAGACCATTTTGGGGAGACAAGAGGGTAGAGTACAGGTAGAGAAGGGGGGATGTCATTAACAGGTCTCCATCAGACTGGGTCACTTGTGACTAGTTAGTTGGAACAGGATCCTAAGGGCAGAGAGAGGTCACAGGCAGTGGAAATAGAGGGGTGCCTTGTGTAGTCCCTATGGAGCCTGGCCATTGTATGATATGTTGGTTCAAGAGGGCTCTAGATAGTCTCTCGATTGAACTGTAGACTCTCTGCTTCATTTCAATTAGATCATAATAGTTATCTCTCACTTCTACCCATAGTAGACTCTAGATGGTCTCCAGACCGTTCTATTACTGTCTTCCTGTCTCAGCAAATAGAAGTTCCAGTCTTCAGTCACTTGGAGCTAAACTTTGACATTATCTGACTCTTTCATTTTTTCCCCTTTATCCCTATGTCAGCAAATAGCCTATCTTCCGAACGTGACCATAATCGGAGTCTCATCACCTGCCGCTAGACTGGCCTGAGTCATCCTGTTCCCTAATGGGCTATCTGTCTCTACTCTACTCACCCATGACATCTCAGAGCAAGAACTAGGGTGTTACTATCACACCAAATAATAAAGATATAAACCTCCTACCAAGATAAGATAAATTGACCTATAGAAATCCATCCCTTAAGAAATACACATAACTAGGGTTGGGGATTTAGCTCAGTGGTAGAGCACTTGCCTAGCGAGCACAAGCCCCTGGGTTCGGTCCCCAGCTCTGAAAAAAAAGAAAAAAGAAAAAAAAAAAAAAAGAAATACACATAACTAACTAGGGCCATTTAAGACCCTGCTCTACCTCACCCAGTGGCCTTCTCTTACTCAGAATAAAAGCCAAGTCCTTAGCAGGACCTGTGATATCTCCTACATCTGACCTCAACCCCATGTCTCTGGTCCCCTCTCACCATCACTGTCCTCCCTCCCTCTTCTCCATACAGAGTCCTCCTTGCTGTGTCTTCCATGCACACTCATGCCTCAGACTTTCTGCACCGCTTTCCCTTCTACCCACAGTCGTCTCCTCCGTCAGGACTTTGGTCAGGCACCACGGGCCTCTTCTTCCTTCCTAGAGATAACCTGCTGTATCCCTCAGGCAAGCCGGATGTTTGCGCCCTTCACCACTCTAACCTCATGACTCTAAGTCGTGCTTAGGATCCAGAATACAGAGTGCACACAGACCGAGGTGGGTAAATTAATGTCCCAACCTCTTACAAAACCGTTCCAGTCATGAGAAGACAGGTAGGAAGATAATTAGACAGATATAAAGGCAGGGTGGAGAGACAGATGATAAACAGATGACTACATGGTAGGTGGAGGTGTGGGTAGATTGGAGTCGGCTGTCCTGCCTGATGTCTCTTCCCTAGGAAAGGCAGCACCAAGTATTCGTAGACACCCCAAGATAGAACAAGCCCATGGAAGGTTAGAGGAAGCACATAATCATTATGCGTTCTGTATTTCTTATACATTAAGCACCAATGCCTTGCATTTGATGATCTTAAAGCATGTAACAAAAAGAGCACTGTAATTACATGTAGTTAGACATCACCCTTGCACGTCAGGCAGCGTTGGGAGGCTTAATGGATTCAAGAGCTCACTTGCTCTTGACATGTCTATATTATAAAAGAAAATGTGAGATGAGCCCGTGTGGCAGCCTGACATTTACACAGTGTCATCCGAGCCCCGGGAAATCTATTATGGTGTGGCTTATTAGCATAAGAAAAAAATGAAATGACTTGTTGACTGTCTACTGTCTCCTGGCATCTTCGAACCAGCCAGTCACCTCAGCTGATACTATCTGTTCTGTCTAACCAGGTGTTTCACAGTTGAACAGATTAAGAAGTGGGGCTTTGAGGAGAAAATGGGGCTCACACTTGCTGGTTAACCAAAAGGACATTACTGAGGTCAAAATGTGGCACACGTATTCTGCGTTGGTCACACTGGGTCAAGAAAAGTTCACTTCATGAGACCAGGCCCTGTCAAACTTCCCAAGTGTTTTGGAGCATGACTTTGATGTTTTGTAACTTAATGACATGCCCCTTGTCACAGTGACCTTCTCTTTAGATGCCAATGACCTTCATCCTCCTTCCCTACAAAGAGCGTCACATGGAAAAGCCTCGGGCAACAGCTTAAACACTCATCTGAGATTCCTACGTGACTATTTGAATATATTGTGAACAGGAACAAAACTACTGACAAGCCCACAGAAAGATGTCAGGTCCAGCCTCTAGTCTGGATAGGAGACTTTAACTCCCCAAACCATGGAGAGAGTATGAAGCCCCAAGCATTCCTAGCAACTTCTCTATCCCAGTGAACTGGTGTAAGATACGAGAGATAGGCTGGCAGGACCTCCTCAGCCCTGGCCACAGAAAGCTGAGCCTCATCTTGTTACGTGAAATGGAAATCCCAAAAGGCGCACTCCTGGTCTGTGAGGCCCCAGGCACCGATTCTACATCTTAAGTCGGGCAGTTGCTCGAATGAGAGCAGGATGCAGTTCCTCCCAAATGCTCCCGTGCCTCAGCGAGGTCACTCTGTCACCTTCGTCATCTGAAGGGTGGCTCAGATGATCATCTGGGCCGTGCCAAGGATTGTACAATACAAGCCACACAAGGCAATGATGCTTTAAGCCTAGAATTAGCTTGTTACCTGCTGTGGTTGTTTGAATGAAAAACATCACATGTTTAAGGGCTTAGTCCCTGTGGGGAGGCACTACTTGAAAGGGACTAGGACGTGTGGCCTTGTTGGAATAGGTATGCCCTTGTTGGAGGAAGTGTAACATTGCGGGTGGGGTTGGGGGTTTCAAAAGCTCAAGCCAGACCCAGTGTCTCTCTCTCTCTTCCTGCTACTTTCAGATTCGGATGTAGAAATCTCAGCTACCATATCTGTCTGTGTGTCACCATGTCCCTCACCCCCACCCCCATGCACACAATAGACTAAACCCCTGAACTGTAAGCAAGCCCCAATTAAACACTTTCATTTTATGAGTTGCCATGGTCATGGTGCCTCTTCCCAGCAATAGAACACTGACTGAGACGTTTCCTATACACTGGAGCAGCCCCACAACTCTCAAATGGTCAGCCAGTACCGTCTACATGACCAAAGTGAAATAACAGGGGCCATGGAGAATAATAGAGACCCCCGAGTAGGAGGTGTTGAGTTTCGGCTCAGGGTTAGTCTCCATCTAGCCATTTCACTTCAGACAAGAATTTCATGCCCTTTGTGTGACTTTGCCTGGGGAGGTGTGAACCAATATCCATTCTCCCCATAAATGGTAAGACGTAGTAATTCCAAGTGTAACCGTGAGCCATGAGCTTCTCAGGGTTACCTACAATCACCTAGCTAACTCAGGGACAGGTGCTTCCCTGAGAAGCCCACCCAGACTGAGCAACAGTTCATGAAAAGCTGCATCGCTGGAGCTCCTGCTCAACCAAAACAGCTTAGGAGGTTGCAGAGTCTTTTTTCGTTTCAGTTGGTGGAAACCTCTGCTGGGCAGCCCGGGTGCTCACTGCTTCTAGGCGGGCAGGTCGTTTGGAACTTCTTTTAAGCAGTTCAGCTTGTCTGAAAGTCTTTTAGGCAGCGGGCTGGTTTCTGTCTCTTTTGGGTGGCTTTCTTGGTCTAGGTGACTTTTGGGGGGGCTCACATAGCACTTGGGGAGGGAGGGACCTGGTAAATCTGGTCAGTTTCAGGGACTTCCTGAAGCAATTGAGTTGTTTTCTTCCTGAGCTTTGCTTAGCAAGCAAGCTTTCCTACTGCTTGGACCCTTTCACCCCTTCCTGTATCTAAAGGAGCTTTCTTCCAAGATGGAAGGTTTTATCTGGAAGGAAATCACTACACAATAATATTGGAAGAGAGAGAGAGAGACAGAGACAGAGAGACAGAGAGACAGAGACAGAGACAGAGACAGAGAGAGACAGAGACAGAGACAGAGAGAGAGAGACAGAGAAAGAGGTTAGGGAGAGGGCCGAAGAAGAAAAATCCAGCAAGTTCCCAGTAAACAGCTTTTCTTTTGTTTAACAGACCTTATAATTTGCTAATTAGTATCTTACAGCTTTTAAAGGATGTCACAAGGCTTGGTCTGCAAAGCAGCTGATTTCCTAAACTGAACAAAAGAAACTGCAAAGAGAAACCTCAGACCACAGGGTCTTGAAGATTAGGAGTGAATGAGGTAACAGAAGATAGTGACTCTTGATAGAAGTCCTCATCATGCCGGTTCCATGAACTGCTTATGACAGGCCTGCGGCGGCACCAGCAGCTTTTCGGAGGCTCTGTGTTGGGGCAAATCGTGTGAAAGTGTGGGCACTTGGTGGGTTTAGTGACACAGTGAATAGAGTTTTCACAAACTCGAATGTTTGAGGTGGAGGAGGCGGAGGTGGGAAGATTGCCCCGACAATCGTTTAGTATGAGCTGTATCAGACTCTCTGATCAGATTGCTGCTTTTTTTTTTTTTTTTCAAACCACAAGCAGGATGCAGAAGACTTGTGCTGAGACAAAAGAGTGTTTGGGTGCCAGAAACAGAAATGATCACCGAAAGAGTGTGTTTTGCATAGCTGTGTCAAATTAGGCAACCACTTTAAAACTTGCCCTTTTCTAGTTTTAAATTCAGTCTGGACATGCAACACTCCCAGTGACTCGCTACTGCTATGAACACACGCTGAAAGTTGGCTTATGCAACCGTTTATACGCGAGCACTGTGAGCGAGGAAAGGAGACACCATTTCGCTACCATTTGCATCATATAAATTACATTAAAATGATCTTGTTTTTTTATCAAGACAGCTGGGTATAATAAGTCCCTAGAGAACACCCCAAACTAGATAAATTCTCACTTTTAGAGCTACAGCCAACATTCTCTGCAAGCCGTCATGCGCTACTCGATCAACGAGCCTCAGGAAACTTGGAAATATTAAATAAAAACAAGGTTTTGTTTATGTAAAAATCTTCCAGGTGACGTACTAAAAAGACATCTAATTCCAGTCATAAATGAGTTTTAAAGACGCTTTCCTCTAAGGCTGATGAGGTGACTCGGCAGGTAAGTGTGCTTGTCACCAAAGCTAATGGTCTGAGTTTGATTCCGATGACCTACGGTGTAGACAAACAGAACTGACCCCTACAAGTTGTCTTCTGACCTTTGTTCACACACACACACACACACACACACACACACACACACATGCACACATGCACATACATGCACACACACATGCACACGCACACACACACACACACACATATGAACATTCTTCAATATCATCACATCCCAAGAATATAATAGTATAGCTATTTTTTATCTTTCTGAAGTTCTGGAAAATCGAGTTATGACATTTGGCAAGAGCCGCCCATGGTGTTAGCATCAACCTGCCATGTTGTTTACGTTTGGGGACGCAAATGTGAAGCTCATCGCCTAGCAAATTGCTTTTCATTCCCTGTCATTTATTCTTCTGCTTATGCGCCTCTCGCTGCACTCCCAGCATCTCCTAGACAGTCTAAAGACTTGGCTTTGCTGGTTAGCAGCCCGCCGTCTGGTTACGAGACTTTCACAATGGCACCATACGCAGTTTTAACCACAGATTCATTACCCCGAGCATCCATTCAGCAACACGTGCCATTCACTGGTCAAGACTCTGAAGACAAGAGTGGGCCAGTCTGCTTTCTGACTCCGGAGGTTTTAATTCTGCAGAAGAGAAAGAGAATGAAGCGAAATACAGACAAATGAGTGGGAAAGTGATTTTAGAGGCCGATAAGTGTCACTAGGGAGACAACAGGTAATGTGATAGTGGCTGCTGGAGAAGGGTCATATTAATTTAGGTCAGTCCTTACTGAGGACATGGCATCCCAGCCAGACCTGAGTGACAGGAAGGAGCCAAGCCATTGATTCCAGTCCCACAGAACGACAAGAGCAAAACGGAAGACACTGGCATCCTGTTAGAGGAAAGGGAGCCAGTTGTGAGGGGAAGTGATGAGGCGGGAGGTGGAAGCAGGGGCCAGAGCAGGAAGGGCATCACAGGCTGTCGTGGGAAGCTGCAATGAGGAAACCTGATTTACACAGGTGTCACAATGGGGGCAGGGAGGGCTGCTGGCTATGTGGTCCTAGGTTGAACTCTACTCAAAGGCATAGGGGTTCAGTGGGGGCCAAGATGGACGACAGGCCTACACTGCAAGCTCCGTATCCCATACAGGGATGATTATCTATAGAAAGAAGGGGTTCTGTTGTTTGTTAAGACAAAATGGCTTTGGACTTGCTATACAGCTGAGGATGGCCTTGAACTCCTGATCCTCCTGCTTCCACCTCCCGAGAGCTGAGGTCACAGGCATGAGGTCCCGGAGTTTGAACTCCTGCCAACTGACTCACACACCCCCAGCTCTGAAAGGAGATCTCTTTTTCTTTTTTTCTTTTCTTTTCTTTTCTTTTCTTTTTCTTTTTTTTTTTTTTTGGTTCTTTTTTTTCGGAGCTGGGAACCGAACCCAGGGCCTTGTGCTTCCTAGGCAAGCGCTCTACACTGAGCTAAATCCCCAACCCCGAGATCTCTTTTTCGTAGCACACACCATGCCGGGTGGAAGCAGCCTCCAGAGCGAAAGCAAGGGCGTGTGTTGCAGTAACGGCTACGAGGATTAGTTGTTGTAGAACGAGAAGCAGAAGATTCTGGCCACATCCAGGGGTAGAGAGGGCTGGTGGGTGATGGGCCTGTCATTCAAAGTAGGCCTTAGGCTTGAGGGGAGCGGGGTGGTCTGTGACAGAGCTAGGGAAACTGGGACTTTTCTTTTGGGGAAAGGGTGAAATATTTAGCTCAGGCTATTGTCAGTTGAAGAAATCTACAGCTTCAGTAAACGTAATCCCAAAGCTCAAATCCTGCACTTTGGGTCCTCCCATGGCTCCTGACCCACTAGGAGATGGAGGTAAGGGAAAGATGGCCGCAGGGGACTGGAGTTAGTTCAGTCTGGGGTGCTTCAGTCAAGGAAGGCACAACCTCTCCTATGTCAAGCCTCCCCTCTTCTCTTCCCTGTGATGGTAGGAGCCCATGGAACCCCCCCTTTTTTTTAAAAGATTTACTTATTTTATTTATGAGTACACTGTCACTGTCTTCAGACACACCAGAAGAGGCCATCGGATCCCAAGACAGATGGTTGTGAGCCACCATGTGGTTGCTGGGATTTGAACTCAGGACCTCTGGAAGAGCAGCCAGTGCTCTTAACTGCTGAGCCATCTCTCCAGCCCCCCATGGAACCCCAGGGAGTAATCATGTGTGTTGGGGTCCTCTCCCGCCACATCCTCGATGCTCCGCCCACTGACCTTCCCAATTGTGACTGGATGAGCCTTGTTGAAGTCCCTGAGGCTCCCTGACTGACACAGCTCATACAAACTGGACCAGTATCCCTGCTGGTGTCTGTCATACTTCAACCCAGCTCCTAGCTCTGTGGGCCGAGGTCCCTTGTCCCTTGTATATGATGTCTGCTAAATTTCTACCTAGGTGAGGTATAGAGACCCTTTGGTAACATGGGGGTTTCTGACTCCTGTCCCTCTGTAGGAAAATGAACAGAGGTTTACCAAACTCCAGCCCCCTTCTGTCTCTATCTGACTATACCATCGAATGCCCTCTAGCATGCCGTTACCTCTCTCCCAATTCCCAGGGGAGTGGCATAAAGATTAAATGAAAGATCATTGCCTCTTGGGGGCCGTAGTGGCTCTTCCTGGTTGTCACCTTGACTGTATCTGGAGTGAACTACAATCCAGAATTGGAGGGCTCACCTGTGATCCAGAGCTTGAGGCTGGAAGACACAAGTTTCCGACCTGGATCTTGGCATGGAGATCTTGAGGCATGGTGGCTATGAAAAGCTTAGGCCCAGGCAAGGTAATACACGCCTTTATTCCCAGGAGTTTGAGGCAAGGGGATCTCTGAGTTCAAGCAAGTCCCAGATCCAGGTGTGGTGGTACACACCTTTAATCTGGGCCGCACCTTCTGCTGGACGCCTACATAAGGTCACTGGAAGAAGGAAGACTCACTCTGCTTGCTAGCACATCGGTTGGAATTTGTGGGGCCTCGAAAGGCACCCTGGTTCCCAGTTGAGGAAGCTTGGTGGCTTGGTGGTGGGAGTGGCTGGGAGCCCAGGGAGGCCTTCTATGGGAGACTACATGGAGGCACTATAGGCGAAGGCCTTCTCTGTGGCTCCCCATGGCGGATCCCATAAAAAGAGGCAGTCCATGGTTTCAAGGTGTTTATTGTCATGGAGGAAAGTGGATGAGTAAAACCATACCCTACTTCTCAGGGTGGGCCTGAGATTAAATACCTTTTGTAGGGAGGAGTGTCTGGGAAGGAAAGTTCATTGGCTAAGCCTTCAGGCCTTTAGGTACCTCATTATAATGGAGATCTGTCTTGAGCCTATGTGACCTGTGGTCATGTCCTCTACCTGTAAAGGGGCTTGGGGCATTGCCCTTACATGAGCGATGGTCACAAATCTATGGAGGGCTGCAGGCTAGTGACCGGCCTGGTTTCCTAGGAGTCAGGTGAAACACCTACCACCCCTTCAGGGTCTCCGGGATTCAAGCCTCCTCAACTGGGAACCAGGGTGTTCTTCACAGTCCCACAGGAATTTACTTCTACAGAAGACCAGCTGAAACAACCAGCCTCGAGGGACTGAGCAACCATTAGATTCTTGGACTTCCCGTTCACAGCTGACCATTGTT
Organism: Rattus norvegicus; assembly: GCF_021556685.1. Taxonomy (NCBI): domain Eukaryota; kingdom Metazoa; phylum Chordata; class Mammalia; order Rodentia; family Muridae; genus Rattus; species Rattus norvegicus. Next base: position 8,097,718 of record NC_141550.1, read on the forward strand.
GGGGTAGCTGGGCTGTAAGTCATTACAAGAAATTCCCTCGAGAGAGAGAGAGACACATTCCATACATTCTGTGTCTCTAGAGAACCGTGACTAATACAGGGGCTCTCAAGGCAAAACCAGCAAACGCACCTTCCTTGTCCTCTCTCAAGATCCATAGCGTATCTCCTCTGACTAACTGCGGCTAGGAGAGCAAAGACAGTCACCCAGTGCCTCCCTCTGTCCCCATTCTGTCCTCCTCCTCACAATGTCTTGGCACTAGATGAGGTAGGCTTCCAATTTGAATTCCACCTACTCCACATTTCCGGCCCAGGGCAACTAGTCTCACCATACAGCCGTCAGTGTGGAGGGCAGCCTTCCATCTATACACTGAATCTCCGTACAGTGAAGGAATCTACTTGCTATTGCCTGGGTGGTTGAGGAGTGATCTTTTTTTTAATATAAAGAAAATGAACTATTTTCATACAGAAACCTATCCTATTTGCAACAAGAGTTCATGGTCCATGAGGGCTGGAGACAGCATCTGAGTCTTTTGGCATGTGGCACTGGGGACCAGACAAGGACTTTAAGTCACTCCAGAAAGACCAGGACTGCCTCACGTATTACTACCTGACCTAGAATGACCCATTCGTTATAAGCACCATTAAAACATGAAGGCGCCTCAGAGCCCACAGAAACGAGGTTGCATTTCGGACCGGAAGAAAATTAATAATGTGCAGTGAAGTGGAGTCCGGGAGACGGCAGGTTTCCAGACATAGGATGCTCAGCTGAATCGAGTGTTTCCGGAAGGTCTGTCTGGAACAAGATCCCAACACATGCTCTGATGCTAACCCAGACAGACTCACCCGTCCAGAGTGTCGAATTTTCCTAGAAAGACACCAGGGACTACTTTTTCCAGGTCATAAATAAACTCAGTCAACCAAAGACGTCCCCCCTGGCAAAGAAAATTCACAAACACATGGCACCGTTTTCAAGGAAGACAGCGAATACTGTAATCTTTGAGCCAAAATGAAACTCCAGCGGCTAACTATAATAGTAAATCCTGGCCATCGGAGAGTCCCTGTGGTTACCCAGAACCATGTAGAAGCACTCCAGGGTATCCTCCGCTGTCTACCTCTGTCTGCCTCTTACTGAACATCCTACAGACAGGGTCTCTCTCTCTCTCTCTCTCTCTCTCTCTCTCTTCCCCCCCTCTGTTTCTCTCTCTGTTTCTCTCTCTGTCTCTCTCTGTTTCTCTCTGTCTCTGTCTCTCTCTGTCTCTGTCTCTCTCTGTCTCTCTCTGTCTCTCTCTGTCTCTCTGTCTCTCTCTGTCTCTGTCTCTGTCTCTCTCTCTCTCTCTTCCCCCCCTCTGTTTCTCTCTCTGTTTCTCTCTCTGTCTCTCTCTGTTTCTCTCTGTCTCTGTCTCTCTCTGTCTCTGTCTCTCTCTGTCTCTGTCTCTCTCTGTCTCTGTCTCTCTCTGTCTCTGTCTCTCTCTGTCTCTGTCTCTCTCTGTTTCTCTCTGTCTCTGTCTCTGTCTCTCTCTCTCTCTCTCTCTCTCTCTCTCTCCCTCCCTTTTGCCTATCATTTTCTGAAATCAACCTGGAGAACACTATCATTCTTCCAGGCACACACACTGAAGTTCGCAGTTGTGGACAAGGCAGACCTTTGCCAGACGGTACACTTCGTGTCTCAAGTGTACTGTGTGTAGTGGAGGTGTCACCAGAGATAGATCCCCCAGTTTCCAATGAAGCAAAATCCTGGGGTGCAAAAGAAGCCCACATCCTTCTGCCTTACCTTACTCCACCTCCACTCCGAGCTCCTGGTCCCCACCGCCCTCCTCCCTTGACCTCCACTGCCACCAGCGACTGCGGCCGGCCGCTGTGGATATTTTTATTCCTGTCCCCCATTCCATCTGACCTGTTAAGTCCAACTGAGATAGGGCCAAGGAGTTTTTCTCTGGGCTGTAGTCCATTCAGGGGAGTATGGTGAGAAGCAGAAAAAGAGGCCAAGTATGTTTTTGGGGCCAACCCCAGAGAGAGTCAGCAGATCTGAAGGGAGATGAGGAAGTCATTCAACTCTAGCCGCAACACACTATCCTGACACGGAGCCTTGGGGAGGGAGGGAGCAACCGAGTAAGTCAAGAGCCTCATGAGAGCCTGTGCAAGCTTCTCAGGGTATCGGATGGTGAGAGGCTGCGAATGCACCTTCTCTGATGTCCCTCTGGAATATTATCTGGTGACAATGCCATCCCTGCAGACCTGATGTGCGGTTTATAATAACATAGTATATATATAATATTTAAGTCAAGGGCTAGTTTATAGGAAAGATTAAAGGAACTATTACTGAACAGCAGAGTGAATGCTTTTTATTTTAAATTTTAGGGGCTGGTGGGCTGGCTTCACAATTAGAGCACTTGCTGCTCCTCCAAAAGACACCGGCTCAGTTCTCAACGCCCAAGTAACACAAGGTCTGGTGCACACCGTAGACTCTAGAGCTCACGAGGCAGAGGCTGGCCTTGTGAATCTGAGGCCAGCCTGGTCTACATAGTGAGTTCAGGCTAGCCAGGGCTACATAGTCAGATCCTGTCTCAAAAGATAAACCGGGGCTGGGGATTTAGCTCAGTGGTAGAGCGCTTACCTAGGAAGCGCAAGGCCCTGGGTTCGGTCCCCAGCTCCGAAAAAAAGAACCAAAAAAAAAAAAAAAAAAAAAAAAGATAAACCAATTGAGTGAGTAGAGCTTAGAATGTAAAAAGATTTTAGATTTTTAAAGTTTTTATTTACTCACAGGGGGTCAGCTGGTGGCACACACCATGGCGGGTTTGTGGAAGCGAGTTCCCTCCTTCTACCACGTGACTCCCAGGGACCCAACTCAGGTCATCAGGCTTGTAGGTACGAGCCTTTACTAACTCAGCCATGTCACCAGCCCAGGCATTTTCCACTTGAAGTCCTCTGTATATTTCCAACTTTTGAAAAAGCCCTAATTTCAAGCTCATCATATTGTGTACCAAGTCACTTGTTTGCGTGCATTCCTTCCTTGCAGCCCAGACCTTTCCGGAAGAAACAGATACCGCCGCCTAGGCGTGTGGTAGTCTCACCTTAACGCTAGTGGTCAGATTCCTAAGACTTGCATCAGCCTTTTGCTTGTCACACACTTGCGGAGCCCTCCCATCGGGAGTCTGCGATAAACACAGTAACAGGATGCTCTCCCTCTCTGCGACCGGTCATAGGTGACCGTGCTACCTGCTAGCGGATACTCACTAAGGCACTTCAACCTGCACACTGTGATAAAGCCAGTTGCCACACTAGAGATGTTGCCATTTCTTCTAGGCTCCGCCCCACAGTTACCTGGCAACGGCCAGGTGTGCCTGACTAAACCACGTGAGAAGCTGTGATGGGGCTCAGATGACCCTGCAGCCAACAGCCAGGGAGGACTCAGTGCGCTCAGTTATGGGGAACCAAATCCACCCACATCAGCTAGCAGAGTCAGGCCCTGCTTCCAGAGGAACCTTCGGGACCGTACTCCTTTGTTGACTCCCGATGCAGAAAAACACACCATACAGCTGAGCCAAGCCTGCCTGCTCTCTGAGAAACTATGTGACCGGAAACAAATATTGCTTTAAACTTCTAGTGTTGTTTGTTACACAGTCACAATAACTAAAAGAGCCGCCGTGTCCCAGCCTCGCTGGTGTAAGGGTCGGGGTTAGAGTCAAACCGTGAGCCATGTCACCTCCCCACCAGCAGCCCAGTAATACTGTCAGGCTGTGAGGAGGTGAGTGAGGAGCAGAAACAAAGTTCAGTGCGTTTGACTCTTCCACCTCAAGTACCCAAAGAAGGTACTGGAGGCTGAGCAGAACCGGGCCATCAAACGTGCCCATGAGCTAGGTCAAAGGGCAGCCAGTCCTCTGGGAAAAGGAGGATTCTGTGAGATCAGAAATGACCCGGTGCCACCTAGTGAGAACTGCTGAATCAACCCCCAACTTGTACAGAAGCAGGTGACAACTGACAGGAGGAGCTCTCAGATCGTACAACCCCCTCCTGAGTCTCTAAGCTGCTAAGGTACACCTAGGGCCCCCAAGACTGACGACTTGGTTCAGTCCCACAGCCCACCACAGGATGGAAGAATCAACTTTCAAAAGTTTTGTCTCTTGAGTTCTACGTGTCAGGGCATGAACAGCCATTCACACACAAATGGGGGAGGCAGGGGGATTTTAAACACACATGTAAATGACCCTCTGTCTTTGTTAAGGATGAGGAGGTTATACTGGAAACATGAAGAGAAATTATATTGATTTACATAATCCCAGCTGGAGATTGTCTCAGCTACTAATACTGGTTTTATTATCTTACTGAGCAAAAACCTATTTGCATTAATGGAATAAAAACATTACCAGACGCATAAAATACTCAGCAGTTTAAATGGATCGTTCAGTGCAAATGACTCTCACTGTAAAGGCTCTTCCTAAGGGGCAGCCCCCATTTATTTCCTTTGCTAATTATAATTCTTGCTGTTACTTTGTATCAATATGGTGAGAGCAGGTTGTTAGGGAACTGAAAACATGTTTAAAAAAGTATCACTGGAGACAAGTCTCAGTGGGATGCTAACCGCGAACGAACCGCAATGAGCAACCCTGGCACCGTCTTCACGCCTCATGCCATTTCTCTGTAAAAGGAACATTCTGTAGAGAAGTGGAAGCTTCTAGGACTGGGGAAGAGTAGGCAGTCTGAGCCTGGAGTATCTCAAGGCAAAAGAAAGAGGGCGAAGGGGAAGAAAAGGAGGGGGGAGGGGAGAAAAGGGAAGAGAGGAAACAAGGAGAGAGGGAAGGAGGGAAGATGTTTCCCTCCCAATACTAAGTTTAAAAAGCCATGCTGATGAACTCAAAGGGAACACCAACGGTCACCTCGACAGGCTCCTGGTGGTCAAACTTGGAACCATGTGAACCATAAGTAAGGCATCGACAAACTAGGAGATGAAATATACTCTAGCCGCAAACGTGTCTTGGTAAATACTTTATTTGATACATCTGGAGACCAATATCCCATGTGGCACCAATATCCCTCCATGGCTGTGCCATCGAGGAGGCAGGGCACAGCCGGTGATGACCTCAGTAAAGCCGGTGTGCAGTGGTTTTCTCCAAAGAACATCTCATGGGAGAGGAGGGGAAGAGTCACCTCAGCACAGAGAAGCAGCAGGACCGACCACCTCAGCTGAGCCATCACGGCAACACAAGGGGTGAAAGGGTTGGCAGTCTATGCCGTAGACATCAAAACACCAAAAAGTCTGTTTTAAAAAAAACACCGAAGTAGGGAATGTGATCTTGAGATTAAATGAGCCAACTACGTGCTGGTCAGGAATAGCAAGGACAGCCGTAACTAGACACTGACTGCATGTTTCTGAATTTCTGTAGGGATAGTCGTGCAGATGGGAAGAATCAGGGTGTTTCCTGAAGAGAGGAAACAACAGTAACTTCCCCAGAGGACAGACAGAATTGAAGAGAGAGACTTTGAACATTACCCTGAGGGGCCAGAGCTGGCTCAGTGGTTAAAAGTGCCTGCTGCTCTTCCAAGGGACTGGAGTTTGATTCTCAGCATTCATGTCTGGCTTCCAAGGGGGTCTGCACACACGTCAGACATCTACCTACCTACACATACACACACACACACACACACGCGCGCGTGCGCGCGCACACACACACACACATGCACACACACATGCACACACATACACACACACATGCACACACACACACACACTGTGAGATCCCATCCAAAGTCCTTTTCAAGCTCCCATTTTCTCATCTTCAGACAATGGTATCAACCACTTCCATGGTGGTAAGTTGTGGACTGATGTCTATATGCAGGCGAGGGTGGGACCAAGATAAGGCAAGGCCTGTGATTGGGCAGTGAAAAAGTAAGGCGGGCACAGAGTTTTGGAGAGAGGAGGGAGAGAAGGAAGAAGAAGAACCAAGACGGGGGGGGGGGGGCCAGAGATGGATGACCAAGATGCATGTGGCCTTAAATGGCCACAGGGAGCTATGAAAATCCTCTAAGGGATGGATTATTACAGGAGAGTTTGTCTTATCTAGGTGAGCAGTTTATGTCATTATCAGTTGGTTGCGACTATAACCACAGGGGATGGATGATGGGAATTTGAGCGGAGTTCGCAGCAGGGAGTTCCAAGATGGCAGCTTCTGGGGACAGAGAGTAGCTTGCAGGGACAGCGTGGGATGGAAATTGGAGACTTAGCAAGTTGGGTTGAGACACTTTGCTGATTGAGATGAAAGTGCCCCGCAGATGCCATGTGGCCCGCTGGAGTTGGCAATAACGCGGGTTGGTGCATTCAATTATTTTTTATTTACCACAGTAAGTGGGTCCCTCACTGTCATGAGGACTTTATATGCATGAATCATTAGTCCTCTCCCTTTGATGGGACTCAGTGGGGACACAGATTCTAACACCATCCCCTTCTACAGATGAGGAAATTAAAGCAGAATTGATACGCATAAAATCACCTTTATACAAAAGCAGCGGAGGCTCTCTGGCTCTGGTTTATACCTATAGCCGCCATGCTTCAAAGGCCCCCTATGATGCCTCACAGGAAGCTATGAGGACTCGGCAGAACGTGTTTTAAATGTGTGGCTGTACCTGCCAAAAGATCAATCGTAGATACTGTTTGTGTAGAAAGCAAAACAAACATGCAATCTACAGAGCTGAAAAAGAAATGGTTAAAAAAAATTAAATCAAATAGATAATAAGGGAGAGACAAAGTATCAAATTATTGTGGTAGTTTGAATAAGAATAGGCCTCAACAGACTCATATGCTTGAATACACGGGGCTCAGTTCGTGGAACTGCTTGGGAAGGACTAGGAGGTGTGGCCTTGTTGGAGGAGGTGTGTCACTAGGGGCAGGCTTTGAGGTTTCAAAAGCCTCACACACTCCCAGTGCCTCTCTGCCCCTCTCTTATGGAGACATGAGCACTGAGCCTCTGCTCCAGCACTATGGCCGTGTGCCAGCCTGCCTGCTGCTGTGCTCCCGTCGTGACGGCCATAACACGCTGAAACAGTTATCTCCCAAATAAACGGCTTCCTCTGTAAGCTGCCTTGGTCATGGTGCCTTATCACAGCAAAAGAAAAAGCAACTAAGAAAACTAAGACGGGAGTTGTCACCGGGGAATAAGCTATTGCTGTGATAATCCTGACTGAGCTTTTTTTGAATGTGGGAACCTTTGGGGTTCTGGATTAGGAAAGCGGTCGGGATGCCGTGAGATAGTCTTAATGGGCCATTCCAGGAGGATCTTGGCAGCAGCAGATCTGAGAGGAATGTGGACCAGGGAGATGCAGAGATGGACTAGAAGAGGTTTCAGAGGGGAAGAATACTAGCAACTGGGCTAGAGATCAGACTTGCGATATTTTGGCAAAGAATCTTATGGCTGCTTTCTGCTTTTTGTCCTAAAAATTTGACTAAGGTTAAATTGAGAAGTATTGGGTTAATTTCCTTAGCAGGGGAAAACTCAAGACAGCCTAACATTGACTCTGTCTCATTGTTACTAGTAGTCACTCTCATGCAGGTATACAGTGAAAATTAAGAAGGTTGAAAAGGAAAGAAAAGAAAAGAAAAGAAAAGAAGAGGAGAAGAAAAGAAAAGAAAGGGAAGGAAAAGAAAGGAGTTGGATGGTGGTGACACACATCTTTAATCCCAGCACCTGGGAGGCAGAGGCAAATGGGTCTCTGTAAGTTCAAGGCCAGCCTGGTCTACAGAGCAAGCTCCAGGACGGTCAAGGTTAAACAGCCTTGAGATGTCTTAAAAAACAAAACAAAACAAAACAACAACAACAAAATCCTCTTAAATTTCTGTAAAGTACAAACTATGTTTTACAAAGTTTTATTAAAGAGAAAAATTGGTATAGTGTGTAATTTGTTAATTTTTATTTTCAACAAATCCCAGGTCATGTGTTGAGGTTTGGTCTATGTTATGTGTTATAATGCTAACTGTGGACCCCAAAGTTTGGTTGTCCCAGAGAGAGAGTCCACACACAGACTCAAGTGATGTTGTGTGACCTTGCTCCCAAATTATTTCTGATTAGCCAATAGAGATGCCTACAGCCAATCGCTGGGGAGAATTGAGAAAGGCAGGGGTGGGGTTCCCAGGTTTGGAGTCAGAGAAGATCAGGAGGGAAGGGAGAGGGTGAGGAAGAAAGAAGACACCGTGGTTAGGAGTCAAGAAAGTATGGCCTTAAGGACCAAGTAGAGTTAAGAGCAGCCCAGATGAAACATAGTAATAACTTAGAGTTATCGATAGGAAATAGATTTTAATAGCATAGAGAGTAGGTATCTGCCCAGCTCTAGTGCTGATTAAGGCTTATAAATATAAAGAATGTGTGTGTCTTTACCCAGGAAATAAATGCTCAAAGGCAAGGTAGAAGGCCACTGATCGAGATTAAATATTCTCTACAACAGTCATGTTCTAGGGAAATGAACATTTAGAAAATTAAGAAGTGGGAGGGCTGGTGGCTAGGAGATAACATGCTAACACTTTTCTGTTGCGGCAGGCTGCATTTGGCTCTAACTCCACTCCTCTCCCATACCCGTGCTTTCTGCTGCGTCATCTTCCAGAGTTCTGAGCAGGGGTCCCCGTCAGTCATTGATCAGCTGTATGACTCACTTCGGCTCTGCAGATTTGGCAGATGTGATTAGCACAGAGCTCGGTGTGACTCTGAGGTTTGAGCTTGATAGACTTACCCTGTTACCGTGGGAAGTACAACCAGCCAGTCTCAGGCCTGTGAGCAGCAAGGACTTCACTCAGTGCACACAAGCTCTACAGATCTTTATAGGAAAACCCAGCTGAGCCCCACAGATGTGTGTAAAACGAATGGATGGCATTAGAATCTGGTGAAGTATGGGGGTTGCTTGTTACATAGCCAAAGCTAACTGCTGTATTTAAGCATCAGAAATAACAAGTTGGAAGACACACACACACCCAGACAGGCACACACACACACACAAGCTCACACTATATGTACTGAAGTAGAAAACACTTCATCTTGTGCTTATACTTTAATACTTAGATATTCTATAAGGCCCACAAATGCTCAGTAAGGCACATCGCACTAAAGCATTCAAAATAAAATATGTTTTGCCACAAGCCCTACACCCTGATCCTGCAACATTCTTTATCCAGCTGACAACCACCCCCATCAACTTCCCTGGTAAAGGCCTTTTGGGTTTTCTCTCCCTTTCCCTTTCCCTCTCCCCCCTCCCTCTCCCTTCCCCCTCTCCCTCATCCCTCTCCCCCTCCCCCTTTCCCTCCCTCTCCCTTTGCCCCTTCCCCTCCCTCTCCTTCTCCTCTCTCTCCCCTCCCCCTCTCCCCTCCCCCTCCCCCTCACCAACTCCACCAAGAGATTCTGGGTTTGATGCTAGTTGTCATGTGCTATCCACAGGCTTCCATTGTGTCTCGCATGACTAATCTCAACAACATCCTAACTGACCTGTGCCTGTAAAACGATCTGGTCTTCTATCCTTGTGTCTCTTGCCTCAGCTATTCACCATGCAACATCCAAAGGGGCCTTCCTAAGTATAGACCAGTTCGTATCATGTCCTTCCCTAGGCCTACTGCTCACCGGGGCTCCAACCTTCCTCAGGGTGGAGTCTGGAATCCACCTTTCCTGCTTGTAGGGCTCATGTTTGCCCTTTTGCCTCAACCACGAGTATCCCCAACCCTTTGCATTAATCTATAGAAACACTGGCTACCTCACTGTCAGCCCCTCTAGCATGGTAGGCACCCTGGAACCATGAGGCCTTTGTGTCACCCATCCTGTTCCTCCTCAGCCAGGAATGCTCTTTCACAAGCTGTGCGTGACTCATTTGCTTTCTTCCAGCCTCTGCCCAAATCACCATCGCTGGAGAGCCTTTCACTGGGAACACAATAGGCCGCAGCTCTGCTCTTCTCCCATCGCCCCTGCCTCTTTATTGGCTTTTGTCTTCCTGGGCACAGCTCGCCACTTGACATAGTACCAGTGTGGTTGCTTCCATTTGTTTCTCATTGTCTTTCTGTGCTTTCTACAACAGAGGCTGCGTGAACCAGGAACTTGGTTTTTGTTCCCTTCTGAAGAGGCCAGAACAATGCTCAGGATATAAGTCCTCAGTAAATACTGTTGAGCAAGTGGGTGAACCTGGGAAGAAACTTTGTAAAAATGCATGGAAGTCATATTAAAAATAACAATAAACCTATAAAATTTAATTGAGGGAGATAGAAAAACACACTCAAATATATAGTAATAACTAAGCTTTAGGAAGAGAGGCCCAATACATGAAAGAGATAATTTCTTCTCAAATACATTTGAATTGGACACATTCCCACATAGTATTTAGTGGAGGGATCATCAAATAGATTTTTAAGGACAATTTAGAAATGTGAATGTTTGCAACTATCTAACTGCTCTGCAGGAATGAAAAGTAAATGCTGGAGATATGTTCGCTCACCAGGTGCAAGGACCTGGGCTGGGTCCTTAGCACAGAAAATAAAAAGGTAGCCATGTGTTCTCTATCATCCATTAAGACATTTAGAAAACCGCAGAAATAAGGTTTTGGCAACACTGGTGTGAGCAAACATTTCATTGGAACAGACTATAGTCCAGAAACAGACCTCTGATCATCAATATTTATTTTCAACTTGAGATTTAGATTCATCTAGACAAACCTCTAGACATGTCTGTGAGGAAGTTCCTAGATTGCATCAACTAACATTGGAATGCCCACACTAAATGTGGGTGGCTCCATTCCCTAGGCTCCGATCCTGGTCTAAATCAAAAGAGAGCAGGCTGGGTATTAGCAGACACTGCTCTCTACTTTCTGACTGTGGATGCAATATAACCAGACACCTGTTCCGGCCCCCATGCCTTCCTTCCATGACTGACTGTAACCCCAAACTGGGAGGTGAAATCAATCCTTCTTCCAAGTTGCTACAATGTTGCAATGGCAATTTGGGACAGTAACACAATTAATCTCTCTAGAATCTGCCTCCATGTATTAGTTACTGGCCTTACTGTGGCCAAACACCTGGAAAAGTAACTTAAAGAAAAAAAGATTTTATTTTGCTTATAGCAGCGGGGGATACAGTCCATCCTGATGGCAGCATGACTGCAGGGGCAAGAAGCCAGCTAGTCACACTGAGGCCACAGCTACAAGTGATGGCTCCTTGTGCCCAGCTCTCTTCCTCGTTTTTAAAAGCATTTTAAAACTTACTTTAATGTGTATGGGTATTTAGCCTGCATGTGTGTCTGTATACCACACTCAAGATTGGCACCCACAGAGGCCAAAGAGGCCTTCAGATCCCCTGGGACTAAAGTTACAGATAGTTGTGAGCCACCATGTGGGTGCTGGGAACTAAACTCCGATCCTCTGGAAGAGCAGCCAGTGATCTTAACATCCATATCTCCAAACCCATTTTCTTCTCTCTATTCAGTCCAGGATCCCCAACTCATGGAATAAGGCGGTTCTTCTCATCTCAGTTAACCCAGATAATTCCTCAAAGACATACCTAGAGGCTTATCTCTCCAGTGATTCTAGGTTCTGTCAAGTTGACAGTACTAACCATCATACCCCATCCCCCATCCACCTTCCACCATCCACCATCCTCCTTGTATGCCATACACAGTGTGCCATACACTTTGGTTACACTGACTTTCTGATTATATTAAGTAGTCTTGGGATATGGAATGCATGGGGTGGGTCAGTACAAATGGAGATTGACTCCTGGCACTGTCCACAAGCACACAAGCTTTGAGACTTGCTGCATTCTGTTCAAGCTGTGAGTTCTGGGACTAAGACATGCCTTTCTGTACCTTGGCACCTATTTCCACATAAATTTATCTGTTTTTCCATATAGAAGAGTTTTTTTTTTTTAAAGAAAAAGGTTAGAGACCCCACTGTGAGTAAATACAGAAGGGTGCTTACTATGAACATTTAACTGACTCTAGGATTTCCTACGTGGCCACAAGAATCAGCAGCTTTTCTGAGCTATAGGGACATCAATAAATCAACCAGAGCAAAGGGGACCCTGCAGCTAAGAGACACAAGTTTCAAGCGGTGATAGACTGTGCTGGCAGTGGAGTGTGAGAATTTCCATCTACGAAGATGGGCTGGGCAGTTGTTAAGTAGGGGTTGGATCTGAGAAAGGAGAAAAGAGTCCTGGGTCTCAGGCCAGTCAACAGGGAACAGTGTCCCCCTGTCAGGCAAAGAAGAATTGGCTTAGAAGAGATTCTGGGGAGCGGCCTACGGTGTCCAGTTAAAAAGCACCCTCCTTTGGAGAAAAGTGTATCCAGAGGGGTTTACCCCCAGATAGCTGATGAGAAATATTGACCTAAGAATAACTATTTGACAAAGAAATTAGTGCTGAAAGATTCGTGGAACTCGTTATCTCTCTACCGTTTAGAGTAAAATGTGGAATGGTTCTGCGCTTGGAAATTTAGCTATTTAAAACAAAAATTTTGGGGGGTCATTTTGTGTTGTGACTTCCTAGAATAAATGGCCATTTTGTTGTAGAAACAATCCATGACACATTAGCCTTTTAATCACAAAATAAGTGTGTTGAGCTTTATCTTTGGAAATAAATGGCTGATTATTGTCTCCTGTCATTTATTGCGAAAGATACTATCTGCACTCGATCTCGGCCTGCATCGTGCGCTCAGCTCCCCAGCCTCCCTGTGGTGATGTCAGTGAGTCATTTTGAAGTTTGGGTTATTTCCTGCCAGCATTTGCATGCATACTTGCATTCTGATGCTGAGAAAAAAATCCTAGAAGCAGAGCTTCGAAAGTTGCACGGGGCTTGGACAGTGCCTGCTGTCTCAATGGTGCGTTCAACTGCAGGGTTTTCCTCTCCTCCTGCCCCTTACTCTGCTCCATTTGCATAAGTGAGTGCGTGGGGGGCACAGGATGGGGGTCCCCACCCCACAGCCCTTCCTTGGGCAGCCTCGATGACAGCAAGCCCAGCACCAAGGGCTCAGAACACAGTCACCTTCTCATTCCTCAAATGCTTCCATGGTCGGCTTCTCGAATGCTTCATCATCTGCTGGAATGATGTGTTGGTTATGTCTAAATTTTATACATGTTTTATAGTAATTTATAGTAATACTTGTTTTTTATTATAGCAATTCTGAGTGGAATGAGATATCAAGTAAAACACGCGCGCGCGTGCACACACACACACACCCCCACACACACACACACGAGTATAACAAGAGCAAATTTATCGATCATTTAGTCAGTGGTTGCTGAGCACTTAATGAATTTAGAATCTGTGTTCCGCCTATTTCTGTAAGAATGACTTTGGTATTTGGATGGAAATTGCATTAAACCTATAAACTACTTTGGGTAGTGTAGACATTTTAAATACATTCATTTTCTCAGTGCACAGGCATACGCGGCGGTTTCCCTTGTGTGTACACAGGGCGTCTTTGGTTTCTGTTATCGGTGGTTTGTAATTTTCACTTCAGGACTTGATGTTATTTCTTCGGTTGAATTTGTTTCTAGCCTCTGGGGCTTCGTGTGTTGCTGGCCCTGAATGGTTGCACCATCTTGTCCTCTCGGCATCCCAGGTAGCAGGCACTAGGGATTTGCACTGCCACTCCTGGCTCATCCCGGGGCATTTATCTTGTCTTCTTTAACCTTACTTTTGCTGCAGTTGTGAATAGATAGAATGCCTCTCATATCTTCCGAGGAAGTTCATTATCAGTGTATAAAATACGGCTGGCTTTTATGTTGGATTATGAAGGATTTTTATATCCTCCAGTTTCACTGAATTCCTTTACCTGGGTCTTTTGGTGGAGTTTGTAGAGTTCTGATTTTTTAAGTCTATACATCATGTCATTTCATAACAGGTGATTGAATTCCTTCTCTTCCTATTTGTATGCCTCTGATTTCCTTTACTTGATAATCTCATCCCATTCAAAACTGCTATTATTTTTTTTAAGTAGTAAATGTTGACTGGTGAGAGGCGGGTAGAACTTGGGCGCCATTGGTGGGAAAGCAGATCAGTACAGAGAGCTTAGTGTCAACATTTCGAAGGATGAAGATCAGACTGGCCAGAGAATTTACAATCCCACTCCTGGTTCTGCTGAAAGGAAATGACTAGATGCATACAGCGAGCAGAGGATGGCGCTAGTACAACGACTCAGATGTGGCATCAACGTCCAAGTCTGTGACAGAAAAAGAGAAAAAAAGAAAATGTCTGCGCTTGTACATGTGCGCATATGAGCATATGCGCGTGCACAATGACATAACACTGAAATTCTGCCACCTGTGGTACCACGGACACAACTGGGAGACAATATGGTGAAATAGGTCACACAGAAAAGCAAGAAGCTCCCACTCATGGAAACCAAAAACATTGGTCTTAGAGCAGACAAGAGTAGAATAATATAATCCTGGAAGGTAGGAAAGGCTGAGGAGACGAGGAATTAAAAGATGTTGGATAACAGGTACCAAGACACAGCTGGATGGAAGGAGGCCCGGGTACCAGCACATGATAGCCTATCAGGAGGAGATAGTATTTCCCCAAAGCACCAGAACTCAGGGGTTCCAAATATGGGGATATAGAGATGACTCAGAGGTTGAGAGCATTGGCTTCTCTGGCAGAGGACCTGGGTTTGAGTCCCAGGACTCACACGGCGTCTCACAACCATCTGTATCTCCAGTTCCAGGGCATCTGATGCCCTTTTGGGGCACTGCGTACATGCAGCAAATTTACACACATGTAGTCACATATATAAAACAAAAGTTCTGTTAATAAAATGGCTTTAAGGGGCTGGGGATTTAGCTCAGTGGTAGAGCGCTTACCTAGGAAGTGCAAGGCCCTGGGTTCGGTCCCCAGCTCCGAAAAAAAAAAAAAAAGAACCAAAAAAAAAAATAATAATAAAATGGCTTTAAGTGTACGCATGGGGTAGGAGGTAGAAAGTGAGTTGTCTTGGTTGCCAAGGACACATTGTAGTCACCCCCTGAAATTCCAGCACCAGGTGTCCCACAGTTCACAATCAGTATGTATCGATTTTAAGGAGATCTAGATACACGCAGTTACAATAATTCCTGTGCTCAGGGAAAGCCTGGAGAATGAGAGCAGGCCCTGTAGGAGAGAGCTGAGGAGGGCCAGCCAGGCAGAGCTCAACAAGGTTAAGGGCAACAAGACAGAGACAGCAACATGTCTTGAGGGGGGTGAGTGCCTGGTGAGACGGGCCCACATCAGACCAAACGCCCAATCCGTGGCTAACTGCTGGACAAATATTCCAAATCGAATGTGTTTCTGGGAGGAATCCCCGAATGGATGATGCCCTGCCCTGATTCCGTGGGACTGGAAAAGTTAGGTGACCAGCCTGAGAGGCACCCCTGGGTAAGGGTGCCATCTATGCACCATCTCTTCTTGGTGGTGGCTGGATGGTGACCCAAGGACGATGGGTCAGGGCAGAACTTTCCTAGGTGATGTAAGTAGCCGGGATTAAAGTGAGATCCCGCTGCAGCAAAAATGTGAGGAAAAAATAGGTCTTTACCTAGCTGTATTGCCACACCAAACTCTCCCGAGTCCTGTCAGAGAGAGATGTGGATCTGAAGTGGAAACTTAAGGGTTCCTTGGGGACTCAGTTGTGATGGATGGTGTTTTGTTGGGACAAACACGTGAAGGAGTGTTTTCCTGAAGTGGACACAGGTGAGAGGATGTTTTGCTAAAGCAAACAGGTGAAGGAACGTTTCTTGAAGCAGACACAGGAGAGGATGTTCTGCTAAAGCAAGCACGTGAAAGGACACGTGATGAAGGATGCTTCTCTAAGAACATGCATGTAATGGTCCGCCTTACATTGCATAGTTGAGCTCCATTTGTTTGGATTCTATAGAGAGAAACACACACACACACACACACACACACACACACACACACACACACACACACATCAAAAACAAAAACAAAAACTTCTGGTGGCCTGCTGCTTCCCAAAAACCTGCACTTGGAACTTTCAATTCAGAACCTACATAAAGATTCCTAGATGTATAACCTTGGGCCAGCTACTTGCTTCTCTGTGCCTCAGTTTCCCTACATATATAATCCTGAGGATAATTATAGCATTTACATTACAGAGGTCTGCTTTCTGGTCATAGTGAGGACTATAACCACACTAGAGGGCCTGGCAGCTAAAATGTATCCAGTGACTTAAGGGGTCGAGAATGAGAATGGCAACTTAGTATCCACTGGCAACTTAGTTTCCACTCATGGGGTGTTAATTCACATAGAGCACCTGGGACGCGCTGAGAGATGCTGTAAGTGCTCTAGGTGCTAAATGGTACCCTGTTTTAGTTCTGAGCTTTGGTTTGTTTTTTACCCAAGTTGCCCAGTACTTATACACAGTCTGTAAAGAGCCCAAGGACCCTCAAGGCCAAAGCTAACAAGTACAGCCCCAGCATCCGTGAGCTTACAGAGGACAGCCCCTCATATGCTCGCATAGAGTGACCCTCAGAGGTGTATGTGTGAGGTAGAACTTTTGTTCCTACGCCTGACACACTGTGAGTATCTAGCAATCAAGTAAACTGAGGCTCCAATAGGCAGAGGAAAACCCCAGTGAGTGGAAGGTGAGCCTTGACTTCCCCTGGTATCCCCAGGGTGACCCCTTCATTACCATCCCTCTAACTCACCCTCAATCAGCACTTCTGCAAATGCGAAGGGGAAAACACAGACCTGGGCCTTCATGGAAAGTGTTTTCAACCTCACAACCAGAATTCCTGCCTTTAGTGGGGTTTGGGCTAGATCTTTAACTTTTCCTTTAGTATTTCAGAACCCCACCATTTGAAAAGCATCTTTTCTGAGGAATGGTATTTCCTGGCATAAGACAGCCTTTGTCGAGTGACTCAGACTGATTTCTTTTCACTATCATTTGGCCCCAACTTACAGAGAAAAAGTGGGCACTGGGTATCAGTTTGATGTCAGGGTTTTTCCAGGTTTGAAGAGCTTTAAATACAGCTAGACTGGAAGATGCTGGCAGGCTGAGCTACAGACCCTGTCAACATGTTTGTGACATACGTCCTTGCCTCTGCTTTGCTCTTTGGGTCTGTCCTGGGCCAGAGATGCAGCACCTCCTGGGGCATCCAACACACCTCTTACCTTATTGAAAACCTGAAGGTAGATTTTGGGGGGCTAGGAAGAGCCATTCGCTGGGGAATGACAAAGGGGACGAAACTCACTGTGGGTTATCTCTTTGCCTACTGTAGGACGACCCATCATCAAAATGCAGCTGCAGTGCCAACGTGAGTGAATAACCTTAAGAACCTTCCAGACTTCTCTCTGTGTTCACAGCCAGAATGCTCATGCTGTGCTTTCTCTCTTGCAGGTGACCAGCTGCTTGTGCCTCCCCATCCCATCTGTAAGTACAGTCGGGAAAGGTCACAGGACATGGCTTATGCTTTGGAAAAAAAAAAAAAGAACACAGTTTACTTGACATTCTAAATTCTAAATGTTTGTTTAAGTGGAACTGCTAGAGTATAGACCCCACCTTTAAAACTTTTATTTATATATACACATTATACACATCCATATGTCTTAAGTTAGTGTCATACCCTTAAGACATCTGGATATTTTTTCAGAGTCTAAAATTTATTGACTATCTTCTGAGATAAATGGTCATGTACAAAATGAAAAAAAAAATGAATATTGCTTGCTGATTCGTCTGCTGGTGAGTCCAGATTTGTGGAACAAACAAAATAGCAGCATCAGGCATGGCCTATCTAGAAGTCTCTGTCTCTGTCTCTCTGTCTCTGTCTCTGTCTCTGTCTCTGTCTCTCTCTCTCTCTCTCTCTCTCTCTCACACACACACACACACACACACACACACACCCCTCCTTTCTCTGGCATCTTCCTACTCTTTCCCCCTCCCCTTCTTCGTCTCTTTCTCCTTCTCCATTCTCCTGCCGGTCTTCAGTGGCTGCTGAATGATTCCAGCTGCCCTTTGGGAAGGCAATATCTAAGTGCGGTGCCCTGTCAGTGAGGGGAAGGCAGGGAGGCTCTGGTGCTATTCTAACTCCTAGTTCTGATGAGGGAGCAGTCACTCAGACCTGTAGCCACTGCAGGGCTCAGCCCCCCAATTTGGACTGGGGAAAAGTTGAGCTTAAAACCCTGTGAAAGTCGGAAGCCCCAATTCTTTGGGGTCCTATGGCTAGGGAAGGGTCCGATCTATCCCCTCCTTTCTCAATGCAGGATTGTAGCTTGTGGGAAACATGAGCCCTGTGCAATGGCTTGTCCCATCAGCTGGCGTGAGAAAATGCTTTTCCTTTCCCGGGCTTTCAAACTCACAGCCACTGGACCTGGACGGGGCTGCCAGGGGCAAGGCAAGTGCAGCACGGCCTTGCTAGCACACCAGGCCCACATTTCCTGTGTGGAATCTCCTCTAGGAGCGTCCCTGGGAAATTGACCTCACCTCCAATTAATTAATTAAGATCGTTTCCTAGGGTGGCAAGGAAGAGATCTAAAAACAGTAGCACAAGTTTGAGTGGCATCGGTTAAATTAATTTGTCCTTTAAAGTCCTGTTGGTGGTTCTTTCTGAAAGCAGTCCTAGGCAGGTTTTTAATAAATCCTCTTCATATGTCCTTGTTATTTGCCAGGATGATTGTACCACACCGTGCTTCCAGGAGGGAATGTCACAGGTGACCAATGCCACCCAGCAATCAAAATTCTCACCTTTTTTCTTTCGGGTGAAAAGGATAGTTGAAACCCTAAAGAGCAACAAGTGTCAGGTGAGTTTTGTGTCTGCATGTGACACGTGATTTCTGAGTGCATGATGTCAGCAAATGGGGAGGGTCTTTGGGTCAGAGACTGTAGCAGAGAAACTTGAGAGCAATGACTGTCTGCTCATCTCTAAGCAAAGGAGAAAGGATGGGAAAGTTAGCGTAGGTAGGCCCAGGCTGGAAGTGGGGCAGGTAAGAAATTAACCAGGAACAAAATCACTGGAGTAGGTCAGATGTGCTCTGGAGTCTGCAGCTCCCTTGGTTAAATGGAGACCGTTGACACCCAGGTGGCCAATTTCTTCTCTCTGCTTGTTGGATAATGAAAGAATTCACCTTATTGTAAGCAAAAGCTGGACTCTGAAGAGTCAGACTGTAGCTCATGCAGCAGTAAGTCATCCTAGAATTCACTTTACTAACCAAGGATGTGGTAGCCCCTAAGTCAGGGTTTTTGTTGGTTTGCTGAATGACTGAAAAGGTTTGTAGAATTAAAGACATCAAGGTCAAGATAAGTATTTCCACCTGCCCTACCCACTATCAGCATGTACCATGGTTCCTGGGGCAGTGGCCAGCCACTGTCCTACTTCCCTATGCTTAGTGTTCATAGGAGAGCACCAGCTAAGTGCTATGGCTGGCCCGTCTAGACACAGGTATCTGTCCCCAGTGGCACCTGCCTGTCTATGTTACGGGTGCCGTTACGCTGAGCACCAGCCTTAGAGGCCAGTTTCAGTGCTGTACACCAGCTCTATAAGGAGGGAAGCGATACCCAGGAAAGTCTTTTTTTCTGATGCTATTGTATTTAACAAGAGCCGAGGTTGGGACTTAAACATTGGTCTGTGTGAATCCAAAGTCTTACTCAGAATTTCCGTGTTACAATGTTACCTTGAAAAGACATGTGTGTGTGTGTGTGTGTGTGTGTGTGTGTGTGTGTGTGTGTGTGTACATAGACTCCTGGAATCGTGACCCCCCCAAATTAACACGTGCAGAGTCTTACCCAATGCTAGTTAGCCCAGGATTACCCTTCTTGTTTTCTTCCCATCTCACACCTCTCTCTCCCCTGACCATCAACTGGTCCCCAGGTTTGAGGGAAGATGGTTCTAGGCTGCAGGGTGTACACTGCTGCAGAATGAGCTGGAGGTGCTCACCCTGTCCTGTCCACTTCTCTCGCTGCAGTTTTTCTCCTGTGAAAAGCCGTGCAACCAGACCACAGCAGGCAACACCGTGTCATTTCTGAAGAGTCTCCTGAAGACCTTCCAGAAGACAGAGGTGCAAGTGCAGAGAAGCAGGGCGTGAAGACAGATACTATTTATTCTATTTATTGAATTTACAAAACCTTTTCTCCCTAATTGTTTTAATTGTTACAATGAAGAAATAAACTAAGCTATTCTAGATTAGAACCTGTTTGTGTTCTTTTGTTTCACAGTTTCTTTCGGAATAAAGAGCCATTCCATGGGGAGGGAGAAATACAAGGGGACTGGGCTTTCTCCCTGCCTATTCATCCTGTTGCTCAGAGCAGGTAAAGTGTCCAACGTTCAAAGACTTGGTAATAAACAGTGTCATAAGCCTGAGCCCAGAACTGGAGGCTTGAGCCTTGACTGGTTTGGAGGCGAGCAGCTATGGGGGGCACAACCTGAAAGACAACAGCAGCAAAGGCTAAGAACAGCATGAGGGACACAGGGCACCACCAAGTTCCCAAGGGTTTGCTCCTGTGAAGCAAACTGTGGCCCCCAAAGCAGAAAGGACCATTGTTTGGTGAGTCCAAGGGCTGAGAGAAGGTGAGTACGGAAGCTGGAGAGATGACTCAGTGGTTAAGAGCACTTGCTGCTCTCACAGAGGACTCAAGTTCAGTTCCCAACGCCTTTGTCAGGAGGCTCCCAACCATCTGTAACTCCAGCTCCAGGGGATCTGATACCTCTGCCTTCCAAGGGCACCTGCAGTCATGTGGACATGCCCACATACAGATCAACACACCTACACACAATTTTTAAAAAATAAACGTGGGCATGGTTTACATAAGGGTACAAAGGCAGCAGGTCTGGAGATGGGTCTCAGAGCAGGGCCCTTCAGGTGAGAGCTTGAAGCAGGAAAGTGTGAGGTCAACGTGGCCTATTTACCTGGAACCTGCTCAGGGACCGTCCACCATGTGCCAGCCAACAAAATCCAACAGCGCAAGCCCCAGGAGGTCCTTGAATCATACTGCATGACTGGCAGACTGTGGATGTAGCCATTCCCCTCAGCCTAACACTCTACATGCCCCACCCCAATGCCCACTCCTGGTCTCACGATGCTCACAGCCTTCCAAGCATGCCTGCTTCTCTCTCCAGATCACACCCCAGCTCTCCAGGGACCAGCTCTGTTCACTCTTGTACTAGCACTGAGCTGGCCTGCAGCAGGTGCCGTGTGGATGTGGTCTGAATGGATGGTTGGTCTCCAGGGTGCAGGGGCACAACTGGAACTGAGTTGAGAATATGCATGTCTGGCAGATAGATTGGACCCAGAACATTCTGTGGGTGTCTCTGCAACACCCCCAGGCAGGTCAAGGGTTAGTTTATACTACCTGCCTATCCAGTATGGAAGACTTCAGGCCTTCCGTTTGGCCCCTTCAGCCTTGACTGATGGACAGGCAGACACAAGGTCAAAGATAGGGTAGGAGTCTTTGGCAGAGAAAATGGCCCTCTCCCCTTCCACCTGCTGATACAAGAGGGGTGGGGACTGGGGGACAGAAGCCCTGGAATCTGTCTTCATGCATGAAGTTTCCAGAACTAGGCTCCTACACAGCGCCTTGAATAGGGAGGGTGTCTGAGTCTGTGTTGTACCTGATTCATGTCTAGTCTGTGGACCCCCCCAAATGTGGCATCTTGCCCCACCCCTTCCAAACCTACCATTCAAAGTGTGGCACACAGGAGAGGCTGAGGGAGACACCCATTTGCAATCGTCATCAGATCAAACACTTACATTCTGCCTTGCTTCTGTTTGTACCAAGGGGCAGAACCCCCTTCAGTGGCTCACGACTGACAGGAAGTAGACGCTGGTGTTTCGTTTCTATAAGCGTGAAAGTCGAAGCTTTCTAGGTTGGAGATGTTCCCAAGATCCTTCAGCTGGGGAAAACTTAGGAGCAGAGAGCCACTTCCAGCTGGTTCTGTTTGCCACGCCATCCATCCTTCTGCCTACCCTGCTCCGTTGCTCTCCTATCTGTGTAAGATTTCTACACTACTTCCTCTGACAGCCCGAGGGTCAAATGGGTTCACCACAGCCCCAGGGCACAGTCACTTATCCAGCAAGCAAAGGTCAGAAAGGGTTCAGATTTCAGGCTCTTTTGTCCTTTCAAAAGTTAATGCACAATTCACGCGCCACTCCTTACATAACACAAACAGCAGGACCCAGGGCGAAAATTCTGTAATTAAACACATCAATATTCTGCTGCAGAACCCAAGAACATTCACACGGATAGGCCGGGGTTTACAGCCCAACGAGTCACAACAACCTTGAGTTGGCTGAGCTGTTTGGGTTTCGGGATGGAGATAAGGGATTGGGGAACTGTGTGAACAAAACAGCTTTGCTCTGACTTGGGGCTCACTTACGGTCCCTCTGGCTCTGGGTCATCTCCAGGAGGAACAGAGGCGTCTGCAGCTCCCTGACTGGCTGGCTACATGGCAACCTGGGTGGTTTCCCCTCCATCTGGGTTTTCTGAGTCTGACTACTCACTGTGGTTTGCTGACTGCATTCATTCAGGATCTCAGGGAGGGGCGGATGCTGGTGGTTGGGGTGGTCTCAGAAGACAACACTAGCTACTGCTAGGGGGAGGGGCCAAGCAATAGAAACTGAGGCTTGCTGCCACATCAAAACCACCTGCCAGCCTGGTGCTTTCCCTGGCCTGACTGTAAAGTTGAGTAAGAAAAGATTCACTCCTGCAGACACAGTTCAAGAATGGCACACCTGAGGTGAGGAGGGCACACCTGGGGTGAGGAGGGTACACCTGGGGTGAGGAGGGTACACCTGGGGTGAAGAGGACACACCTGGAGTGAGGTGGGCTCACCTGGGGTGAGGAGGGCACACCTGGGATAAGGAGGGCACACCTGGGGTGAGGAGGGCACACCTGGGGTGAGGAGGGTACACCTGGGGCGAGGAGGGCACACCTGGGGTGAGAAGGGCACACC
The DNA here is from genome assembly GCF_021556685.1 of Rattus norvegicus. Classification (NCBI taxonomy): domain Eukaryota; kingdom Metazoa; phylum Chordata; class Mammalia; order Rodentia; family Muridae; genus Rattus; species Rattus norvegicus. Next base: position 8,120,595 of record NC_141550.1, read on the forward strand.
TTGGGTGAGGAGAGCTCACCTGGAGCACTTGTTCCTCTTTCCTGGGCATCAGGCAGAAATAAGAGTGACTTGTAGGATAGTGAGTTGGATCCTCACGTTGACCTCCTGAGGTACCCACTAACAGTTGTGTATACTTCTCACTGCATAAATGAGAACTGAGGCCCAGAAGCACATTGTTCAAATGGATCAGATGCTACCCTGTGCAGGGGGCTAAGCCCCTGGGCAGATTTGTTGCAGGAACCCAGAGAATACAGCAGGGTATCCCGGTCTCAGAATCTCAAGTCACCTCCAGGGGTAAAGGGGCCATCTCGAGTTGACCATTTCACTCAGGATGCCTAAATTTTCCCCAGAAGTGGCAAAATCACACCCGAGACCCACTCCTGGCTATTGGATAGAATGGGGCTTGGTGGGGGAAGGAGAAGTGGCGCGGGCTGGGGGGAGGGGAAGGACAGTTAAATTTAGGTAGAAAATGAAAACAGTTGCACCTGTGTCCCCAGCGCCCAAGGACACGGTTTGATGACTCAGCAACCATAATAAGCATGCAGGGGAAGGTAGAACTGAGGCAGGAGCGCGGAACACCGATCTTTTAAGACTTGGGTTACCTAACCCAGTGGGCCCCTCCATGCCCAGGGGAATCAAGCCCAGTGGGCCCTTTCTATGCTCAGCCAGTGGCCAGAAGCCATACTTCTCTGGATGTACAGCTCCCTGGACTTCACAACTGAATCACGTGCTTCCGGAATCTTCTTTGACAACAGCTTAGCAGAGAGGATTCTGGGAGTTAGAACACGGACCAATAGCCCATCCTGTGTCCGGAGCATGCGAAGATCTATTCAGTATCGGCATCTATCCCATTCCAAAGCATGCTTATGAAGACACAAAGGAGCAGTTATGATGCTCAGAGTTTCACATGGTCCGGGCCCAGGGTACACAGACCCAGCCACCCTTTGTCAACCTCCAGACAAAAGCTAACAGCCCCGGATCAGAGAGGAAGACTGTGGGGTTTTTTTTACAGACGAGGAGAACTGAAGCCCAAGCAGCAGAACGTGTCGAGATCATGCAGATAGGCACCGAGGTTGAAACCCAAGGGAAGGACCACACCCTGGGGCACCGAGAACAAAGATAGGGAGGGAAGTGCCCAGGACCCAAGCTCTCCCAGAACAGTCACCAGCTAGCAGGCACCTCAGGATTTAGTTGACACTCTGCTGCCATCAAGTGGCGATTCTATGGCATATCAGCCAAACAGGCTTTTGAGAAATAATGTTTCCGGTCCTCAAAGCGACCGGCCAGACTGAAAACTAACTTCCAATGACTCTAAGATACCACCTTCCTCTCCACTCTCGTTTTCTCATGAGCACACGGGTTTTCCCAAGGACTGTACAGCACGTGATGTCACAGACAAGCAGAAGGGCTTCCAACTGCCCCCTAGTCATTCGCTACAGAGGTGTGAACTCTCTGCCTAGCCAGGAGTGCACAATGGGAGATCCTGATTGGCCTCTGAAAATACCATTCTTCCAACCCAACTGTGCAGCCTAGGCAGGCACTAGTGCATGCCTGCTTGACACATCCTGGCATGGGATAGAGGAGGCACTCTGGGTCCATCCTGTAACATACCAGGAGCACAGCACCTCACCAAGACCCTCAGTACCTGCCCGTGATGCTGAAGTGGGGGTTGGGCCAGCCTCTTCCTGTTAAGGAGTCTAGTAAACTAGCACGAAAGCTTTGCCGGAGCTCCTCCACTCTTCCCTTCAGTCGGTGCCTGCACACGGCAGGGGCTCAACACAGGTGATCACTAAGTGACCACAAGCCCATCGGCTCAGATCTACCCAAGGGACTTTGAGCTTCAAGAGCTGTGAAGGGTGGGCTTGGAGAGCATTCTGAGGAAGCGCCTATGGTCTACACTGAAAATGGTCATGTCGGCCTCTAGGGGGCAGTTGTGATTTGGTGCTTGGTTTGGGGCAAACCAAGGAAGATCTTAAAACGTTTGTTTTTTACATGGCTGTGAAGACAGTTCCCTCACTGGGGTTTAAGACCACCCTGGACCACATTTCTGCTTGGCTGGTGGCGACTGCGCAGGTGACAATGTGAGGCAGGACTCTGAAGCCACATTCAGCAGTGTGCTGAGAGGGGCTCTGGGGTGCAGTAGGCGTGGCTGCTGCAGGCGCAGAGCCAGAAATGACATCATGGACGCGCGCCACGGAAGAGCAAGGTTATCTCCTATGTGGCTCCCATAGGTGGTAAGGTAGAAGCACAAAGTCACACTGGGAAGCAGACTGCATTTTATTGGGATTTCCACGTAGAAGTTACGCCCACAGAACACCTGCCCCTGCGAGCTCTGGTTGCCATCTGCGGCTCACGCATGACACCAACACATCACCCGCTCAGGCTTGGGAGCGAATCTTTGGATTTTCCTCTCCTGTATATTCCTTTCCAGACACTGAACCCTCCCTTCCCAACTTGAGGACCACGAAGAAAATGACACATGCTAACCTCCCCACCCCTCTTAGTTCAGCTGGTTTCTCTGGCAGCATCTCCAAAGACCTAAACTGAAGAGAGAGGAGGGTGACCAAGGTCTCTTAGAAGTCAGGTAGGGCACTACGTATACAGAAACAACCCTAAGGACTTTTCTGTGCTTTTGATTGAGGAGTGCAAGTCTATGCTGGGTTTCTATCATCCGTGGGCACAGAATGTTTTTGCCTCTCTTTCTCAGGTTCTAACCCAGAGCTGAAAGAGATGATGGCTGCCTGACCCATGTATGGTCTGCTGTTTCCCACCAGCACTTGGACTCGGGAGAGAAAGTCTGCAGTCATGAAGGAAGTGACTCGAAGCTCGGGATGATGGCTGTGTCCCACCTGGCACCGGACGAAGACGGCTGGGTCTTCCTACTCTCCAGTAATGCACCCTTGCTGGCTCTACGGGCGCTGCAATCGCAGCCTGCAGCGGGGTGAGGCCTGCTCAGATTACGGTGGCGCAGAGAGGAGAGAGGGTGCATAAAGAATGCTCTTTTTGAGTTGTGGCCAGCAGGATCTAGGCTTGGACACACCCACATGGAGATGGGTCTTGTGCCACAGTCGGTCAGGAAGGCTGTCTGGGATTGTTTGTAAATGCTCAAACGAGGTGTCACGGGAAGAACGCATCTCCTTTCTTTGGTTATGAAGCGCCTTGTAAACAGAAAGTAGGCTCCCAGGTCTGGAGTACACACACCAGGTCAGAGGATAGAACAGCTCTGTTCTAGGAGGGTTCTGGTACCAGGATCCTGAAGGGGAAGGGACTGATGACTCGATACTCACGAGGAAACCTGAGGACAGCTTACGAGTGACTGCGACCTTCTTCCTCAAGCCATCCCCATGACAAAATAACCGCCCCACAGGGTTCTCACCGAGTTTCACCTCTCTGCTATGAGTACCACAGAAGGAAACAAAACTAGGGGCAGATGGGAAGGAAGGTGCCGCCTCCCCAAACCTCTAGGGAACTGTGCCCTCCATGCTAGGCATATATTTTGAAAGGATTTTTATTGACCCTTGTGCCTGGGCCTCTGGAGACAGTCCTCATCCCACCATTTCTTAGGGCCTGCTGTGAGTGTTCCAGGGTTATCTGAGATACACTGCCTCCTCCATTTGGGGGACCAGATGAGAAGGCTGGCATTGTTGTTCACGTCTTCAGAGAGTTCGTGACTCTGCCACATAGACTGTGGCCTGCTCCAAACCTTTGTAAGTTAAAAGCCAGGCTTGCTAGAGGACCTGGGGTCCATGGCTCCTGGTTAGAGCAGGATATTAAACACCTTGTTCCAGACAATGCTGCTGGGGTCACTCCTTCCCAACTGAGGTAGCGTCTTCCTATTCCCCAACCCCATTACTGCCCTTAGAGGGATTTTTTGGTTTGTTTTTGGTTGTTTCCTAAGGAGACGTGTTTCCCAGCCCTTTGCAAGAGAAAAGACATTCAGAAAGCAAAGTTCTGGCGGGCTCAGCTACAGCTCTCAGATGCCACGAGTTGGCTCTCTGGTAACTTCCCCCAGCCTCCTTAAAGAGCCAGTGGCCAAGAGCGGCCTAGTACGACAGCTAGGACAAGTGCCCAGTCACTCCGGGATCTGAGGTCTGTGTTCCAAAGCCATTTTGTAGCTGAAGAGTTAACCACGGGACGTGGACGTGGTTCTGGGCCATTAGGCAGGATGGCGGTGGCTGTCCTGTACAAAGCCAGCTCTGGGTTTCAGGCTGCAGCTGGACCTTACGGTGAACACAGGGATTCTTGCTTTACTCTTTCTGTTGTTTCTGTGTTTTCCTACAATACAAACATACATTGGCTTTGTTACAGGATTTAAAACATTGATCTTTTTCCCCTTGTTGGCTTTGGGGGGGGGGGCAGGGAATGTCTGGGCACAGCATTAGGCATGAAACTGTGGTCCTGCTCAGCCCTGCCTTGTCCCAGACTTCATCCAAAACCAAGGGTGCTCCACCGAGAGCTTTAATTTTGCGAAACATGTTACTACTCCCTTTTAATTTTATATAAAGGGGGCAAAGAGCCGGGGAAGCTGTGAGTAGTGGAATCCTAGTGCAAAGCCACAGAGGTTTATTTAAGGTTAGCTTCTAGGTCCCCTGTGGTCAGCCCAGCTGACGGCCCTCTATGCTTGCAACTAGGACCTGGCGTGTTGTGCTGCACTTCCCAGCAGCCCCTGGGGCATGGGGTTGGAAGGCAGTACTCAGGCCTCTAGGCTTCCCTGATGGTGGCCTTCCTCCTCAGTAGAATTGGTTATCACAGAGGCAGAGTAACAGGCTTTCTGCCTGATATGAAAGTCCAGTGACTGATCCTTCCATTTTCTGAGGTTGGCAAGGGACAAGTCTGAGCCCAGGAAGGAGCAGCAGCAGCAGGAGGGAAGGGCAGCATCGCCATCAGGAAAAGGGTGGAGAGTGGAGACCTACTGTGTGGGGACATCCACTGGGAAGAACAGAGGGCAACCAAGGCAGCTAGGGGGCCTGTAGTGGGCAGAACACATCTCAGCGAAGAAATCAAGCTGCCTTCCTGGAGGAGGAGACCTACGAGTAGCCTTGGAGGACAAACAGCTAGCGTCACCAAGACCAAGACAGAGTTGGCTCAAGGCACCATGGGAACACACAGGGAACAGGGGGTGAAGGGAGAAGGAGAAGGGGGTGTTCAGGATGAGGGGAGGCTAGCTGGAGGATGAGGTGGCAACATGGATTGATTCCCAAGAACTGCTGAGAGCATCTGAACAAGATGTCGGCTGTGCAGAGCTATACTGATCCTTCCCTGTGAGAAAGGAAAAGAGAAGACCTGTGTTGTAAGTGGCCTGTCCTTCAGAGCTTTGTAAAGGAGTAAATCAGGCTTAGTCAGAAGTTGGGAGACGGCCTTGTGTAGGCACGGGGTGGCATGGGGTCAGTGTCCGCAGATCAGACATCACTATAATAAAGAAAGAAGCTAAACACACTTCTCTCCAAGGTTTGGAAGCTGCGAAGGGGACCCAGAGCAGGCGAACTGGCTGTGAAAACGCCGTTGAGTTAGACCCAGCTTAGTCACTGGGGGCCCATACACCATGTCAACCATAGCTATGTCAGAATTGCAACATGCGGGTGAGAGGGCAGGCCTCTTCACTCCTAGACTTACCACAGGGGACAGAGGGGCACTTTAGAGAACTCATAATGGTTTGACCAGGAAGAATAGAGGCCCAGCTTCAACCCTGGCTAGGAAGAAAGCACACTGACCTGATCGCTCATTTGTTTCTTACGGTGTGGTCGCCACGGAGTGCCTTCAGTGAGAGCTCGTACCCGAGGAACATGGCCGCACTCATGGGAAAGCCACGTACAGCATTCACAGTGATGCCCCTGAAAAAGACCTTTGTGGGGTAGGGGTGGGGCGTTATTCCAGGGTTGACCCTCCAAGCGCCAACCCACGTTCTCGACAACACTGCTTCTGAGGGTGAGGGAGATGATCGCAAGTGCAGGGAGCCCATTGCTGGCCTGACTGGAGCCCAAAGATCTGAATGTGGAAAGATGCTGGCGTGTTTCCAACCCACGACACCTGAGATGTCGCTTGTTGTCATAGGCTCTGAGGTGCATCCACAGACGGCTTCAGCAAACTGAGGTCCAAGCAGATCTATACTGGTATGTCTATATGCACTTATATTTGTTCTGTCTCTCTGTGTGTGTGTCTCTGTCTCTGTCTGTCTCTGTCTCTCTGTCTCTGTCTCTGTCTGTCTGTCTCTGTCTCTCTGTCTCTGTCTCTGTCTGTCTCTCTCTGTCTCTTTGTCTCTGTCTGTCTCTCTCTGTCTCTGTCTCTTTGTCTCTGTCTCTCTTTGTCTCTGTCTCTCTTTGTCTCTGTCTCTTTGTCTCTGTCTCTTTGTCTCTGTCTCTGTCTGTCTGTCTCTCTCTGTCTCTGTCTCTCTCTGTCCCTCTCTCTGTCTCTTTGTCTCTGTCTGTCTGTCTCTCTCTGTCTCTGTCTCTCTCTGTCCCTTTCTCTGTCTCTTTGTCTCTGTCTCTTTGTCTCTCTTTGTCTCTGTCTCTGTCTGTCTGTCTCTCTCTGTCTCTGTCTCTCTCTGTCCCTCTCTCTGTCTCTTTGTCTCTGTCTCTTTGTCTCTCTTTGTCTCTGTCTGTCTGTCTCTCTCTGTCTCTTTGTCTCTGTCTCTCTGTCTCTGTCTGTCTGTCTCTCTCTGTCTCTTTGTCTCTGTCTCTCTGTCTCTCTGTCTCTGTCTCTTTGTCTCTATTTCTCTCTGTCTCTGTCTCTCTCTGTCTCTGTTGCTCTCTCTTCCTTCTCCTTCCTTCCTCCCTCTTCCCTCCCCCAGGGTTCTGGAAGCTGATAAAAAGCACCCAGCCACACATAATGATGGTGACAGGTGCTTCCTGAAAGATCCCCAAAGGGGTAGAGGACAGATCAAGGACAATGCTTAAGATCGTAGGCATGGATAAGGTGACACTGTGGGTAGGTGACAACATCTTTATAGGCATGGATAAGGTTACAGCACAGGTAGGTGACAGCATCTCTAATTATAGATTGTAGAGAGAATCTTGCACTGTGCAGAAGCATCACCTGTCAATAAAACGCCATTGGCCTATTAGCATAGTCAGGAAATAGGGAGGTGGAAGTTCCGGTACTGAGAGAGGATTCTGGGAGATAGTCAGGGCAGGAGATTCACCCCAAACTCTGGGGAGGAGACAGATACATGAAACTGAGAAGAAAGTACCAAGTCATGTGGCACACTTAGAATCAACTGGATTACTGAGATATGCACTACGCAGGGAACAGAGCCAAAGCTACCGGACTAAGCATATATTTATCTATCAGAAGTCTTGGAATCATTACTTTGGGCAACAACGTGGACAAGTGGAAAAACACGAGGGTTACAAGTGTATTTAACTACAATAGTGGCAGCACTGGGCTGCTAAAGGGTATTCTAGAGAACAACCCAGTCAACACTTAATAAAGCCTTTCCTAGTGCCCATTGATCCAGAGGGCACCCAGTGACTGCTCAACACCTGGTCTGAATGGAGTAGCTGCTAGCCCCTGCGTCTGTCGTGACCAATCACATGTGTTTGATCTTCTATCCCTAAGTAATGCCCCCCCCCCGAGTTCCTTGTGCCCCGCATCTTTCTGCTTCATGCCAGGTAGACTCAGAGAAACATGGGCAACTGATAGCCTCTTAGATAAGCGCAGTTGGGAACAATGGCAATATTACCAGGCAATGATAGGAACAGAGAGGGGTCTTTGGAACCTCCCTCTTAAGGCCTTCTCTGACAACTGCATGCTCAAAAGGCAAACCCTACCCAAAGCAAGATCAGAGGGCTGTCAGGATATGAACTGAACCTTCACAGAACCATTTCAAAGTTCAAGACACAGAGTGGCTCATTTTCAGAAAGAGGCAAAGGTCATGTATGTGACCAGGTCTGGGGGACACTGGCAGCCATAGGATACAGCTTGGCCTAGGAGAAGGGTTGATAGAACACATCCTGGAGTCACTCAGGCAGACCCACATGGGATGTGGGTAATATCGGCACTCCTTCCTAAATGCCTAACCATCTTGGAATTCCTCAGGCTCACTCAGAGTGATTTAGGAATAGCAAGGAACTGAGTCCAGCTCCAAGGGGGAAATTCCATGCTGGTGCCAAGACTCCCTGTAACCTTGGCTTGACTCTACTCCAAGGCAGTACCCAAGTGGGCCCAGCCCTAGAGCATAGCTTGCTTCATAAAACAACATTCAAGACGTCGGGGCCAAGATACTCCTCACAAAGCCTCCATGGCTACCTGCTACTGGGACATGTCTATACTCTTGCACCAGTCTTGTATGCTGAATGTCTGTCCCATCTACCTCTTTAGGCCACCTCTGGTCTCCTCTGCTTTGAATGTTCTCCAGACCTGCTTATAGCCTCTGTCTATCCAATCATGGCCACCCCAGAGACAACAGCACCTTCCTAATCACAGGATGTTCCTCATGGACTAGGACTCAGTAGACCCTGACAGGGTAAGGAACACAGTCTGTGGGTGTGGTTTCCCCTGGTCTTGGCACTCATGGGGTTCTCAGTCCTGAGTAGACCTTCTATAACTGCTTGTTAAGTGAGTCTCTGAAAGATGAGGAAGTGAATGGATGACAAGGATGAGTGAGTGTATGAATGAATGACGAAGATGAACAAGTGAGTGGGTGAGAAGGATGAGCAAGTGAATGGATGACCAAAGAACAGCCAGTGCTGAGGGAGTCCAGGCGGTGGTAGCTCTGAATGTTTGAGTAGGGTTAGGACCTCAGACCCCTAAGGGTCAGGACCACCAGGCAAACGACCCTGGCTCCTCATGAAGCTTGACTACCACAAATTCTCCTCACCAGCCATGTTCCAGCTTCACCACACCACTAGGAATCCAGGGCTCAACTTCAGCCTCCTCAGTTCAGGGAATAAAGTCTTCCTTCAGGAGACAGCACATATGGCCCAAGACAACCCTTGGAGTGGGCAGAGAATGGGACCAAAGTATCAGATATTACTTTGGTTGTAACTTAGTGGTTGGTTCCTAAACTATGGGCTTCTGGGTTTCTCCTTTGAAATATGAAGACCAGATCACCTGGTTGCATGAGTCCTTTATGAATCCTTAACTAATAACCCTGAAGCTTAACAGTCCTAAAGCTCCAGTCAGTGAATGGCTCAATTTCTAGTCACCTGTGTGCTTTAGAAGCCCCATCAGTATACTTAACCCACAGGTGTATCCTTCCAGCTGTTGATTACTACCCAGGAGGCCTTCAAACTACAGACAGGGGCTCAGGGCTGCATTTGCTTCTCACATTGCCAACGTATGCAGGTGAGAGCTTCTAGCACAGTGGTTCTCAACCTTCTCAATCCTTTAGTACAGTTCCTCATGTTGTAGTGACCCTCCAATCATAAAATTATTTTCATTGCTACTTTATAACTGTAATTTTGCTACTGTTATAAACCACAATGTAAATTTCTGATATGCGTGATATCTGATATGTGACCCCTGTGAAAGGGTCAGTCAACCTCCAAAGGGGTTGTGACCTACAAGTTGAGAACCACTGACTTATCTATTGCCATCCCAGGGGGTACAGTCTGGGGAGTTTTTAGAAGAATGAGGCAACCTGACCTGTCCACAGACTATAAAGCTAAATATAGACAGCAGAGGGCTCTGGTGTGTGTGTACACACACACACACACACACACAGACAGAGCAAAATAAAGACAGCTCTAGTAGCCAAGAAACGCTCAACTAACATAGGGTAAGCAACAATATAAACCATAGGAAAGACAAGTTCCCAAGTTCAACTAGCCCTCACTTCCATGCACAAAACTGCAATGTCCAGTGTTTACAGACCATCGGGGCAGCACCACAGAAGATATGCAGGACTACTGCACACAGAGGGGATAAAAGACAGGCTCCATAAGAGAGCTTTGGAAAATAATAAGTGACAGAAAAGAACAGATGAAGAAAGGAGAGCTAGGAGAGAATCCATCGTGTCCAACACAGTGAACCAGCAAAACCCCCATGACTAATGAGGGAAACACAAAAGAACAGACAATAAGCCAACCAATCAGAAAAATAACAACAAGATGACAGGAGTCATTAAGCTCCTCTAAATATTAGCCTTAAATGTAAATGCCATCAACCCATGAATATAGAAATTCAGACTGTCGGACTGAACTAAAAGATCAGCCCAGCTGTATGTTGTCTGCAAGAAACACAGGACACCCAGAGTCTAAAGGTGGAGGACAAACACTAGCTGGCATAGAATGGAAGATAAAAATCAGCTGTTCTGACATCTGATAAAGTAGATAAGACTATAATGCTGAGGTCACTGCATTATAAAGGAAGGGGATAGTTCATCAAGAAGACATCGCAATTGTAAATACAGATGCACCACATGGTACACAATCTCTAAACAGGAAATTACAGGTCATGCAGATTTTGATAGTGGGTAACTTAAGTAGCCCACTCTCAGCTAAAGATGAACCGCCAACCTAAAAGTAAACAAACAAAAACCCTTCACCTTAAATTACAAGATAGATTCAATGGATTTAACAGATATCAATGATCCAACAGATATAGAATATATATTCTTCTAAAGAGCCTGAGGAACCTTCTCTAAAAGAAAAGGAAGACATACCACCAAATTCACCCTACAGAAGCAGCACGGCCCTGATACCAGCAGTGGCTAAAGACAACCAAGAAGAAATTATAGATATAAAAATTCTCTATAAAACTCTTGCAAACTTAATTAAAGAACAAGATGAGCTCATACACCACGACCAGGTTGGCTTCATTCCAAGGACGGCTTGATTCAACACATGTGAATAGACAGAAATCACATGACCATCTCAATAGATCCAGGAAAGGCCTTCCCAAAGTTTAACATCCCTTCATGATAACAGCCATGAAGTCTTCCTTAGAGGAAACTTCGGGAAAAGGAGCACACATCAGCACACTAAAGGGTATATACCACAAGCCTGTAGCCAATCACATCAAATCAGAGGAAACTGAGGACGTTTCTCTAAAATCTACAAGGAGACAAGGGTGTCCACTCTCTCCTCTCCTGTTCAATGCAGCACTTGAAGTCTTCACTGAAATAATATGAGAAGAGAGGAAATAAAAAGAACACAAATAGAAAAGAGAAGAAGTCAAGCCGTCCCTATTTGCAGATTAGCATGATCTTAAAAACCTAAGTACTTTATCCCAAAACTTGATCCATATTTTCAAACAAAATATCAGGGTACAAAATCAACGTACAAAATCCAGTAACGTTTTCATATATTAATAATAAACTTGCTGATAAAGAAATCAGGATGTGGGGGGTGAGGAAGTCTCATCCACAATTGCCTCATAAAACATGAAACACTGAGGAATAAATGTAACCAAGGACAGGCTGGTAACCTCCAGCACCTGCTCTCCCAGTCCCCTCCTCCAGCCAAACCACCAAAGGTCTAAACCCTCTGCCAGGCTGCTGCTGACCCAGGACGGCTGTGTGGAGCTTACCTTAAAGCCTTCTTGCTGGTAACTCTGGGAGATGCAGTCCAGGACTCCCCTGTATTTGTTTAAATAGACCCCATCAGCTTGGATTCGGCTTTTCACGACATCCATCGGTGTTGCTGTCCCCCAGGAAATTGCCCCTGCGTAGTCAGGGAAACCAAACATGTCAGAGCTGGCTGTCTTGGGTCTTCAAGGCCTGGCTTCTTGAGGGTGCTGTACTCCAATGCCCCCTGCTCCCCTTCCCCCTCCCCATCCCTTAAGTGGTGGGGGAAGTAGGCCCGCCAGGACTTCTGATCCCTTCTCTCCAACCACTCATGGACCTAGCAGAATCCTCCCACGCCTCCTCTGGAAACGGGGCATCAGTGCTGTGTTTATGAGGCCTGGGAGAGCCTGGAGCAGGAGACCGGACCATGGCGGCGCTCACACAGCTACATTATCAGCGTGTGGCTAGCAACTGCTTCACAGGACACCGTGGTCTCCCAAGCAGGCAGAGAGCAAAGGTGAGACCTGTGACCAAAGGCTTGCCTGTGGCTGGGTTTAATTTGAGTCTAGGGGCGCTGAACGAAGCCTGTCTATCACAAAGACTGATCGCTGGGGAAGGGCCAGCGTGGGAAGATGGGGCACGGGCTTTTTCTGAGTAAAATCTACTAAGTCTGTGGCATGAAACTGATGAAACTGAGAGATCACGTAAAGGGGTCATCCTCGCTGGATCAGCCTCAAAAAATTCCAGTTTGAGCATTTGTGCGACTTTAAAGGATTGGGGAAATTGGGGTGGTTTGTTTTTGCTTGTTTTTTGTTTTCTGTTTCGGGGTTTTTTATTTTATTTTATTTATTTATTTTTTGCTTTTTGTTGTTGTTTTGTTTTGTTTTTTGTTTTTTTGTTTTGTTTTGTTTTGTTTTGTTTTTGGTTCTTTTTTTTCGGAGCTGGGGACCAAACCCAGGGCCTTGCGCTTCCTAGGCAAGCGCTCTACCACTGAGCTAAATCCCCAACCCCTTGTTTTGTTTTTTACTAACACAGGAATTGGCACGTTCTTGGCTGGGGAGAGACAACAATGCAATATCAAAGCCCAGGGCGCTTGGCTTGCTAGGTTTTGGAGCTGCTGCCTGGCAGCTCACCAAGGAGACTTCAGCACACCCTGGTCCCTCTGCCCGTGCAGGCCTCCAACGCCCTAGCTTTCTGCCCTGGCCTCTGACTGGGTGTTCACTCTCTTGTCTTTGCCAGGGCCGCTGGCTACTTCTCCACATGTGCCTGGGATACTTATCCCTCGGTCACAGTGAGAATGTCACGAACTAAGGTTAGCAAGCCCTTGGTACATGTTCTCTAAGTGAGTGTAGATGGAACTTGGGGGGGCTCTCCCTGGGAATGGCTCCAAGGATGAGCCTCAGACATGCAGGGCCCATGAGCAGACCACTATTGTTTGACTGAGGCATGGGCTTTGTGTACGTTTGCTATGAGCTTAGAACATAGATAGCTTGGAGGAAGAGAAGGGAGAGAAAGAGGAGGAGGAAGAAGAGGAGGGGGAGGAAGAGGAAGATGCCTGAGAGGCAGTAGAGAGCCACATCAAAGTGTGCAAAGCACTTAGTGCACACGGATGTCCCTCTGAGTGAACTGGGGTTGTGGTGCAGCATAGGAGGTAACAAAATGAACAAGTGTGGCTAGCCTTATATTTTTGTGACTGCCGTGCCCCTAGGTATCTCAGGGCAGTGTGGAGACTGACTCCCCCTCCCATACCTAACGAAGCCCAACATTTAGTGAAAGTGAACAGAGACAACAGTTTCTCCCAACGCTCAGCAATGCCTGCCACGGAGAACATGCTAGAATGCACCCATTGCCTCAGAGTCCCAGCAAATTCACACAGGGATTCTCATGGCCCTGGAGGGAAGGACATGAGCCATCAAAGGGTCATTCTCTTCACTAGGTGTAATCCAAGGTCAGTGAAAAGAAGGCCCTGCATATCTGGCTGGATGAGGCCTGTCTCCTCAGGACTGGGAAGGTTATGGTGGCGGCCTCTGTGCTTTACCGTTGCTGTGGCAGGCCCAGAACCCAGGGATGGGACTTCTACAGACGGGGGGGGGGGGGGGGGGGGGGGGCAGGGGATGGGGGAAGTGGGGTGCTTACCAGCAATGCCTCCTGCCAGCCACACTCCATAGGGGCTGGGCCCCGTGCAGGCTTCAGGTGTGATCCAGTCGCTTAGGAACACATAGGGAATAAAGTAGAAGCAATATCCTGGGATGTCCCTTAACAGCATGGCGCTGGCTCCCCGGTACAGTCCTGTCAGGCCCTCTGTCCGCACAATGGTTGCAAAGCAGTGCACCGGTCCCTGGTAAGCTGCCACTGCCCTGGACTTCAATCCGTGGCTGGCTGAAAAGACAGGAGGGAGAAGGTGCCAAGTGACCAGGCAGGTAAGAGACTGGCCAGCCCCTGGCACCACAGCTGGTGCGGCCCATTGACAGTTCCTACTGACATGGCTCGTTCATGTTTACCACACTGTCTGTCACCCTTGGCAACTTACACCAGAATGCCGAGGCTCCAGGAAGGAGCCCTGGCAACCTGTATACCAGGCTAGAGACAATACAAGCCCAAGTTGCCCTGGGATTCTTGGAGCCTTCTGGTCAACCTTCACTGTGCATTTCTAAGTGGCTATGGTTGAAGACTGCTTGGGATCATTGAAGACAGTCAAGTCAGGCTCTCTCTTGATGGGGGACTGATAGTCTTTCTTATTCTATCTATCTATCTATCTATCTATCTATCTATCCATCCATCTATATATCTATCTGTCTATCTATCTATCTATCTATCATCTATCTATCAATCATCTATCTATCTACCTCTGTCTCCCCAAAACTGTGTGTGTGTGTGTGTGTGTGTGTGTGTGTGTGTAAATGAGAGAGAGAGAGAGACAGACAGACAGACAGACAGGGGTGGGGCGAGAGGAAGAGAGAGAATGAGAATGAGAATGTACCCAGTGTGGTAAATTAAAATTTTATTTGAAATCAGTCTGTCATGGATGCAAACCCTCCTCCCCCACTTAGCAAATGTCGGCATTTTCTGCTCTTGTTTTCAAATTCAAAAGACAAGGCAGGTAACATGCCAAGTCCTTGGTGTGGCGACTGGAATAGTGTGGGCTTCAGTAAGTTAGCCCATGGTCATTGATGGGGTCCACTGGCTGGCTAGAGGATGAACATGCCCTGACCCATGCCAGCTCTGACTTTGGCTGTGCCCTAAAACAGCTGTAAGGCAGCATCAATGACCCTCAACGTCAAGGGCCCTGGATTCTATCTCCTTTTGTAACAGGCCCCAGATCTTAGCACAACCTGATTCCATGATGGAAAAGCCATTCAGGCTGCAAAACTCAGCACGTAGGCAGCACCGCCTGCCAAAATGAAAACAAAGACCCAATCCATCAAAGTCCACAGCTTTGGGGAAGTCCTTACATGTATTAACCTTGATGTTTGTCATCGATAGTTCTGCTTCTGGCTGACTGTTCTCGTTAGCTGAAGTATGTCAACCCAAGAGAAGGGTTTTGTGCTTAAAATCTCACCCTGAGAAAGGCTCGGGCTTCAGGAATCTCCCAAACACCGAGTGTAGTCACCAGAGGCTAATAAAGACTTCCTGTTGGCTTAAACCCATGCCTAAGCAGTCTTCTCTGGTGGATCCCCCATGACACTTTCAGGCCTGGGGGTTTATGCTGCCTGGCTGTGGTCTGCTCTCTCTTAGCATGTCTAGGGGTATAGAGAACAGCAGAGCCTTACTTGCTCTGCCAGCCGATCCTCCCAGAGGCTACCCATCATCCTCCCTTGTGGCTTATGGTCAGAAAAGCCTTCATGTACAGACCCAGTGGCGCTCAGTGTTACTTCTGAAGAGCCCTACTAACATGATGTGTTCGGGATGGATTATGAGACCCAGTCACAACCACAACACTGTCTGAGCCAGGATTCAACCCCTGATCCCGGCATCTGATTGGGTCTTATTGCACACTGTAGACAGGAAGCAACCTGTCATCCTGGGAGCTCTCTCCCAAGTCAACATTCTCATCTCTCTCCTGCGAGCATTCAACCTCATAGGCTGTGTAGTTGGGGTTAGAGCGAAGGATGCAGACTTTAACTCACCCTCAGATATCCTTAAGAGCGAGGGGAGGCTACACTGGCCTGAGAAACCTGTCTGAGCAAACTCCTGTGAATGCATTTCCCCCTGTGCGGAGGAAGGAAATTGGAGGGGGTGAGAAAGAGCAGACATTGTGGCCCTTGAGAGGCCCCAAGAGATGGTTCTTTCCCCAAACCATGACGACATGTTATCGTGGGAATTTTGCCTGAGACCAAACAGGTGTCGCTGTCTGGCTATGGAAACACTGGCTGAGTATGCCCTTCTCTAGGCAAGGCTGATCCTGACCCAGGAGTCAAGGCTCCTCTAAATCAGCTTCCACAGGGTGGCTCTCCGGAGTTACTGACTGAAAGGCGGTGTCCAGATAATGATCTGCTAGTTTGGCAGATCAGCCAGCTAGCCCTGTCTGTCAGTAAACCCTTCCAGTTACCCTCTTTCCTCCCCTGAGTTAGCAATAAGAAAATCCTCTTCGTCTCCTAGGCGCTATAACACAAGCAGTGGTTATTGGTTTATAATACTCATTTGTGGCTATTAAAGCAATATATGAGCCAGTAAAACATAGACCACACTAGAAGTTATGACAGGAGTGAAGACAACCACCAGATGCTGACACCCCAACCCAAACTCCAACTATGAACACTTGCTGACTTGGCAGTACTGTAACAAAATACCGGAGGTGATTAACCTCTGAAAAGGTTTACTTTGTCTCAAAGTGTGGAGGTGGGTGGGGGTCTCTCAATGACTTGTTAGCCTCACAGTTCGAGACCTATAGCAAGGCAGTGAGTGCATCTCGGTTACATAAGACAACTTCATGCAAGTGTGTGACATCCTTTGAGCATGCTAGCCCCGTGCCCTGCTGTCCGCCCCTCTCACCTCTTCACTCCATTTTCCCTTACTCAGCCTTACTTCCTGCATGCCATGCTTGATTGTATGCACCTGTATAAAGTAGGAGAGCCACAACGGAGAGAAAACATGGAATCGTTTTTTTCCTGAAACTGACTTAATTTACTTACTAGATTATATCCAGTTGATTCAACTGTCCTGTAAACAACATAACTTTATTCTTTGCAGCTCAAACTATTCTACTGCACAACCAACTACACTTCCTTTGTGTACCCTGCTGTGGCAATCTGGGCTGACCCGGAAGCTCAGCCACGTTGGCCATGTTGCAATAAGCACTGGTGTGCAGGTGGTCCTGTCGGGTGTTCACTTAGTGCTCTAGGCAAACACCCAGGAGTGGTTCAGCTGCCTGGCTTTTAGTTTGTGAGAAACCTCCACAGTGATTTCCACAGTGGTTAGGCTAATTTATGTTTCTATCGAAAACCAACATCTTCTCCAAAACCAACATCCTCTCCAGCCTTTCTTTTTGTTTTGTTTTGTTTCTTTTTGTTTCACTTGTTTGGTTGGTTTTTTGAAACATGGTTTCTCTGTGTAGCCCTGGCAGTCCTGGAACTCTCTCTGTAGACCAGGCTGGCCTTGAACTCAGAGACCCACCTGCCTCTACCTCCCAAGTACTGGAATTAAAGGCGTGCACCATCTGACAAGCTGCCCAGCTATTGTTTTCTTAACACTTGCCTTTCCAACCGGAGCTAGAATTTCAATGTACTTTAATTGGTGTTTCTCTGATGGGTGGATGTTTTCATATGTTTATTGGCCATGTATTTGGCAAGTGTCTACTCATTTCACCAGGCCATTTATTGAGTAGGTTGCTTGATTTATTATCGAGACCTTTTTATAACCCAAGTATTAACCCTCTGTTAGATATCTAGCCATCAAGGATCCACTCCGTTTCTGTGGGCTGTCTCGACACTCAGCTGTTTCCTTGTTTACAGAAACTTTTTAATTTCAGGAAAACTTGCTTGTCAATTGTTAGCATTAATCCCTGAGTGATCAGAGTCCCATCCTGAACGTCTTCCATAGGCCAGCGAGATGGCTCAGTGGGTAGAGATGCTTACTGCCTAGGCTGATGGCCTGGGTTGGATCTCCTAGGACCAACAGAATGGAAAACAGTTCTCATAACTCCTCACGAGTGTGGTATGGCATGTGTCTCTTCCAACTCTAAACAAATATTTAAAAATCAGAAAGTCCTTGCCCATGTTGATATCTTAAAGTGTTAAGAGTTTTCCCTCTAATGCTCCATCTGGAGTTGATCCTTGAATGATATATACATATATACATATATATATATACATACATATACATATATATATATGGAGAGAGAGAGAGAGAGAGAGAGAGAGAGAGAGAGAGAGAGAGATCAGAATTCAGTTTCATTCTCCTAAATGTGGCTATCCAGTTTACCAGCACCATTTGTTGAAGAGGCTATGCTTTTCTCCAGTATTTTTGGTATCTTTGTCAAAAATCAATTGTCCATAGCTGTGAGAGTCTACAGATGGGTCCTCTGTTCTGTTGTTCTTCTGGTCTGTTCTGGTCTGGTTCTATGGGTTTACATAGGTTTTGTTGTTGTTCTTACGACTCTGTGGTACAACTTGAAATCAAGTTTGTTGATTATCTCCAGGGTTTTCTGGTTGGTTGGTTGGTTTTTGGTTTGGGGTTTTTTTTTGTTGTTTATTTGTTTTTGTTTTGTTTTTCCCTTAGTAGTATTTGGCACTCTGGAGTCTTGTGCCTCCATGGGTATCTTTTTGCGTGTGTGTGTGCTTCTCTCAGCTTTGAATATTTTCTGTGCTCTCTTGGTTTAGTGTTGTAGCTGAAATGTGAAGTCAGTTGGTTCTTTTCTGGTCTTGTCTGCTTAGTATTCTAAATGCCTCCTGGTTCTATGGTCGTCTGTTTCTCTGTATTTGGGGACTTGGAGCTGTGGTTTTGTTGAATACATTGTATAAACCTTTAGATTGAAGGTCTAGCACCCACGACTTACGGTTTTTTCATAACTTCTACATTTCATCTTTTAACGGTGTCCAATAGATTTCATGTGTTCTGTCCGTGTTTTATTACTTTATCTTTGTCAATGTCTGGATGTTCTAACATCTGTCTTCCACCCCTGATAGTCTGCCTTCTATTTGATCCATTCTGCTGGTGGGGCTGTATAAAGAGAGGGTTTTTGTTGGGTTGGTTTGTTCTGTTTTTTGACTTAGTAAAACCTCCATTTCTTAAATTTTAATATACCACCGAGTTCCAACATCAACTCCTGTCTGACTCTTTCTTCATTTATTTATCTGGAGTCTATTTCAGTTCATTTGATAGTTTACTTGTATTCCCTGATTTCATTAAACATGTTTACAATTCTTTCGTGCTCCTTACATAGCCTGTGCTAGGACTCAGGCATCTGGGCTTTTGTGAGTTTGTTAGATGTTATCAGCTCGATTATTTCTGCGGAATTAACTGCAATGTTCAAAGTGGGGCCAGAGTATGGTGGGGCGAGTGTGTAATTTAGCAGTTAAACCCTCAATCCATGCACATAAGGCACCAGGCAGCCTCTATTACTCCGAGAGCGTGAGCCGCAACAGCGGGATAGGACCACGTCACACACGTTACAGTGGCAGGTTGAAAAGAGCCATCCATTTGACTTCAATAATAATTGAGGGATGAGAAACAAGGGCCGTGCGGCATCTGCAAGAGCCCTGGTTGCTGAGATCAGCAGTGGAGGGAAGTGGGCTGGGAGCGGAATCTCATCAGCTGAGAAGAAAGTTGAAGCAGCGGCCAAGGAAAGGGAGCTGGGGTAAGTTTAGGGTACACTGAGCTCAAAGATCATTAAAGCCATGGAAGGCTTGAATTAAGACGTGAGGGGAGAAAGCTCAGGGGCGGGGGCTGAGAGAGAAGAAATGACACAGGAATGGAGGAGAGCAATAGCTACTCTCAGAAAGAACCGTGGAGCACTGACAGGAGAGCAGGTGGAAAAACACACAACAGTCATAAAACCTGACCAAGCCGTAATCAAACCCAAACCAGAGGACGGAGACAGAATCGCAGAAACATCAGGATTATACATTAACAAGGCTAAAGGAAACAAAGAAAAAAAAATAAAAACACATCGCCTCAGAAAGTCCAGATCAAAAATCAGTCAGTCCTCCTTCCTTGGCTGGGGTGGGTTTTAAATTCTGTCCCTGCTGTGGTGTTTCGGGGTGGGGGGGGATTGCTAATAGGAGGAATCGCAGTCTGCAAGGATGGTTCAAAGCTGTAAAACTAGGGTTTAGGGTAGGCGTTGAACCAGGACAGTTTAGACAGGCGCCCTGCCACAGTGAGTTTCACGTGCAACTGTGAGGCTGGTGGATCATGGCGGTCTCCGTCTGCCGCTCTCTGGCTCCTGCTCTCACTCTGCAGCTGCAGCAGCAGCACAGGAGTGCGCAAAGGAGAGGGATGCAACTTCTGCCTCAGGTCTGTGTTCACCACCGTCCCCACCCCCATCTATACTCCTAGCACAGCCTTGGGACCCAGGACTTCACAGCCAGGACTGATGTCCTAGACCTTCTACCCATGGTGCATCTGGTCCTTAGTCCCACCACATACAGAGCACTTCTCTCTGGCCGCATGACTTTATCTTTGTGACCTCTTTCAGGGGGGCTGTATGCACTGAATGTGTAACCCTAAACACTTCTCTCGTGCTAAGGGTTGAGACGGTCATCTTGCTAGCCTTAGTAATCGGGTTCACTTGACACTGATTATGCCCTTATCTAATCTATCATCTTTGACGAGGCTGCCGTTTGACCTCTTGATATCCCTGATAGCGTGTTTCTCCTCCACAAAGGTCTTTCCATCTATGACATTCTCATGACGCCGATGGTCTGGAGGAAACAGCTTCTTGCTATAGGACCATCCTCATCCAGGGTGTGTCTGGGGCTCCTTGTTCTTTTAGTGAGGTGTTTGGCTCCTGGTTTCTTCATGTTTTTAACCTTCTTTCCCTGAGTCCCAGTCCGTGCCTCCTCAAGCCTTCTGCCCTTGTTCAGTTTGATTCTAGATTTACACTCAAGAAAAAGCTTAGCTCTTATGACAGTCGCACCCGCCTAGAGAGCCACACCTACCATGATGTTCCACAGCCTGCAATGCTCTCCTAAGGTTAAAGAACACCACAGTGTCATCAAGGAAGTGCTCAAGGGGCAGGAAACCACCTCTGGGGTGGCGCCTGTTTAGCATCCACCTGCACAGGTTCAAGGGCTTTAACACATCAGGACCACAAAAATGTGTCATCACCTGATGACACTGCAGTTTTAGGCCTATTCGAAAACATCACAATACCCACAATTCCCAGGCCAAGGGAGGCTATAAAAGGATGGAGACCGTGCATTTTATTTATCAACTCAGCAGCAATGGTAGGAGCCGGGGAAAACGACGCCAGGTCAATACTCAGCTGCTGGGTAGCTTCTGGGATTTTCTTCCAGGAAACAACAAGAGTTCCAAAAAGTTGACCCTGCAGTACCCTGAGCTTTAGACCTTGACCCCGAGGGTGTGGCCTGGAGTCCCCACCACTGGCTGCAGGAAAGCCCTGGGTGAGAGTCCTCTGTAGCTCGCACGGACTAACTATGGTTGGTGAAGGCGAAATGTGAATGATTCTTATAGGCTGGCTTGAGGTATGATGGGGAAATGGTTCTCGGAAATAACAAGTGCTCGAATTTCCTGGACCGCCATGCTGTCTGCCCAAGGTGGCTAAGGAAAGATTCAGGATGCTGAATCCGTTGCTCAGCTCAGTAAACTACTGATGCCCCACCAACATCTTGAGCCTCCCACGGTTGGTCCTGGGGTAGGAGTTGGGGGGTCCATGTAGATGGAAGGATTAACATTTAACAATATTTTTTTCTAAAATACTTTAATATCTCTGACCATGCTTTTTTACAGTGAGAATATACATTAAAAAAACAACTTCTGATCATTTCTTATCATGAATGCTTCGTCCCTGAGACGAAGCCGCTGAAACTGATACTCTAAGTTAAAAACATGTTACTTTCCCTCTAAGTGGACCTTCCTCTAATTGGTATAGATTATAGATCTCAGAAGGCCCACAGCCCCATTAGCATCAACTCAAAGTCCCCTACACCACTGGTTTCAACCTTCCTGATGCTGCCAACTTTTCATGCTGGGGTGACCACCAACCATAACATTTTTTTTCCTCACTGCTACTTCATAACTGTGAGTTTTGCCACTGTTATGAATTGTAATGGAACGGTCTGACATGTGGGAGGTCTGATAGGCAACCCCCAAAGGAGTCATGACCCAGGTTGAGAACTGCTGCCCTATGCAGAGACTGGCAGGATGTTTGAAACAAGAGAAAGGACCCTTCTGCTACATCCATTTCACCCAAGGTTGGGAGACTCACATTAATCTACAGGTCTACATCATCAGTTTGGCCTGTCATGACTGCTTTGACAGAAGGCTGTGGCTAACTGGTCCTACGGCTCTTCCGGAAGTGTCCTGTTTGCTGGCTTCATCTCTGGCCATCCCTTCTCTGGTCTCTCTCATGCCTCTAAAGGATGCTTTCTGTTTTGCTTGTTTTGTTTTGAGGGGGCCAGATATCTGCATTTGACACTTCTATTTCCCTGTATGCTGTCTTCTCCTTGGGGATGGTTACTTTTTCATTGTCTGTCTGTCAAATTGACACAGGCTGGAGCCGTCTCGTAAGAGGGGTTCTGGATTGAGAAAATGACTCCATCAAATTGCCTGAGGGACAATCTTGATTAACAACTGATATGGAAACGGCCTAGCCCACCATGAGTGGTGGCGGACCTGGTCTGAGGTGGTATAAAGTCGAGCTGAGCAAGCCATGGAGAGTGTGCTAGCCCCTCTTAGGTCAACCTGACACACAAGATAGAGTTATCTGAAAGGAAAGAACCTTAATTGAGAAAATGTCTCCATAAGATCCAGCTGTGAGACATTTTCTAATTGGTTATTGATGAGGGAGGGCCCAGCCCATTGTGGGTGGGGCCGCCCCTGGGCAGTCCGGGGTCCTATAAGAAAGCAGGCTGACCAAGTCATGGGAAGCAAGCCAGTAAGCAGCACCCCTCTATGGCCTCTGCATCAGCTCCTGCCTCCAGGCATCTGCCCTGCTTGAGTTCCTGTCCTGACTTCCCCTAGTAATGGACTCCAAGCTGGAGTGTAAACTGAATAAGCCCTTTCCTCCCCAACTTACTTTTGGTCATGGTGGTTTGCTGAGTAATAGAAACCCTAAAAGACAGAGAGCAAGCCGGTGCTCCTCCCTGGGTCTTCTTCAGTCCCTGCGTACAGTTCCTGTTGTGAAGTTTCTAGCCTCCTGACTAACCTTCATGATGGAATGTAAGAGACGAGAGGAAATAAACGCTTTTCCCCACAAGTTGCTTCGGGTTATTACATTATCATAGCAACAGAAAGCAAACACCCTTTCTGGGACAGGCGGCTTCCTCTTGGTAGGAAGCTGTGGTCTGGGACCCTGAGCACTTCAGCTTCATTCCATACACACGAGACTGGCAGACCTGGGCAGGTCCCCACACCAAGGCCACGGGTTCATCCGCTTGGCGTTCAACAAAAATTGGCTCTGATCTTGGCCTGAGGCTTGAAACACTAGAAATCCCCCGCGTCATGTTCTTATCCACGGGTCTAAGGTAACAGAGGCATCCCACAGGTTCTCTGGACAGACAAACTGCCTTTACCCCGTCTTGGTGTTGGGTTTGGGTAGGAGCAGCTGGCAGACCCCTCAGATCACATGCCAGGAACTTCTCGGCTGGGAAGCCCTTCACTAGCTATTGTCTCTCAAGAGTCCAGTTTCCCCAGGACCTGGGGGTTCTAAGAGAGTCAGGAGCTTCAGCAGAAAGAACCCTGCATTAAAACCACACCAGCATGCCCACTCCTGTTCGGTTATTGCTTCCTGAACAACCATGTTCAAGAGACCAGACTCCATAGGCCTTTGTTTCTTCATCTATAAAGAGGGGACAGAGATGAATGAACTGCTCCGTTCCTTGGCTTAATGACAGAAAGAGCGTTACAGACACACTTCACTGAAGTGAGTGTTCTGAGAACGCACTGTGCTCAAGGGAAACAGTGGGGCCACTCCCACATTTATTGTCCTGTCCTGATAGGAATCTGGATTCTGAAAGGATACACCTGTCAACTTCACCACCTAAATCAAGACGCTGATAACTATCTGGGAACAAGAACGTTCAAGGCCAGCGTCAAGACTCAGGACAACACTTAGTCTTGTCCGTCAATTTCAAAACAGCAGCAGCAAACGCCACGATGTACCTCTGACACATGCAACTTTAACTAAGGTGTTAATGCTCAGTGCACAGCCTCTTAGACCTCCTTCTTCTACTTCTAGGCTGCCAGTGCCCCAGCCCCCACTTCCTGTTGGCATCTCAGAGCCTCCTGGAGAAGCCCAGCCAGACTATCAAGGGTGGAATGTGTCTGGGGTTTTTAAGTCTCCTATGTTCCCAGAGCTCCTGACTTTGCACATTGTTTCCTTATTTAGGAAGTGAGTGAAGGAGCTATCATTAATGAGTTCTCACTTAATAAATCTTAAAACATCTGCTGCACCTCCCAGCTGGAGAAGAGTAGAGTATGTGCGGTGTGCATGTGTGTGTACATGTGTGTATGTGCATGGTGTGCATGTGTGCGTATGTACATGTCTGTGCATGTATTGCGTGTGTTGGCATGTGTGTGTACTGTGGTGTGTCTGTGTGTATACATGTGTTGGCATGTGTGTGTGCACACATGTGTGTACATGTGTGGTATGCATGTGTGTCCATGTGTAGTGAACATGTGTTGTGTGCATGTGTGTGCACCTGCATGTACATGTGTGGTGGGCACATGTTATACATGTGTGTTGGCACGTGTGTGCATGTGTGGTATGCATTGTATATACATGTGTGTTGGCATGTGTGTGCATGTGTGGTATGCATTGTGCATACATGTGTGTTGGCATGTGTGTGTATGTGTGATGTGCTTTCTCGGTGTGCATGTATGGTGTATATGTGCATGTTCACATGTGTAGTGTGCATCTGTGCATGTGTGGTGTGCATATGAGGTGTGCACATGTGCGTATGTGGTATATTTGGTAGCCACACATGTGTACAGCAGCAATCCAGCTATTCTGTGAAAGAGAAGCTGATGTACCCAGGAGTACAGAAGCATCAGATTTGTCTTACTCCAACTGGGGACCTCTGAGGACCCAGTGAAGCAAGAAAACAGGTCTCTTCCCATCTCTGTTGCTACACAGATCTTGTGTTCTAGAATGCCCAAACTGCCTGGGTCCAGTTCTCAGGTGCCCTTCTCTTCTGCTCACTGTTCATCCCCTACTGGCATGAAAGGGCCCTAGCTGTATTCTGGCCCCTGGTCCAGCTCGGTCCCTGTGATGGCACCGAGTCCAGCACACCCTCCGCATCCTTCTTCTCACCCTCAAAGTCTATTTCCTCCTCCCCTCCCAACTTGGAGGAGAAAGTCTTTCCCTTCTCAACTCCATCTCTTCCTCAAATGTCAATCCCCCCAAGGACATGTCCCACTACCACCGTACATCCCCAGAGTCTCAGGAATCTGCTCCTAGATGCCAAGCGTAGCACAGCTGAGTTAATTACCGGTGTCATCTCAAACATCTGGGGAAACACAAGTGAGTCCCACAATCCAAGCACCTGCACCCAATGCTGTGAGATCAGCTGTCCTGTGGCACAGCTCTGGTGGGCTCGCTCTGCCGCCCAAGCTGCTTCACTGAGGGGCAGCATCTCACTCAACCTTGGCTAAGAAGCTCTTCCCAACTCACCCCATGTCTCCCAGAGCTCCTACTCTCCAGATTACTCACCTCGCCACAACACACTAGTTCCTGCTGCTGACCATTGCTCCACACTGCCCCCTCAATGGGAGACACTCCCACCCCAGATCTTAAATGTTATTCAGTACTCGGACAGTACTCATCATGCCTGCTGCCTCTCGAATGCCTTCCTGATCCACACAGCCAGAGTCCAGGGTTCCAGTGAGGGCCCTTGACACATACATGTGTGACTTCCCCAGGACTGACTTCCACATCTCTTCTTTACCTACTCTGAGGGGCTCAGAGGGGCCCAGGAAGTGATTATGAAGGAAGGATTGAGTCCCAAAGTAAATGCCAACGGGCAGAACACAGCACAGTGGACTCCAGCTGGGCCTGCAGATGACTGGGATCATGGCCAATACTGAGTCCCCTCACGTCTGTCAACCTCCTTCTGCTACATATGGGCCTTGAGAGCCTTCAGGGTTTTAGTGGGTGTACAGACCCAAGAGCTTCCAGGTGGAGGAGAGCATCACTGGCCATCTGCTTCTGGGATACAACATGACAGGGCAACAGGGCGACTGAGGGCTTCAACACCCAGCTCCAATTTCCAGTCAGGTCCAATAGGGCCCCCAGGTGGGCTCATTCATGCCACTAATAGTGCTGACAGGAAGGCAGGTTTCTCCATTGTGAGGAGCACGTCTGAGAGAACCCAAGCCATTCCTACTTGCATACCAATGGGCAGGAGCCCCAGAAGACTAGCACGGAGAGATTGAAGAGTCTAGAGGAGGTTGTGGGGCATGCCTGGAGAAGTGTGGAGTGTGTGTAGTGTGTATGTGTGTATGTGAATGTGTGTGCATGGACATGTGTGTGCATGTGTACATGCATGTGTGTGCTTGTGTACATGTGTGTATGTGTGCATTCATGTGAACATGTGTACATGTGTGTGCGTGTGTGAGTGTGTGCATGTGTACATGCATGTGCATGTGCATGTGTGTATGTATGAGAGTGATGTGTGTGTGCATGTGTGTGAATGTGTGTGCATGTGTGTATGTATGCATGTGTGTGTGCATGTGAGTATGTATACATGTGTGTGAATATGTGTGTGTGCATGTGAGTGTGTGTACATGTGTGTGAATATGTGTGTGTAAGTATGAAAGTGTGTGTGTAAGTATGAAAGTATGTGTGTGTGCATGTATGTGTTTGTCTATGTGAGTGTGTATGCATGTGTGTACATGTGTGTGAATATATGTGCCTGTATATGTGAGTGTGACTGTGAGCCTGTATGAATGTGTATGCATTGTACATGCATGTGCATGTGTGTATGTGTGTGTATGTGAGTGTGCATGTGTGAGTGTTGTGTTTGTATGCACGTGCATATGTGTGGTGTGTTTGGTAGCCACACATCTGTACAGTAGCAATCCCTTTCAACTTCAGCAACTGCCAGTGCAATGTGACAAGGCCCTTCTGCGTAAGTTTTACAGTGTGTGCCAAGAATCTTAAAAATGGCCACACCCTTGGTCCCACTCATGAGCCAAAGAGCCCACGCGCTGAGGGAACTAGCCCCAGTGAAGGAGCTGCTTTATAAAGGAGTTGGCTGATAACCTCACCGTTTGGGTCGAAGACAAACAGCAAACCGGCTAAATGGTCACCAGCAAGGAGCGTTTTCAATAGTACGGTTACCAAGCACACAGGTGACGGTTACTTCACAATTTCAACATGCCAGATGCTGTGCCGAGAGCCCCATGGACCTCCAGTCTGTCCTTGCAGTGAGGTGACACAGCTGAAGCTCAGTGGCACCAGGTGAGTCAGGCTAACGGTCTCAGTTTAGGCGAAGATAGGATTGCTGGCAACCTAACTCCAGAAATGGGATTCTTTCCAGAGGGTACTGACTGGCCCTGTCGGTGTGCATGTGCAAGTGCATGTGTGCTCACATGTGTGTGTGTGCACACACGTGTATACATGCATGCATGTGATTGAGAGAACAGTACACATCTATTTAAAGTACCATACCTATTTAAAATAAATGGGAATGACATGTGACACATTTGAATGACATAGAAAGTGTGTCTGTGTCCAAGGGGAGTATGAGAGGGTGTAGGAGCATGTACGTAGTCTGGGTGAATCCTCCTAAAATCCTGAACCTAAGAAAGATTATCAAAAGGAGGCACCTTAAATGAGTCCCAGCTTGTGTCTACTGCAGGTCATGTAGGGACATTTCCACTGTTCTGATCAGCTTTCAGCCATGAAACACCAGCAACATACATTCAGGAGGAAGTCACTGGCTCTCCCAAAAGAGAAGACCAAGCCACCCAACGGACCTCCAGGCCCATCTGTCACATGTCCTAAAGTAGATGACACAGAGTCATCTGGCGGTTAGCTTCAGAACACCCAGCTGCCTCTCCCAACACGTGAGCATTAACCTGGAAGTGGACTGGCCGTCAGGAATGAAAGCCACAAAGCAAGGGGGTCCCAAGTGCTGCTCACACTGTCTGGAAATGCAGCAAAGTGATCAGTCCCGAGGGCCTGGCCTGAAGCAGAGACTGCACACTCCAAGTCAGCCCCAATCCTGTTCTGTCCAGTCCCCATATCGGGCCACATGGTTGTCTCTTAAAGCTTATGTACTTAAAGTACATGACAATTTTCACCTGTGATAGCTTATAGGAAGGTCCATTTTTCCATCTTGTCTTTAAAAACTAGAGTCTCCAGACACATCTGGCTGCAGGAGAGCAGCCATGAGGAAAAAGTGTCCTGGTTATATCATTGGAAGGACACTGCCAAGGTCACCACAACCCTGCTACCCCACCCCCCCTACCCCCCAGCTTTCAGATATGGGTGCCACCCCCTTTTGCCTGGGCTGTAGTTTTCTACCAGCAGAGTGAGGCACGCAATGAGGTATGTCCTGGGTTTGTGTCTTAGTCAGCAAAGGAAAACTGAAAGCGGAATAAGATTGTGTATCATCAAAATGGGAGACGGCATACTTCCGAGGACCTCTGCTGACTGGGGTTACCGCCTTCAGTGCAATCGTGTGACATCTCTCCCTCCTCGCTTGCTTTCAATGCCTGGGATAAGGCCAGATGGGCCTGCCCTATAGCTCCCTGTGTCTCGGTTGTGAATCTGTATCCCTTCCACCCTTCTATATTGCAGACAGACAGACATCCTCAGAGCAGTTGGGCTCCACACCCTCCCTGTGATGTGGGGAGCATCAGCCTCATGCTCAGAGGATTCGGGGCCTGTACGAGACACTACCATGACAGGGGGCTCATGGATTTGGGCCAGGATGCTCTTGAGTGAGCTTGTGGGTCTCCTGTTGTGTTCCACAGTGAACCCCAGCCTTAGTGTGCAGAGGGATCCCACAGCAATCATTCTGAAGGCTGCCAGCAGGGGCAGAGGGCTCATCAAACATGTAATATGACAGGGAAGACCAGCGATCCAGCCCCTCCATTCTCTAGACATGGAGACTGGGGCCGGAAGAGACCAGCACTTCACTGGGATAGAAGAAAAACTGGGAACGAACCACGAACAAAAGCCGAGGTATTGCAATACGCCTCCTTCAGCACCCAACTCCGCCAATACCGACACACAGCCTGTGCCCCTCTCCTTCCCTTCCCCCACCAAAGCTGACACACAGCCTGTGCCCCTCTCCTTCCCTTCCCCCACCAAAGCTGACACACAGCCTGTGCCCCTCTCCTTCCCTTCCCCCACCAAAGCTGACACACAGCCTGTGCCCCTCTCTTTCCCTTCCCCCACCAAAGCTGACACACAGCCTGTGCCCCTCTCCCTCCCTTCCCCCACCAAAGCTGACACACAGCCTGTGCCCCTCTCCTTCCCTTCCCCCACCAAAGCTGACACACAGCCTGTGCCCCTCTCCTTCCCTTCCCCCACCAAAGCTGACACACAGCCTGTGCCCCTCTCCTTCCCTTCCCCCACCAAAGCTGACACACAGCCTGTGCCCCTCTCCTTTCCTTCCCCCACCAAAGCTGACACACAGCCTGTGCCCCTCTCCTTCCCTTCCCCCACCAAAGCTGACACACAGCCTGTGCCCCTCTCCTTCCCTTCCCCCACCAAAGCTGACACACAGCCTGTGCCCCTCTCCTTCCCTTCCCCCACCAAAGCTGACACACAGCCTGTGCCCCTCTCCTTTCCTTCCCCCACCAAAGCTGACACACAGCCTGTGCCCCTCTCCTTTCCTTCCCCCACCAAAGCTGACACACAGCCTGTGCCCCTCTCCTTTCCTTCCCCCACCAAAGCTGACACACAGCCTGTGCCCCTCTCCTTTCCTTCCCCCACCAAAGCTGACACACAGTGTGTGCCCCTCTCCTTTCCTTCCCCCACCAAAGCTGACACACAGCCTGTGCCCCTCTCCTTCCTCCTCTGCCAAAGCCACTTTCAAGAGCAGCACAGAAAACCCCCAAGCAGAGAAAATGAGACGATCACTGTAGTGGACAGGGAAGAGGGCGGTCTTGCTCACTAATAGGCTATGACCAATTGTACCCCAGATCCAGACAATTGGGAAAGGGCCACAGATCCCCAGACACCAGATTTCTCTCCATTGGCCTCTTACCTTCCTGAAATGGCTGTGTTTGCATCTGCAGTCTGATCTTGATGAGGTCCACGGGCCCGCCCAGACCAACAGAGACCATACCAGTCACCATGCTAGCCAGGAGCAGATCAGACAGACTTCGGCCAGGGCAATCCTCCAATTCCCTACAGTGGTACTGGCTAAGGAACCGCTGAGTGTTGCTGAAGACCCCGAACACCACCGAGTTATAGATGGCAACGCTGGCCAGGGGGAAGGACATGCCCTTGAAGAAGCCGAAAACCTGTGACAAGGGTAGCCAATGGGAGGAAGTGTGAGGCCAAACCACTCCTCAGGGTTTCTCTCTGCATACCAGGTATGGGACCTCGACCCCCCCTAGGGTGCCACAGAAGAGCCCCCAACAAGGGTCTAGATGACACAGAAAAGACAGAGGAGGGAGACCACATACAACTCAGATAGTCATCCTAGCCCTAAAGATGAGCCTCCTGCATAACAGAGCCTTGGCCTCAGATGTATGCATGCCCCAAATGCACGCAGTGTCAGAGCCATAAAAAAAAAAAAAAAAAAAAATCAGGCTGTGGCTGCGGATGTCTTAGGAGCCCTGAGGAATAGTGGAGCTGTCAAGTACCAGCACATCTCCTCACTAGCTGCTCAAGGAAAGCGCTCCCCACCCCCACCCCCTGGTTACTTTCCATGAGTCAAACCAATAACAAAACAGTGTTCACCCTCACTGAGTTCATGGTCTTGGGGTAGGGCAGATGAGGACAGAATGGGGGGTTTGGACAAACGGACAGGTGACACTGTCTAAGTCTATGGTGATGGGCTAAGAAAAGGACTTTCAAAGAGTACCAAGGACAGCACCTCAGCATGGGACCCCCTCCATATAAACACATGTGCGTGCACACACACATACACACATGCGTGCATGCAGGTATGCACACACATACACATACACACAGGTAGAGAGGGAAAAAAGGGGGGAGCGAGGGATGGGGAAGGCAAGAAGCAATGTTTCCAGCAGGGTCAGAATCTCCTCTATAACCGAGTTCTCAGTAAGACCACAGGTGCTCTAAGGGAAAGTGGAAAATTCCACAGCCACCGGGAGAGCTGACACGGTACACATGTGCCAACAATGAGCAAGTTCTAAGAAGCCACGTCACAAAGCAAAAATGTAGAAAGCTATGCCACAAACGGGTGATCGTGACGGGAGAGGACACCACACAAACCTGTGGGTGCACACAGGCACATGCACATGCGCAAACGCCTTGTTTCAGCCTCTTCCTCCATTAACTTGAAACACTGAGCTACATTGTCTCAGAAGTAACACCTGAAGTCCCCACCGGAGTCCTGGCACGGGGACACTGGCTGGCACGTACTGCAGGGAATGTGGGCCAAAAAAAATCAATGTCAATCTTTCAGGAGACTGGGGAATCACAGCCATTTACCGAGTATAAGGTTGGCACTACTCACCCTGACTTCAGAGTAGCCAATCAAGAGTTAAAGCCACACTGGCATTCAAGATGAACTCGTCTATTGACAAGCTTGGTACTTGCAGGAGGCCGTACAAGCCTAGGACGTTTGTTACAATGTGGCAGCCACAGTCTCAACTGGCACATTTCCAGGACTCAGGGAAACTACAGAGCCGCCATGAACTGTTTGACTGTTTCTTTAATTTGGACCATTTCTATCCTAAATGTAACTTTTAAAACTGTAGATTCCCCCAAAGTAACCTGCTAAGTCTTAAGAAGGGAGAGGGTGTTGCAAAATATCAGTCCATTTCCTATTTGAAACTCAGCACCTCAGTCATGTCTTGGGGGTGGGGTGGGGGTGGGGATTCCCACTGCATCCAGATAGAGGGAGGCTGCAGAGGGTCGGCTTCCCAGCAATCATTGTATTGGGAAACCAACGGTCCACCTTATTTGTGCAGGAACTTTCCATTCTGTGGTTCTAAATTCCTCAGAGCTTCTCCAGAGAGTTCCTACAAGACTCCTTTCTTCCAGCAACGTACTAGGTGACCAGGGGTAAGCTGAGGTAAGGTAGCACTTGCCATGTGGTACAAGATGAGAAGAAATAGGGAAGCAGCAGGAGGAACAAGCTGCCTCGAGTCTGTGGCAGTGGTATGTGGCCTGGTCCCTGAGGACCAAGGGAGACCCTGGCAGGCACCCTCCACCCAGCCCAGGGTACTTACACTCTCCCTCTTGTACACCATGCGGATGCAGTTGAAGGTGTTTGCATAGCCGACACCAGCCTGCAGGCGAGTCTGCGGAGAGAGGCAAGGGCAGGGAGCCACTCAGAGATAGGTCACAAGCCCCAAAGACACCCTACCCAAGAGACCCACCCAGGGAGGAGGCCCAGGCTCAATCCTAGCCAGCCAGATGCTACATGATCGTCAGGGACACTTACTCTGATATCCATCCAGCCCAGTCTCATGCAGCAGATGGCTGCTTTGAATCAGAGGATGACCCAGATCGGTTGTCTATGTATGGATGATGGTTGCTGGACTCAGGAGGTCTGCCTCTTAGGTCCAAAACAGACCTGGGCTCTGTCCCTTTTGCTGCTGTCTCTCACTTCACCCTTCTAGATGCCTCTGGTGACACCTGCTCGCTTTTCCCAGCAGGCATCTTTCTAGTCTTTACCCCTTTCTCATCAGAGCACAGCCTTAGCCCTAGTGTCTCCCTCTCGCCTCCAGCCCCTCTAATGCCACAGCCAGGCTGATTTTTCTCAAAATCATTGAAATCATGTCACTCTGTTTAAGACTCTCCAGGGCCTCCTATCAAATGCCTCCTATGATTGGCCTGCCTGTTATCCCCCAAGTCATTTCCTCCAGTGGCATCCTGCCTCCATGACAACAGCATCTACACTTCCTGCCTCCAACCTCCATTCTGGTTTGTCCCTGCTCTCCTGTTGGGTCTGTGCCTACACAGGGTAAGCAGATTTTATATTAGATTGCCCCATGGGGCAGGGCCACCCATAGATCTCTCCTCTTGCCCTTGCCTAGAGTTTGGCACAGCCTTGGCACATCTCTTTGTGACTTGTGAGAGGTTACACAGGAAAAGCAGATGGCATGTTCTGAGGAAGTCTGAGTCAGGAGATGACAGGCACAGAACAGTGAGGAAGCTTTCTAAGGTTGTTCAGAATAATGTCTGTCCTGGACTCTGTGAGTTCTGCTTTTCTTTCAATTCTATCACCTGACATTTTCCCCAAGATGCTTTCTCAGTCCTTATATCCTGCACTGTCTGTAAGGAGCTGTGAGAGCCCCACTGAGGTCCTGTCCCCTGCAGTATCCAGTGTGAAGCAAGGTATGAAGACCCTAGAAACAGGCCACCAAGGTGGCAGTCTTCTGGACGGCATCTTTCTGCAGCCCCAACCTTCCATGATATGCAGGGGTATCTTTTAATACATCCAGGTTTTTTTTTTTTTTTTTTTTTGGTTCTTTTTTTCGGAGCTGGGGACCGAACCCAGGGCCTTGCGCTTCCTAGGTAAGCGCTCTACCACTGAGCTAAATCCCCAGCCCAATACATCCAGTTTTAAAGGTAACTCTAAGCGTGCAACTAACAAGGGAGTGCATTATGTCGGTAAGTCTAATTGTAAGTCCAGAGCCTCCTCTGACCCACCATCCTGTCCTACTCGCCTGCCTCTCAACAACAGCATGGCCACTAGCATGGCCGAGGATTTGATTGGCATCCATTAGTAGCCACAGATAATGGAGGGGAAGCGCTATTGTGCTGTCTACAGGTGTTGGGTTTATAACCGGGAAGATAAGTTAACCACTCTGTCGGACATTCTGTTAAACATTGCGAATCCAAATCTGTTCCAAACCTCAGCAGATTCAGCAATAAAGACAGCAAAATCTCAGCCCTCATGGATAACACAGCTTAGTGAGGTTGGGAAAAAGGAGATGGGCTAAAAGGAAAAGAGGGACTGGAGAGGCTCAGGGCTTAAGAGCACTTGCTGTTCTTGCAGAGGACCTGGGTTCAGTCCCTAACACCCATAACATAGCAAGTTCACAACTGCCGGTTAGCTCCAGATCTGAGGGATCCGAGGCCCTCCTTCTGGCCTCTGAGGGCACTGTGTACACACGATTCACAGACACACATCCTGGCAAAAATGCTCATACGCATAAAACCTAAAAAAGAAAAATTAGAGCTAACACAGAGAAGGATGGGGTAGTAAGGTCAGGTGGTTCTGGGAGGAGCTGAGACAGGGGAGTAAATGTGTTCAAAATACATTGTATTTTGTATTCGAAGAATAAATAAACCATGGCTTTTTTAAAAATCATGGCAAAATTGGAATATATAGCAGATAGTGAACCTCAATGCTTTGAGAGGTAATAATTCCAAAATGAAATATATCTGGTAGCTGAATGTTTTATACGTGTGTGTGTGTGTGTGTGTGTGTGTGTGTGTGTGTGTGTTTTAAGAAGTATTAAGAAGGGCTGGGTGGGAGACACACCCTAGAATGTGCAGTGTGGGACTGAGCCCTTGTGTTTGTGTTAAGCCCAGCCAGACAAGTTAACCCTGGGATAGGGACTTCCCAGCCAGGACAATGACAAGGACTATGGGAAGTGTCTGTATCCTATGTATCCCTCACTGGCCCCAGATCTGCCAGAGTGGTGGATGACCATGGAGGAACAAGTCCCCCAAAAGACTGAGGAAGGAAAGCACTGAAGCCCACGAGCATTGAGAGTCTCTTCAGGGCCGTGAGCGAAGTTCAACCAGACACGCTCAGCCCTTGGCTGCAGACGCTGAGGTCAGCCGCCAAGCCAAGGCTCCTGATCCTGGTTCCCCCAGGATCTGGTGACTACAGACTGCATACGGGCATCAGGGAGCCCTTTGCCACACCTTGCAGATGAAGAACTCTGCTGGTTTTAGTTTCCCTCCTTGCATAGCAGCTTGAAGCAGGACAGCATATTGTCTCACAGCTCTAGGAATCAGACATCCCAGTTCCTCACCACTGAGTAGCCAGTAGCCCAGGGCAGGGGAAGGAGCCTTTGCCTGAGGCCAGCAGCCCAGGGCCTGGTGATCAAGGTGCTCTGAGGATGAGTCTTAAGCCCTCAGTCAGGCCCCTGCCTTACCTCTCCTACCCCTCCAAGTTGTCAGGGCAGGTGTGAATCACTCCCTGCTCTGTCTTTGGCACCTCCTTGGACAATCTTCGTATCCACCTCAATCCAGGGAGGTGCCATTTACCCATTATCCAGACAAGAAAATGAGGAAGGTTCAGTACCAGGAATGGGTGTGTCTTGGTTACTTTTCTATTACTGTGAGGGGAAAAAAAAATACGACCAAGGCAACTTATAAAAGAAAATATTAAGCGTGGGGCCATACAGTTCCACCACAGGCATGGGGCCAGTGATGTAAGCTGACCCAGAAGACTGAGTCACAGGGAATCTAACTGGGAAAGGTGTGGGCTTGATTGATATCTGTGGATTGATAACCTATATGCAGGTAAGGACAGGCACAAGATAAGGCAAGCCTGTGATGGGGCAGTGAAAAAGAAAGGTGGGGGCAGAGTTTTTGAAAGGCAGGAGAGAGAGGAGGAGAGGAATAGAAGATGGAGGAGGAAAAGGAAAAGGAGGAGGAGGAAGAGGAAGAGGAAAAGGAGGAGGAGGAAGAGGAGGAGGACCAACCCCCTCTTGTGGCTTTAACTAGCCACAGGTAGCTATGAATTTCTTATAAGGGATGGATTTATACAGGACAATTTGTCTTATCTAGGTGGGCAGTTTATATCACCAGTTGGTGGTGAGTTTATTGTGTGGACATTTGTGGAGTGAGAATTTACTGATATAAATCTGATTGATAGAGTACAAGCTTTAAGAGTTTTGATTTTACGGGCTTGCTGGGAATATGAACAGAGTCCACAACAAGAGAGCTGCAGCGAGATGGGTGGCCATGGGGCCTGGTGCCCTGAATCATATTATTGTATCTTTTCTTTTCTTTTTTTTTTTTTTTTTTCCCGGAGCTGGGGACCAAACCCAGGGCTTTGCGTTTGCTAGGCAAGCGCTCTACCACTGAGCTAAATCCCCAACCCCCTGAATCATATTTTTATTATTTATCACAACAACTGCCAGTGACACACTTCCTCCAACTGGGCCACACCTCTTAATCCTTCCCAAACAGTCCCACCAACTGGGGACCAAGTATTTAACCATGAGGCCTATGGGAGCCATTCTCACCCAACCCCCCCCACACACACACACACACAGAGCAAGTGTTGTGGCCAAGACTGGATTCTTTTATTGTTGTGTTTGTGTTGTACATGGTGGTACATGTGCATGCATGCCTGTGAAGGCCAGAAGACAATCTTGGAGGTCATCTTCATGGACTGAAGGAGTCTTAGAAAAGAAAAGGCAGCTCATACGAACTTCCTTTGAAATGGGGTCTCTCACTGTTCCAGAACTCACCAATTAGGTAAGACTGGCTGGAGAGTGGATCCTCCTGTCTCCCCAAACTCTGGTGCTGTGATTCCAAGTGTGTCCAACCATGCCTGGCATTTTTTAACATGGGTCCTGGAAATCAAACCCAGGTCCCTGCGCTTGCTAGGCAAGTCCTTCGCTAACTGAGCCATCTCACCGGACTGGACACCTATTTAAGACTTGCCCAAGCCTTTTTCAGTTGGCAGGGAATCTAGAGACAATGTTCACCAGAAGGAAAGAGGATGTTCCAGGGCAATCAAGAGCCCAAGGTTAGATCCAGGGCAGACCACGTGAGCCCATTACCATACTGCTGTGTCAGCAAGGGACTCTCAAGCTCGGTCAACACACCTGGATCTTCTCACAGGAAGAAGGGTTTTTCCCAAGATGCAAAACAGAATGGGAAGAAGGTGGTGCCGGCCTTTTCAGGTGTGTGTGTGTTATGAATTAAAGGGCAGGCTTGACTAGACAGGAAGCAAAGGTACTCATTTCCCTAATGGCGTGAATCCAGTGTCTCGTGTCCTTGGAAAGGAGAAAAATCTTTGGCACAGGCCATACGACGGTAAAGGTGGAGTTGGAGTTAAAGTGGTAAAGCCGTGGTCAGAACGACAGCAACAGAACAAGCCAGAGGAAGGAACGGGGCCGAGCCCCACTGAGGCTTCCAGAAGGGTCCAACCCCTTGACTTTGTTTTCTGCTTCCTGACTGCAAGAGTATCTTGTTTGTTTGTTTGTTTGTTTGTTTTTAAGATGTGTTTATTTTGAACTATGTGTACAGGTGTTTTGTCTGCACGCTTGCCTGAGCACCATGTGTAAGCAGTTACTGGGCCTGGAGAGGGGGTCAGATCTGCTGGAACTAGAGTGACAGATGGCTGTGTGCCACCTAATATGACTGCTAGAGGTTTGAACCCAGGTCCTTTAGAAGAGCAGTCAGTGCTCTTAACCATTGAGCCATCTCTCCAGTACCAATTTCTGCTATCTCAAAACAGCCAGTTGGTGGTAATTTACTCTAGCAACCCAAGAAACTAAGACCCCAATCATCTTTTTAAAGGTCAGGTCTTCACACCCCCCCCCCCCCCCCGTTCAATGATAATGTCTTAAGAATCCCCTTTGATCTGGCCAACTAGAGAAACAATGGCACATGGCTGTGTTCTGGTACAGAGGTACAGACATTACGAGCAATCCATGGGCAGTCCCACTGAGGAAGCCACTTCAGAGGAGGACTTTCGAGGTGTCTCCATATTGCCTTCAAAGAGAAATGTGTGCGTGCGCGCGCGTGCGTGCATGCAGGTGTGTGTGTGTGTGTGTGTGTGTGTGTGTGTGTGTGTGTGTGTGTTGTTCACATTGGAGACCTTAAAACACATTCTCTGAATCTGGCTAAAATGATGTAAGAACTGGGGAGATGATCAATTTACATTGATGATATTAAGCTGACATTTCCTAGTTGTAATACCTACTGGCCTACTGGGTATTAAGAACAGCTTTCCCACTGTTAGCCTGCAAGGCAGAGTAAATTAAGCCCTGCTTAACACACTTTGCAAGTAGGAACTGCCCCAGCCAGGGTCTAGACCCACGGCCCCTGCAGTTCCACAGCTCACGATTTCTGGTTTGAACTGTGGTGAGCAATTGATGATTGTCTGTCAGGGGAGCCTCTGGTGCAGGTAGACTGGGAAGGAATTTGGGGAGTCTAAGTGGGGCAGCAGGGGTAGCCATTATCCTCCTGACAAAGCTAAGGATGATAGCTAGGCCCCACCTTGGAGGAGAGCATGTAGACAGCATGCGGATAGTAAACTAGGCCCTAACCTAGGAGGGCCCATTGTCACATGCCGAGGAAGACAGGCAGAAAGGAAATTGCAGACACCTGAGTCAGACCTCCGAGCTGCTTCTGTACAGTCCCAGCATTTTTAGCAAAGGCAAGAACGGTTCAGTGGTCATATTTCTTGGGCTTGGCTGGATCCTGCTCACCACAGATGGGTGGCGGGTGGCAGGGACTCAGAATGTCCTTTTCTGGTATCTTATCCCTTCATCTGTTTTTCATGGTAGGACCTAGGACACGCCCTCCTACTCCTTCAGGGGTACCAATGGCTGTCAGGATGGCTCTGCTGGCTCCAGAGTCCCCTACCCTATGTGCCTTTTTCAGGTTATTCCAACCTAGGTTGAAATCGCCAACCGGACATCCAAGCTCCCCGAGGACTGAGGCCTGACCTGCCGAGATTTGGGTCCACAGCTGTAACACAGAATCAGAAAAACTGGTCCTGCTGGCCTTTCCCAAGCACAGTCCCTACCTGGGGTCCCTGCTTCAGCCCCCTTTCCCATGCTGTCTGTCCCCTAAGCCTGACATGTCTTCTCCAATGACTGGAAACCCACTCCCACACTTCAAGCTCAGACTCCACCTCACATTCCAAACCTTTCCTGATTGTTCAGCTCCCCAGGGACCTGGAGGTGGAGGAGGAAGAAGAGGGGGAGGAGGAAGAGGAGGAGGAGGAGGAGGAAGAGGAGGAAGAAGAGGAAGAAGAAGAGGAGGAGGAAGAGGAAGAAGAGGAGGAAGAAGAGGGGAAGGAGGAGGGGGAGGAGGAGGAGGAGTTGGGGAAGGAGGATGGGGAGGAGGAGGATCAGGAGAGCCCTAGCTCCTTTCTCACCAGCTCATAAGCTCCTGCAGGCATTCAGGAGAGGACAATGGAAACAAAGTCTCCTAACCCACATCACCCCTGGACCACAGAGGGCCTGCCCTGGAGAGTCTGGCTGGAGGGTCTCTAGGAGATCAGAGTGAGTCACCGTCCCAGGAAAGACCCATGTGAGGTACCTCCCCAAGAGGTCATGAAAACGCAGCTACTGTACCTTGACTGTGTCCAGAGGGTAGCCAACAATGACACTGGCTACACCTGTAGGTCAAAGAAGAACACCTGGTCACCCAAACTCTGGACTCCTGGTTTGGCCCTGCCAGCTCCTAGAAGTCAGAGACCTAAGGCACAGCAGGCACCAGTCAGTGAGTCACTAGAGAGCGGTCTTCCAGTGCACAAGGCCTGGTCCAGTTACTGAGGAAGGCAGAGAGAGGAGAGTCAAACCTGGGCCTACTCCAAAATAGGAATTAGTGATATCCTAAGACAACTGGATAACCACATGTTGGAAGAACAGATTTAGTCCCTTGCCCCAT
Source organism: Rattus norvegicus (assembly GCF_021556685.1). Classification (NCBI taxonomy): domain Eukaryota; kingdom Metazoa; phylum Chordata; class Mammalia; order Rodentia; family Muridae; genus Rattus; species Rattus norvegicus. The sequence goes on from NC_141550.1 coordinate 8,159,912, forward strand.
ACTACCTAGAAAAGGTAATCCAAAATAGACCAAAGGCTTATAACTATAAAGACTCAAGCATGTGGGATATACTTTACAAGCCTGGTTTTGTAACATTTGTAGTTAGAGTAAACACACACACACACACACACCCAAGCACAAGCAACAAAAGAACAAAAGTAGATAGCACAATAGATATTATCATGAAAGTAAAGACAAATCGCTTAAAAAATATAGATATCATTTACAAATCACATTATCCACTAAAGGTCCAGAGTACCCCAAGAACTCTTCCAGATGAAAGAGTGTTTAATGGCCAAAATAGACATCCCTCTGAAAGACATGCCAATGGTCAACAGTACACAAACACACTCAACATCATTAGGTACTAGGGAAATGTAAATCAAAACAATAATAAAATTTCCCTTCCTATCCACCAGGATGGCTGCAACTTTCTAAAGGCAAACAATAAGCATTGACCAAGATATAAAGTAATTAATTTTTAAAAAAAAAATGAATTTACTTATGTGAACGAATGTTTGCTGGCATGTATGCATGCGCCCCCCCTCCCCGCCATTCGTGCAGTGCCCGTAGAGGCTGGAAGTGAGCGTTTCTTCCCAGCAACTGTACCTGTAGATGGTTGCGAGTATGCGTTTGCTTGGAACTGCACTGAAGAGAAGTACTTGACTCTTAGCTTCTGAGCTGTAACTCTAGCCCTGAGACATTAGAACTCTCGTATGTTGTTGAGGAAAACAGAGCCTTTGCTCCAGAAAACTGGTTATTCTTCAAAAAGAGTTGAACACAGAATAACGGCATGACTCAGCATTTCCAATCCTAAGAGCTGAAAGCAAGAACTCAAGCAAAACAAGCACACTCATGGTCAGCTCGGCGTTCACCACATGCCACAAAGGTTGGGAACAGACCCAATGTTCATTAACTGACATACAATGAATAAACATGGTGAATAAAAATGGACTGTTATTTAGCTGCAAGTAGAACTATGTAGCCATTTCCTCCAAATGGAAACATTATATCTTGGAGGATCCTTAATACTCAGGAAGTAAAACTCACAAGTCTCAGAACTACCTGAAACTTATGAGATTTACAGGATTCTTTTCTCAATGTTACATAAACAGTAAGTGCTTCTGGAGAGAGGAGACGGTGTACTGAGAACACGTATGCAGCAGTTTTCAGGAGCCATCAGCCATGCTCGGATGTGTGTCACAGCAGCTGCCTGTGAGTCACCCAGACTCCTGTAACTAACCCTTTGCCTATGCCTCTCTGTATGTAACTCCAGTAACTCACTGACTTGTTAAGCTTTGGTCTGTCACCCATGCTCTGTCTGGGGTCACAAAACAGGTAGGAGTGTAGTATTGAACCCTACTACAATGTGGGCAAACTTTAAAAAAAAAAATAGTATGCTAAGCAAGAGAGGCCAGACACAAAATGCGGACATGCTGTGCAACTTTATTTAAATGAATTATGTGGACTAGGCAAAGCCACGAGACAGAAAACCGATAAAGAGGTTCCAGGCTATAGGGAGGGGAATTAGAAGTGACCACTGAATGGATATGGGCTCTTCTTTGGTTATGTTCAACAGTAAACTATAAAACATTTGTTTAACAAACAGTGAAATAGATAGCTTCAAAGCAGGAGTGAGTGAGAGTGTGTGTGTGTGTGTGTGTGTGTGAAAGAGGGAGAGAGAGAGAGAGAGAGAGAGAGAGAGAGAGAGAGAGAGAAGACAGAAAGACACAGAGAGACAGAGACAGAACCTGGCTACACACATCCTGGTGTAAAATAGTCCCAGATCTAGATAAGAAGCCTCTGTAGTGCCCAGATTTCTCTGGAACAAATCCCTCCACCACACTGAACCATGAGAAGCGGGCTTAACAAGCGGGGCCCACAGGGACACACGTTACTCCGCCTAGAACCTCCTGTCTTCTTCAACCCCCATACCCTGAACTGAGCAGCACAGAGGTGAACAGAAGCAGACAACACCTCACACTGTCCGGCAGGGAGGGAGGAGCTCAACTCCTCAGGGTACCCTGTCTCCCAGCCCACAGCAGGGCAGGCATCCTCAGGTCCAGAGCAGTAGCTGAGAATCAAGTGCAGAGAATCAACCCTGCTCCACTCACCACCTACCGGAAACCAGAGGTGCAAAGTAAAAAGATAGGATGCTGGGGCAGTCATTTCCAAAGCTTGGAGCTTCAAACAAATATGGAGGGCATTGTAGTGAAATGTTGTGGCATGGTGTCATTAAGGAAGATGACGGCTATAGGCAAGTTTGGGGGTTCAAGGACTCTCAAGGCCCTAGGCAGACCCTTAGTGCCCTGTTGCCTGGATTAGACTCCTAAGTGTCAGTAGATGCCCACCTCAGGAAAATCACCCAACTGCTCTACTTCCTCGTCCTATCCGCTAAGTGAGGCTGTAAAGGCAGCTATTCCCCTGCGGTTGCTATGTAATGAGGAAATGGGTATTAGCACAGCGAAGTGTACACACTGCAGGATCCAATACACAATAGCCAAGAAAAGCAAACAGTGGCTGTTCTGAGAGGTGGGGGCCCAACTGAGTGGCAGGGAAGATGAGGCATGGCTAAAAATACTCCGCAACTTATAGGGGTGTTTTACCTCTTGGTGGAGTTACTAAAAGTCATCAAATCATACACTCGGGCTGCAGGTATCTTTAATGTGAAACACAAACCTTTGAAGACACAGCACCGGCACTTCAGCCTACCTGGAACCTGCTAAGAGTCCTGTTCATGGGTTGGTTGCAGGTGACTGGCTATGGGACCCAGCTTGCGGTGAGCCCTAGGCGGAGACTCAGGCTCTCAGCCTCTGAGCCTCTGACCTGGCAGAGACCTCAGGACACAGCAAGCCCCAGCTGGACTTTATTCAGAAACTGTTACTTTGTTAACTACTCCCAGCTTGGTGGCGAATGAAGTAACACCTGAGGTGGTAGAGTGGGGGACCAAAAGGTCCGGAAGAGCTGGAGATGGCCCCGGGGGTGGGGGGTGGGTAGGAGGGCGAGAGCTGATGGCTGACAGCGGCCAGACAGGGATTCCTCTCAGCTGTCTAGAAAGACCTATATCACAACTCTCTACTCCCTGCCCTGCGGGCTCCTCTCCCTTCAGGAGCAACGCCCTTAAGACAAGCTGATCTTGAAGTCCAAGTTCTTGGCCACCCTGAGACCGGGATTCAGCAGCCAAGCCAGGCGCCAACCCGAGCACAAGATACTTGGAGATATGTCACCAAACCCAGGTGAGCCCCGGGGTCACTGAAGGGTGTGCGCGCATTGGGGTGGCATCATTGGTTGTCTGCTCTGACCAGCGGTTTAATCATTATGGGACCCAAGTTCATTAGGGCCTAAGTTGAGGCAAATCAGAGGCTAGAGGAAATCAATGTGAATCTTAAGAGCTTGGCTTCACAGACTGGGAGGGACCTCAGGACCAGCCAAGCGGACTGGGCTAAGGACGCCCGGTGCTGCAGGCGTTGCTCACTCTGGGATGGGATGCGTGATGAACCCCGCAATGCAAAGCGTGCTAACTGAGCACACCGGGCGCAAACAGCTGACAGGGCACCGCCAGGCAGTTTGCCCTGTGGTGCGGGGGGCTTTCGCAAGCACACTCACCTCCGATCCAGCCTGCCGCGAAGTCTTCCAGCTGGAAGCTGCCCATGGCTGACGCGGTGTGCGCCTCGGCCTCCCGCAGCCGGCGCTACGCTCAGTGTGTGTCAGGCATGGCCCCAGGGGACCAAGTGCACAGCAGGGGAGCGACACGGTCACTCTGCAGGTTCTTCTCTAAACTCTGAGTTCCATCCACCCGCGCTCGGGCTGTCAGCGAATGAGGGCGGGTAGCTGACAACCCGCCCCCAGAGGATCTTAAAGGCACCGCACTTCGATGAGGTGTGATCCGGGAGGCGGGCCCCAGTCCCCAAAGGGAAATCCCTTGGTTCTTCCGGCCACATCCTCTCCCCAACAACACAGCCTCAGAGCCTTCCAGGTGAAAGTGCCAGCCGGAGGAGCTTAGGATTTATTTGCAAAGTTGATCAAAAGAGGGAAGGAGAGAAGCTTTAAAAACACCAAAAGTTGTCTGCAATAGAACTCACCTGGGAAGACTCAACTGCGTTAAGGGCAAACAGCCCTGCAATAACTAATTGAAGGTTTGGGGAGATGGATTAGTGGGAAAGATCACCTGCTGTGCAAGCATGAGGACCTGAGTTCGGTTCCCAGAACCCATATAAATGGCAGACATGCCTGGAACTTCAGAGTTGGGGGCGGGGTCTGCAGAGACAGGATTACTGGGGGCTCACTTGACAGACAGCCTAGTGGGAGACAGAGTAGGAGACTTAAGGTTCTCTTCACACACACACACACACACACACACACACACACACACACAGGCACACACACATGCAAAAGCACATGTGTGCCTACATGCAAATCACATGTGCATGCACACATATAAACACTCACTCACATGCACATACATACATATGCATACATACACACACACCACATGTGGGCATGCATATACATGCACATGTACACACACCCACACGTGTGTATGTACATATACATGCAAGCACACACGAGCGCACACACATACATATGCACGCAAACACAAATTCACGTGTGCACATGCATATATGTACACATATACACACTCACATGTGTGTGCATGCATGCATATACACACATATACACAGGCAAGCACACATGTATACACGTGTGCATGCATATACACACTCATAGACATATGCATACACATGCATGCACTGACACACGTGCACAAAAATTGTAACTGAAAAGTATCTACTAACTTGAATTCTCGGTGCTTTGACAGGCTGACTGGAAGCCACGGATGGTTCCCCTGTAAGATGCACACAATTTCCCAGGCCACTTAGAGACTCCCTCACCCCCTCCAGGCCACACAACGTCTGCATGCCCTGGATTGAGAGTCCCATCTACAAGTGAGATACTGAATAAGGTGGTGGGAGGCACCACACCCAGAAATCAGTGTCAAGCCAGCTCCAAAGAAATACAGCTCTGAATGATTTCAAGGTTATCCTGAGCTTAGCCAACACCTCCTCCCTGGCCTGGCGCTTACCCTTTCCAGCAAGTCTGGGAATCCCACTCCACAAGCCAGGAAAGCCTACCGGTATGCTTAAAGTATATAATCTGTGTGCGTCTCACACAGAGATGGTAATCCTTCAGAAAAGTGGCCAGAGCAGAGGATGGACCAGATCTCGGTCTGAACAGATTCCAAATTTTTCCCCTAACCCTGGCTCCCACAGGGAAAAGGCCAGGGATAAGCCCTACCCAGAAGGAAACTCCTGCATGCCCCCTGATGTGGGCACACAGCCCCTTCTTGTGGATAGGTCTAGCCTGAATGGCAGCCCCTGTGTTGGGAGCCTTCTCACTAGAAAGAGAGCAAACATTTCCAGCAGGCAGGCTACGGGAGAGCAAGCCAGCACCGCTACAGGCTAGGGCACTCTCTGATGCCTTGGATTTTATGTCGGTAGAAGCCAGCGGTCTCAACGAATTCCAGATGTTTTATCGGTTATTGTCAGAGGGATGCTAGTCAGATACAGACGACGAAAGACAATTGAAGGAGCAGGAAGATAGCCTTGGCTCTCAGTTCGCAGCATCCCAACCCTCTACAACCACAACATCGGATCACTCAGTAGCTCAGCAGAACCTTCCGTATAGATGACACTTTCCCAGAGAACTTCATGCCCTGGAGGCCTCAGCACGCCCTGGCCAGCCTTCCGAACGACAAGGACAAGGCTGGAGACTCACTCCAGGACTTACCAGGAACTAAGGTGATACAGCTGGCTAGCATTTCCCCCTGCTAAGCAGCTGCCAGAACGGAAGCCACAGATAGCCACGTTCTTCTCAGCCAGAATTCTGAGGCAGGCACCTCTCTACTTTGGGGAAGCCTGCAGGCCCCATGTCCTGATTTCTCAGCTTGGCAGAAACACTCCTTACCCACCCACCCCAAAGCACACCCTATTCCCTGTATTTATGTGCTCTAGAATATCTATACATTGCCACTGTTGCCCCATCCCCATCCTGAGATGGCACTTGGTGGGTGTTATATTGCCCTGGGCTGACCTGACAATGTGATTCCTGTCAACTGTGGCCCTTCCTCTAGCCACGTCCTCTCAGAGAACCCAGTGGTCTGAAGTCTCTCAGGCATAATTGGGGGTTCAGTAGCAGGAGATCCCCACCAGATTCTGTCTCAACCTACATTACCCCAGCCAAAAGATGGTCCTCTCTGCCTCTGATTGCCTCTGTTAGCAGACCACACACTCAGTACTCCCCTGCCTCTGTGGGTGACCCTGTGTTCAGCAGGGTCCAGCTAGCTTCCAGCAGGGATGCAGCACAGGGTCCCAGGCACAGCGCTCCAGGGTAGCAGGAGTGACGGACAATGACTGAAGGAAGAGCTTCTGTTGATCTGCTTTTGTCCCAGGATGGCAGTTTTGGGTCAGTGTGTAGGAGCAACTGGCCAGGCTTCTTTCCCAAGACTCTGACCACTGACCCCTGCTATAGGGTCTGCTGAGGAGTGAGGCTCAGGGTCCTCCCGTAGCCCTATCCCCTTCCCCCATGGGATGTGTACAGAGTTCACTTATAGATTCCAGAGCCAGAGCTGCCCGTCTGAGTGCAGGGTAAAGCAGGAAGCAGGGGTTGGGAAGGGGAGTCTTGCAACATCCTAGGGAAGGGTGAAAAGCCACAGCCCATGGTTGAGGTCACTTCATATGCACATAGTGACCCACTTAGCCACATGGTCATCACTAGCACTACACTCCAAGCTGTACTCTGCTACGCCCATGACCTAAGCCTGGAACCTTTGGGGAGGTGTGAGGTCTGCAATGGGGGACCCTTTGGTGAGTTTACTGTTGGAGTCCGTGCAATGTGAAGCCAGCCAGTTCCCAAAGCCACTCTTGTAGGACCACCTAGTACTTCCTGGCAGATGGCCAACTCCTCAGTCCTGGGTCAGCACCATTAGGGTGGCCTTGAGTTGGTGGGCATCGTTGGTGGCAGATAAGACAGCCTCCCTGGCCCAGGGTACTGCTGTTCTGATTGCCAATGAGAAGAGTTGAAGCCCTCACAGTCCTGACTGCATGCATGAAGCTGTCCTCGAAACGCATCGCAAGAAGGACTGAGAGAGCCTTATATCATGAGGCAGTGTAGAGCAGGGCCCTCAGAGTCCTGAGCCACTGCGGCATGGGACCCAGCAGAACACTGGATCCAGGAGGAGGACCAAAACTGTTGCCCTTTCTGGATTTGCCTCTAGCTGTCCTCTTGGTTGGGACACAGGCAACCAGCTCACAGAGGAACCAGGGTTCTGAGCTAACCTCTTAAGAGATTCATAGAGAAACTGAGAGACTTGTCAGAGACAGAGCAAAATTCCATTCCATGTCTCCCTCAGTTCTTCCACACAGGGAACCAGCAGTGTCATCTGCACAGTAGGGGCAAGTGGGGGGTGGCCCTGGAATCCTTGGATAATGGGGCCCAATTCTGGTTTCTCACTATCTCCTTCAAGGGCAACAAAAGCCAGTCTTTGCTTCTGAGAAAGCAGCTAAGGAACTGACGGTTTGCCTGGGATGCAACAGGGAAGCCACTGTGAAGCCCTGGAGGAGTGCTCTTTCCGGAAGTCAGGAAAGGCTCTCTCCAGCCTGGCATCTCCTCATTGTGCCCGGAATCTACTCAGCCAATGGCTCTGCCTTGGTACCCAAGGACTCAGCCCCTTCCTGTGAGCATCATGTACACCTGAGGCAGCTGCTGACCAGCTGTGCTGAGGGCCTGCATGTGGCCTTATTCACCCCTCCTTTGTTTCCTGCCCTTATGTAGATATGGGGTTCCTTGGAGCTCTGACGGAACCTTCCTGAATTTCCACCCTTGTCTCTCCACTCTCAATCCTCTACTTGACCCCAGGCTTCACTTCTGAGCACAGGACCTCTGCTTTTCTAAAGCCTCCACCCAGGAGACTGATACCTCAGGCACATCCAAGAGAACTCTAACTCCTCCCTCTGCTACCCCCAACCCCTCCCAAGCTGCCTCTTCTATACCCCTCAACTTGGGAAACTGCACCTCCACTAAGCTGCTATGTTCCTCTCTCTCCCCAAGTGCCTCATCCTGCCAGCCGGGAATTCCTGGTGTTCTCCCTTCTCCAACGTCCACTGCCCTCTGACAGTCCGGCCTCTGGCTGTGGCCGTCGCCACCTGAATATGGTGAACATAGGTTCTTTGTTCCCTCTGACCTGGTCCTGGGCCCCATCTCCCAATGGCTGCTACAGCAGGCTTCTGAGGCTTACGTGGCCTCTGCTCTGGCCACCTCTGTGCAGTGCCCTCCGGGGACTCTGTGGCCTTGACTGTACTCGCTAATTCCCTATTAAGGCGTGTGCAGGTCTGCGAGACAGAGTCCAGTGGCCCTTCTGCTCCTTCTACCACCTCGCTTTGTCCAGCTGGAGTCCAGCCAGGCAATGTGGCCTTCACACCCCACATTCCTTCCCTGTGTGGGACTCTATGTACTGGTTCCTTGTACAGATGCCTCCCCCCACCCCACCCCCACCACGCTCTCTGGCTAACCCCGGTGCCTAACTCCTTTGTGATTCTGCTTGGCTGCCACCTTCCCCCCCTCCCCCACCCCCCCACCCCCGCCAGGTCTTTGCTGAAGTGCACACTAAGACATTCTGCCTTGTCTGTGCTGAACGGTCTGTGTGGCTGCCTGTCCACTCGGGCTTGTAGTCTGTCTGCCTTGTCCTGCAGAGGCCTGATGTTCAGTCAGCACTTAGAGATGCCTTAAACAGGGAGGCAATAGGGCAATGACTAAAGGGCGGGCCACCTGATATCAACAAAGAGGGAGTCCTAGTCATAGCAGATCTGAGGAGGTAGCCACCTCACACCTCTTCAAGGGCCTTTCTCAGAAGCCACAGAATCCTGGTTTCTTTCAGGCCCTCCAAAGTGTCAGCTGCTTTCCCGCCTCCAGGCTTTCGCACTGACCACTAGACCCCTTTCCCCACCAACAGAAAGACAGTCGACTGATGGCTGTAACAGGCCCCACAACAGCTTTGGGCCTTTGTTGTTCCTGCGCAGACTATGGGAGGTAACTGGAGGGAGAAAAAGGTCACAGTGATTTCGGGGTTGCTTTGTGAGCTTGTCATCGGGAAAGGTTCCTTCCTCACAGACAGTTCTCTGGGGTCTGCCCAGAGAATGCTCAGAGGATCAGCCTCTCGTCCGCCTGGTGCGACTTCGGAGCTGCACAGCAGAGTGTGGCTGTGGGCTGAAGGTGGGTTGACCATTTGAGGACTAGGCTGCCTGGTCGCCGCGGCAGGGTTGAGGCTGCTGCAGCTGGTGGTTTCGGTCTTTATAAGGTAGGTATGGTGCCTTCTTAGGCAGTGTCTGAGGAATAAAATTGTAGACCACGGGGACACCAGCTGTGTGTTGACAAGATGTGCCAGGAGGGGGCGCTGCAGCACAGCACTCGGAGCTTCCCGGTGGAAAGGGACCGCGTTCACGTAGCCAGAGTGGAGAGGTTTCCTGCCAGGGGGGTGGTAAGGGGCTCGAGATTGCATTTAAAAGGTCCAGAGAGGAGTCTGAGGGCGCCAGAGAGGCTGCTGGTGGTGGTGGTGGTGGTGTGTGTGTGTTGGCGGGGGGTGGGGGGGGGGTGGGGGGTGTTAGCGTGAGCGCCAGAGGAGCAGCTGAGACTTCTTCGGGATTGCAGACTGAAAAGAAAACTTGCTTCAGGATCACTTGACAGCTTGTAACCTGGCTCTGCCAGGCGGCTCCCAGCTTTTGGTGGGTGGTCAGCTCCACCAGGCTACAGCAGGCTTTCAAACAAATTCGCTAATGCCACTCAGTAGTGATGATTGTGAGATTCATCAGCTGCTCCGTTCCAAGCCACAAATGCTGCTTCAGGCCAGGACTCAAGAAAGGAAGTGACTTCCCTGAAGGCTCACAGTCCCACCCTTCTACATAAATGCTGGAAATCCCCTGCCTCCGCTTCTTTATCATCAATAAAACAGGGTTAGCTTGCCAACTGTGCCATACCCTAAGGGCTCCCAGAGGACTCTTACCAGGAGGAGAAACATCTCCCAAAATGCCAGCGCAGGATCCTGAAGCTCCTGTACCTTCTTCTGTACCAAGTTGCGAGGGCCAAGGACTGCCTGACTCTCCTCCGACTTTCCCCTCAGTTGATGGACACAAGTGGGCACAGGCTGGGAGATCTGATCTGCGGAAGAGAGTGTTTAAGAGGCTGACAAGGGCCACCACTGCTAGAAACCTCACTGGGAAGTCAAGAGAAATATGTAGGGGGTATAAATGGGAGGAGATTGGATGACATGGCTGTCCTCAGTGTTGGGGAAGGCCTAGCTGCAGGTTCACCCATGGCTATCCGAAGAGCACAGGCAGGGGGTTGGGGATTTAGCTCAGTGGTAGAGCCCTTGCCTAGGAAGCTCAAGGCCCTGGGTTCGGTCCCCAGCTCCGAGGGAAAAAAAAAAAAAAAAAAAAAAAAAAAAAAAAAACGAAGAGCACAGGCAGAAAGAAAAATCTGAGGGCGATGGGCAAGCTGTGGGGAGATGCCGTAGGTGAGCAGGAAGATGGTGCGGGAGGCAATGGTGCCGTGAGAGCCAGTGGAGGTCAGCAGTCCTTTGCTCCCTGGCCACTCAGGATGCTGATGGGCTGGAGGCTGACTCCAGAGGACCCTGGGTGGCAGGGTCAGGAGCTGAGATGGTCACGCAGAAGGTGGCAACTACGGCACCCACACAAGAATACAGGCTCCTCTCAAAATAGCATTTGCTCTCAGGAGACCTGGTAGGTCTACAACCTCAGTCAACCCTCATCCCAGGGCACACATATGCATCAGCCAATAACCTCCAACTAGCCCCTGAGGGAAAGAGGGCAAGCCTGGGGTCACAGGGCAAGATACCAAGAACTCATAGCTTCCAATCAATACCCAGGTCTGCCCACTTGCTGCAAGTCTTGGATGCGTCTGGTACTTTTTTTTTTTAAAGAAAATATTTATTTATTATTATATTTAAGTACACTGTCACTGTCTTCAGACACACCAGAAGAGCACATCAGATCCCATTACAGATGGTTGTGAGCCACCGTGTGGTTGCTGGGAATTGAACTCAGGACCTCTGGAAGAGCAGTCAGTGCTCTTTTTTTTTTTTTTTAAATGCCTTCTGACTTCTTTTTTTTTTTTTTAAGATTTATTTAATATATATGAGTACACTGTAGCTGTCTTAGACACACCAGCAGATGGTATCAGATCTCATTACAGATGGTTGTGAGCCACCATGTGGGTGCTGGGATTTGAACTCAGGACCTCTGGAAGAGCAGTCAGTGCTCTTAACCACTGAGCTGTCTCTCCAGCCTACATCTGGTTCTTTTTTTTTTTTTTTTTTTTTTTGGTTCTTTTTTTCGGAGCTGGGGACCAAACCCAGGGCCTTGCGCTTCCTAGGTAAGCGCTCTACCACTGAGCTAAATCCCCAACCCCGCATCTGGTTCTTCTATACCCACTTACCCACCTATTTAAAAAGACCCAGAACCTGAGTCTTTTTACCTTTCTTTTTAAAACTTTGAGCCAGAGCCCATCTAAGTTGTGAAGAGCATCGACGACCTGCTCTTCCTGGCTCGAATGGCTCAGAGTAAAGGTTTGTATCACCAGTCCTACAGGACCCAATGTCTTCAGTGTCAAGTCTGAGATCACTCTTGGCTTTGGAACCCACCCCACTACCCACCATTTGCCACCCCAGGGTCAGTGTAAACACCACACAGGCAAATGCCCCCATGTTGAAGAGGAGCAAACTCCAAAATAATTTCTTCTGATCCTATAACAAGTGGGGTGGGGTGGGGTGGGGGAGGGTAAAGAATAAAACCCTAAAGCAACATGGATCTTTTTTTTTTCCCTACAAAAATGCACCTCAGTTTTCCTAAGTGGCAAAATGGGCCCAGTGAGAAGATTGGGGAGAACCAGACTCAGAAGGGGTTCGGGAGCACACAGGGTGGGAACGGGCTCTCACATGAGAGCCTTGCTGGATCTCTTGGCTGTACAGTCAGGCTCCAGCTCCTCCTGACCAGATGATCCCACCATCCCTGCAGCCCCAGCCATGGGCCTCTGCTCAGAATCAGAAGTCCGTCTGCCCACCCCACTGAGCCTGCTTCTTAGTCTGTAGAATGAGATTATCTCAAAGTCTGGCAAGGCAGGCTCCAGGCTCATAAGGGATGCCCAGCAGAGGGAAGGCAGGAGGACGGGGGGTGGGGAGACCTGGTTCTGAAGCACCCCACTAAGGTGGTCAGGCACCCCAGCCTCCTGCTGATGATTTATTTACAAAGCCAATGTGTACTGTGTACCTTCAGGTCATTCAGGAGGCCCCTGGTACCCAGCCACAGAAGCAACAATGAGGTCCAAATGGGGACACAGTAGGAATCCCCCTGTAGCCACTTTTATGACAACACACACACACACACACACACACACACACACACACACACACACACAGAGCCTCATCAGGCAGATTTCCCAACCTAGGAGAATAAGGTGGGGTAGACTGGGTAGGATGGTGACTTTCTAGGCGTGGCACTGGGTGGCTGAATGTGCCACAGGCCTCTTCCTTGGGCTGCTTAATGAGAAAGGCAAGCCTAGGCGTGTGGAAGGAGATACCAGAGCGGAAGACCACGTCATCACCAGGCGCTGATGAAGGTGTGGTGGGGAAGGGGAGAGATGGTTCTTTCAGTGGGGAAAGGAAGATTCCCCCCCATTGGTGGTCTCATAGTAAAAGACCTCTTTCCGCCCCAGGAGGGAGGGACAGTGAATGTCAGAGGGGGCACTCACTAGGCCAGCTGTGGTCCCAGGGCAGGTGGCACGAGCTGTAGGGGCCTCCGTTCCTGTTCCCTTTATCCTTCACTGACCAGGAGGTTTTGGAGCACGAAGTCCCTGCTGCCTTCACTCCTGCGCACCACCAGGTTGGGGTCACTCTCGTGAGCTCCCCAGCACCGAGGAGGGAAGCACGGGACTGGTGTCTAGCCTCTCTTCGGGGCTTCTGTAGTATGGCACGAATCCCGAGGCACCAAGAACGGGGTGCCTAGCGAGAGCGGCATCCTGGCTGTCATCACACGCGAGACCTTCCAAGCAGCAGCAGCAGGCTGGTGAGGGTGAAAACCCAGAGATGAGGTCTGGCCCTGCCAAGGGGGACTGGGTGAGGAAAAAGAGGATGTAAGCTACGTTCATGCCAAGGTGGAACCTGGCCTACAACTCTACAGGGGGCAATCGGGGTTGGGGGTGGGGCGGGACCTAGGCCAGTGCTGCCAAGTGGGGAACCCTTGGTAATGTTGTTTCCTCAACCAGAGGCTGCTATGGGAAAGCCTGATCCTGACCTTTGAACTCAGTCCTTACCTCTGCAGTCCCTAGACCCCATGGCCAGCATGGGTGGTGGTGGGGGTTGCTCATGAGATTAGAGCGGATACAGGTCTGGGTCAGAACCCAGGCTTGGCACCTGACAGCTGGGTGAACTTTGATTTTTCTAGGAGATGTGTCTCACTAGCCCTGATCAAATGAAATGGCTCACACCCAGTGTCTGGGTATCTGACACATTTCAATAAGTAACCAGATGTTTCTATGGGCTCGGCTCCAAGTTCAGGCCTTGCCTAGCTGCTGAGCCATCAGGGACCTGGCCAAGGTCTTATTGGGGTTTGGCCAGGGATAGGTGTCTGGAACATTCTAGAGTCTCCATGTTGCCTGCCCTCCTGTGGCCTCTTCAAACTCACAAGGCATCCATCTCTGGCTGTCACTTTGTGGCAGCCGTCTTGTGTCTCACTTCCTGGAAAGAGGTCTCTAGAGGCCAGACACCAGCAGCAGCCTTGAGGCACGGTGGCACTGGGCAAGTGCTCTTCCTGGGAACGGTAGTACGGGAAGAAGCCACTGGGTGGCGCTGAGTCCTCGAAGAACAGACCCCCTTGGCCGCTCCAGCCAGCTTCCGGGCCTGGGCCGACTGCAGCCTGCTGAGCCAGCTCCTCAAAGGCTGTGGGCTGCTCATATGTGCAGAAGGAGAGGCTGGGAGAGCCAAGTGGCTCCCTGTCCTGTAGACTGGTGTCCCGCAGTTGCTGGTACAGGCATTCCAGGTCCTCCCCCAACAGGAGGCTTGGAGAGATCAAGGCACTTGGCTCAGCCTTTTGGATCTTCTGCATTGTCTAAGAAGAGAGGACTCCATTGGCTGGTGCTGCCTGATGCCTTCCTAGTCCTGTCTATATTTGGGAGATTTCTAGAGCTTACACCTGACCAGGGGTCCCTACTGGGAGAAGTCCAGCAGTGCTCTCAGAAAAAAACTGGGCTCTCTAACCTCATCTCACTCCTCACCCTCCTGGCTCTGTTCAGCAGGATGTGGGCACCCCCCAGACCCTCAGTCACACTGCCTGAGCATCTGCGAGCCTCACCCCAGAAGTCTTTCTAGTCTCCCTGACTACGGACTGTTATAACTTTCAGAAATGCTTCTTTCTCTGCCTACTCTGCACCTGAGGTGGTCGTGTCCCTGACACTTTTGCAAGAAAAACAAAACCAACCAACCAATCAATCAAACAAAAGATCCCAAGAAATTGTTCCTTATTCTAACCTCCTGGTCTCCAACTCCCCTAACTAACACTGCTGGGTGCACACAGGCCTTTGCATCAGGTAGACATGTTATTAGTGCAGAGACAAAACACCCATACACGAGAGGGGGAAAGAGGAAGGAGGAGGGCAAGAGTGAGAGAGTAAGAGAACGAGGATGCCCACAGGCTTGGCTAGTGTCGGAGTTCTTGTACACTGGTGGAGGAACAACCATGTCTGATGAAGAAACAGAGAAGAGAAATGGGGGGTTCCTTCTTGGCCAGGGTGAGGGGGGGACAGAGGCCTGGAGTCTCCATTTCCATCACTGCCCATTTGGACCATTTCCGGCCCTCGAGCCGCTCCAGCTTAGACACTCTGGGCTTCATGGCAACGTTTATTATGGTCTGGCCTCTGGCTTTCCTGACTCTTCTAGAGTTCTTGGCTCTTGAATCAGTGATAGCCCCTAAGTTCCTGAATGTCACCTAACTAACTCCTGGGGACGTGCTGGCCATGGACTGATAGAGCCAGGAAGTGAGTGAGGGATCGGAGCACACATCTGACACTGGAGAATGTTCTAATCCTCAGAAGATCCAAAGGGATGGGCTCACCTCTCCTGCTACACAGTGGTGGAGAAGCAGGCCGAGGGACTGTACCAGGGGCTGAGCCCTATCTGTCCCTCTCGAGCCTGTGCTCTTCACCGTACGGGTGTGCAGTACCTGTTCCCTGTGAGGTACATCCCTAAGCCCTGGCACTGACTACACCTTTCCTGACTTGTTTGATCTTGGCAGATGCAATCATGTCTAGATAAGTTTTACTACGTCAGGGCATGCCTTAGATCGATGACTGGGAAACTTGGGACACCGACACTCAGGGAGCATGATCTCCTGTGGGCAGAGCCAAGGAAGGCCAGGTCGCCAGCCATCGCCAGGAGCCAGAAGCCAGAAGAAGGGTGTAGAACAACTTCTCCCCTGGAGCCCCAAGAAGGAACTAATTCTGTCCCAATCAGAATTAGGCTAACCAGGCTTCAGGTTTCCAACATTGTGTGGGAATGAGCGGCCATCATTTAAACCCACCAGGCTCGAGAGTTGCCTATAACCCTAGGATCCTAACCGGTATCAGAGAACTGGGTGGCTTACTGTTGAGTTAGAGGGCCCTGCTGGTACTTCCTCCAGAAGCCCTCTATAGCGACTCCCACTATGCCTTACCCTTCCTGCCATCGAGGGGGTGCTGATCAGGACTGACTGTTCTGGGTTGGGGAGAGGGGGATCTACTCTTTGGCCTTGCCTCCCAGGGCCCTGTCTCCTCTTTACCTGCTAGGCCTGGATTGAAAGGGAGCAGGTGTGATTTGCTCCAACTCCCCAGGAGGCTCCCCAGGTTAGGGCGCTCACACTCACTTTGCTGCTTAGAGTCCCCGGCAGGAGCTGGCTGGAGCCCCGAGTGCTGACACTAAGCCTAATCCTCAGACTAGAGCTGGAAGGTCAAAGCCTCCCCCACCCCGCCCCCACTCTTCCGTGAGCCTCCTCTTCACCAGGCAACCCCTCCTGCCCACTGAGAGAAGATTCCACCATGAAGTCACAAGGCCTGGTGCCAGGCAAGAAAGCCAGGTGGCTCTGTCGCCATGGAGACTTCTGCCCTACACCCAGCACCTGTGTTCCTCACCTGCCTTTTAATTCAGCTTAATCCAGATGGCCCCAAGAGAGCAGGGAAACAAAGACTGGGAACATCTGCAGCCAGGCCAGCTCTTTTCTCTGGGGCCAGTGAGTCACCAGAGACCACAGAGTGACCCACCCTGGGGTGAAGAAGACAAAGGTTTCTGTAGTTCTGTCCACTGACAGCAGGGCACTCAGGGAGCTGGCCAGCACCGTGTGGATCTCTACTCCCCTGACCTCCAGCTTCTCTGTCTCCTTAGACCATGGCTGAGGCACCCCACCATGGCCCTTCCTAAGTAAAGGGAGCAGGTCTCAGGCTTGATGATACACTGTCTGTTCCCTGTTACAGAGCCATCATCCCGGTTCCTGTAGCCAACCTGGTGTTGCTGCTCAGGGGGAAGGGACCAGCATTGTTGACAGCTTCCTAGAAGTATGCAGCCACGAGGGGGCCACACTGTGTGCTTGCTCCATGCTCCTCTGTGCAAGCTTTTAAGTCAGGAGGGCACCACTGTTGTGACGTTTCAGGAAGGGACTGAGCATAGACAAGAGATAGAAGGCTCTGGAGTTTTCCCTTGGAGCATGAGACAGGAGCCTAACTCCAAAGTCTGTAGGACCCTGGGCTTCCCCTGGGTGTGACCATTGGGGCTCTCTGGGTCACAGGCATGACTCTCCTAGATGGCACCCTACACTCACTCTGATGGCCTCTACTGCTTGCTCATTAGGTGACTTTTTTTTTTAAAGATTTTTTATTTATTATATGAGTACACTGTAGCTGTCTTCAGACACACCAGAAGAGGGCACCAGGTCCCATTACAGATGGTTGTAAGCCACCATGTGGTTGCTGGAAATTGAACTCAGGACCTCTGGAAGAGCAGTCAGTGCTCTTAACCACTGAGCCATCTCTCCAGCCCCTTGGGTGACTTTTTCTTAAAAAAAATAAACTTGACTCTTTAATCTAGCTGGAATTCCCTTTTTCCCTCCATAAACAGATATAGTCCTTAATTTTATAACTGGAATGGCCAACTGACTCAATATCATTTGTAAATATTGCTCCCCAAATTTGATTTGAAATACCAACATAACCCAAACGATTAACTTTTAAAGCTCAAATCAAGGGGTTGGGGATTTAGCTCAGTGGTAGAGCGCTTGCCTAGAGAAGCGCAAGGCCCTGGGTTCGGTCCCCAGCTCCAAAAAAAAAAAGAACCAAAAAAAAAAAAAACACCTCAAATCAGTTTCTAGATTTTTTTTTTTTAAATATGCCTCTCTTTGACTCTCTTGGTATAAATAACATATTATTTGGACTTCTTTCAGACTCGTTTACCTTTAGCTCATGTTATATAGTCAACATAACTTTTAAGGCTAATATCATTAGTAAATCAATACGTCTAATGGAGCAGCCAAGCCCCTTCCCCAGTGCCCTCGGACCCAAGAAGCTACTGTTTGGTTTCCTACCTGGAGTGAGTAGATGTTTGTTCCTGTCTCCCCAAGAATAATGTCACGCATATACCCCCGTCCCTTCCTCCTTCCCTCCCTCCCTCTCTCCCTCCCTCCTTTCTCACCATCCCCAGGAACCCAGCCACTGTCATCACCACACACGGCTTAACCTTGTCTAGAACATGTATGTAACTGAACCAAACTGATTAGTCTCTTGGCCTCTCTTCCTCATACATTGCTCCTGACTGCAGTCCGGATACTGTGTGAGCCACTGGACCCCACTTCTCCGACTGGTGGCGCTGCCCCTGGATTGGACATATCAACGTCCCACTGTGAATTGTGTTTCATTTCTTTGTTCCGATGGAATCTTTGTTTTTAGTAGTTCGAGTGAGTAGCCCGGGCGTGGTCTTCACAGAGCACATCCTCTTGGGGTCCACAGCGCCTCTGAACATAACAGGTCCTGCCCTTTACCAACTCTGGGCCTTATTTCTTCCAGCATTTCCCCAACTCTATTTCTCCTGTTATCTTGGAAATCTAACAACGAACACATTAAGTCCTAAAACTATTTTCCCATTTGTCCCCAAGGCTCATTTTAAAAACCTCCTTTCTCCCTATTCCTCAGACTGCATCATAGTTACTGACGTCCGTGCACCCTTTTCTCGCTGTTGATTCTCCCACTGGACATTTTAAATTCAGGCTTTATATATTTCAATCCTAACACTTCTGCTTACTCTTTTTTAAAAGCAGCTCTAAGGTTCTTTGTGGACACTTCCGCAACCCTCGCTGGATCCGACGGAGCATGCGCACACCACAGTCTCTTTGAAGTCTTCAATAATCCAGTAGCGGTGACTCACCTTGGGATTTGAACGTATTCTTTTCCCTTTCAGAACTGGCCCCGCTTTCCTGGCTCTTTGCATGCTAGGTAGATTTGGGTTATTTTAGAGATGGGAAACGTCACCGTGTGCAGACGTTGGGTTCTACCCATAATCCTCTGTCTGAAGGACATTTGTATTTTGTTCTAGCCAGGTCTTTGGTTTGCTTAGGCTTAATCTCAGGTTCAGCATTGCCTTGTATGGACAGTGGTTCCGGTCTCGGGCACTGTCCTGGTTTAGGGTTGTACATGACTTACAGTTCAGTTTGATCTTCAAAGTTTACCCGTTTGGGTCTGTGATTTGTGGATAACTCAGGGATCAGGCTGAGCCTACTGCTTGTCCTCACAGAACTAGGGGACCGTTTTCTTGTCTGTCTATATTCCTCACACCACCTTTCCAGAATGCTCCTCCCCCCATCAGATTTCTTTGGCTAGAAAGAGGGGCTTTCTAGTGGTGCATCCTTTTGCCTCTGCTACTTCTGAGAGAAGGGGGAGAAGGATGAAAAACAGAAGATGGGTAGGGAGGGGGAAGGGGGAGGAAGAAAAGAGGGGGAGGAGGAGAGGAGCGGTGTGAGGGAGGATCGGTGTGAGGAAAGATGGAGGAGCTTTGCCCAACACATGGCTGCTCACAGATTTTTCTTTTTCTTTTTTTCCCTGCTCTGCATTCACTCACCTTTTAGAGTTATCACATAGCAGCTTGTGTGTTCTATTTAGAATTTCCAGTCACAGTAAGACTGGGCTGCCACAAGCTTATATTATCATTTCAGCCTCATCTTTGCCCGTTTGCTCTTGTTGTTGCATTGTAAACACTCCTTACATATGCAGGATACGAGTCCCTTGTCAAACATTTGCATTGTGAGTATTTTCTTCTTGAGAATGCCTTTCTAGTGTTATTATTGAAGCCTTTCTGGGAAACAAAAGTTTACTTTTTAAAAAAAAAATAAGTTCAGTTTGTTTTTCTTAAAGTGCAGTAGTTCGTCCCTGCAAATAGCCCAAGGGATAGGAAAAGGCTTATGCAGGGTTGCACAATGGTAGACCCATAAGCCCACTACAGGCACCCACACCAAGGATTCACTTAACATGTGTCTTCATATGAGCAATCTGAATCCCAAGGTCAGAGATTCATATCTGGAGACACAGCACTCCAGGTCAGTCAGTCGAACGAGCCTGTACCAGGTACCTCTGACCCAAGTGCCTACATCCCCAGCTTCTGTTCGCCAGGAATTCTGTTCTCTGCCCAGAGAGCGTATAGTGTGGGTGGGAGGGACCTTGGTCCTGAGCACAGTAAAGGTAGGATGTTTGAAAACTCCTGATTTCCAGAAGCATGTGGTCCCGCGGCGCTAGATACAGGCAGGGTTGGAGGAGACAGAGACTCTGAAGGCTAGGTCTGCAGGAGGCAGCAGGGCAGGCGGTGGCCAGGCTGGCTGCAGTCACAGCATCTCTGAGGAACAAATGTACAAGCACTGATCCCCAGCGCGCTGCTCAGAGGAGACCCAGGCCCAGCAGCTCACCGGAACATTGCTGCAGTGCACTTCCGGTCCCTCAGGGCAAAGTCAACGGCCTGCTTCCATGTTGGGAGAAAAATATTTCCCAAACCCTTTGCATTCTCCTTGCGCCAGTTCCGGTGCCAGTCACGTTTGCCCAGAAGCAGCTCGTGGGGTTTGATAGAACTTGTTTGGACAGTACCAAGGCTTCCCGTGGTCCATCGGGAGCAGAGCCTTACCCTCTCCACGCTTCTTAGCATCTCCCTGGCAAGATTTTCTTGTTCAGAGAGAAGCTTTAGTTGCATTTCCGTTCGTCACCATCTCAAAACCCTGTGCCAGGGACCCTGTAGTTTAAGGGTGTCAGAATCAGCCAGATTTGTAAATAAGAGTGTACACAGACCACAGTTCCCTCAGAACTCTGTACTTACCGCCTTGTCCACAAGGGGGAGACTAGTTTCCATTTATTCTAGAAGGTCCCTATTGGGTCGTCATTAATGATTACTTAAGATGATATTTCTGTTTCTTTGTGTGTGATTGTTTCAGAGAAACTAAATCTCCTCATGCAAGGGTGGCGCCATTTTCCTTCCAGCTGACAACTTTCAGATGGCCGTTTGTTTGAAAACATATTTCCGAATCATTTACACACATCTTCCCCGGGAGTTTAGTCACGGGGGTAGGGGGATGGGGTGGGGTCTTCTAACAAATACCACATCTCGACCACAAGAACAGAGTCTTGTGGTCTTCCACCCCCCCCCCCCAAAATCAGGCAAATTATTTAAATTCACAGGAAAGGGGGAGAAGCCCGTCTTTTTGTCAACATCAAACAGCAAAGCATGTTCTCTTTGAACATGTAAATCCCTTAAACGTATTCAAGAATTTTAACAAGCATTCCAGAAAGCTATCCCGTTACTCTTTGAAGCCCTGGAAGGATCTTCTTAAAGTAGTCACAGGCTCCTTGGGGTTGGGAAGCTGGAGGTGGAGTCCAGAAAGGAAAGGCTGTAACCCAGAGCACAGGTAGGCCAATGGAGGGGGGAATCTTCCAGAAAGAAGAGACAAGGGGTCCGTTTCCTATCTGCTCTGCATGACCGGACAGTATGGAGATCTGTCTGCTCATCTACCACGTGGTTCTCCAGGAGGAGCAGCCTCTGGACTCTGGGAACCCATATCTCCCTCAGGGCTTAAGAAACTGAAGAGACGGGGTTGGGGATTTAGCTCAGTGGTAGAGCGCTTGCCTAGGAAGCGCAAGGCCCTGGGTTCGGTCCCCAGCTCCGAAAAAAAAACCCAAAAAAAAAAAAAAAGAAACTGAAGAGACCAACACAGTTCAGCAGTGTCTCCTTTGGAAATGACAATGTGTTTTCAGGGACAGGTTATTGATGGCAGCGTTGTCAATAGCAAGGGGGAAAGTAAAATTAATGAAAGATCCCTTAAGCGCTCAACGATGGAAGATGAGTCAGAAAAAGGCAGCTGGACTCACACACGGCATCACACAACCTGAAAAGGACAACACAGACCTGTGTTTACGATCATGGAAAACGCCAGATCATTCTACTCACTAAGGGAGAGCTGGCCAAGGGAGTTCTCCAAGAGTCTCACACAAGGCAAAGGAACCAGAGAGAGTTCTGGGCCACGAGTCAAATGAGACAAGTCACTCTGGATCCACTGTAGCCACTGGGACCACATGGGGCTCGCAGCGGGAGAGGGGCACAGCAGTGAAACAGAACCAGAAGTGGACGCAGGTAGACACGCACAACTGAGCTGTGTCAGGAGTGTGAAGCCAAGTGTACAGGGCCGGGGGACAGTCTTGACAAAGTTAACAAAGGATGGTGGAACTTTGGTTGTGTATGAGGGGAAAAACCTCAGCTTACATGAAAATCAATGTGAAATTCAATGTAAGAAGTAATACCTCAAACCACGGGAAAGAAATCACTCCTAAGTACAGCAGGGTAAGGGTCTGAGGGCATCAAAAGCGTCATGTGTAAAGGGGAGAGCTTAACTCCATGGGAGTAAAACTGCTCTGAAAAATGTCTCGCTGAAAGGAGGGAAAGCTACATCAAAAGAGGGGAAATAGCAGGAAAACAAAACAAAACAACCAACACCTCCCAGAGCATACATGTGATAAGTCACTACCGGACTGTAGAACTGACTCTGACCAGCAAAGGAACAGCAAAGCCCTCCATGGCTCGATTACAGAGTGGATGAATGACCAGAGGAGACAGACTGCCTACAGGTCACCTGTAAACACCTGAGGGAGGGTTCGGCACAAGCAGCCTTTAGGGGAATGCAAATTAAAACCACAATGAGACGACACACACAACCATACACACACCATATATATGTACACTGCATCAGAAGACAATAAGACACCACACACACACACACACACACACACACACACACACACACCTGGGGCAGAAAGGCTATTTAACAAATGACAGTAGCAAATGCTAGAAGGATCCGTGAAACAGGGTCACTCTGCACTCTGACAATAAAGATTAGGATGGTATATTGATATCACCACAAAGAAACAATACACACACACACACACACACACACACACACACACACACACGCTATCTCCTTGAGGAATGAAAACATTCACACCAAAATCTACATAGCCAGCCATGAAAAGGAACGAATTATTTGCAAATACGCATCCTTAGCGAGTAGCCAGACATTATGCTGAAGAAAACAAGTTAATGCAAAATGCTTTCCTCTGTGATTCCATTTTTACCACACTCTGGAAATACAGAACCTCAGAAAAGTTGAACAAACACTTCGGCTCCTAAACCTGCAAACTGTTGGGTGGTACGGACAGAAGGGAGGTGGAGACGGCTATAGGAAGGACATCCTCGGAAACAAGTCTGTTTCTTTCCGGCAACATCAGTAGAAATATCCCTATTGACTGTATCAAAGCCTGGGTCTTGGGGCTGACAAGATGGCTCAGAGGGTAAAGGTGCTTGCTGCCAACTGTGATTTGGGATGACTCCTAGAACTCATGGTGGGAGGAAAGAGATAGCTCTCCTACCTTGCTTGCTGACCTCCAGGCTGACCAGAAGTCACCGTGTAGCTAAGGGTGACCTTGAACTTCTGATCCTCCCAAGTCCTGGTTTTACAGACTATGCTTCACCGCACCTGCTTTGAGGCAGTTTGGAGGTAGGGCTGAACCCACGGCTTCACCATTGCTAGGCAAACAGCCAGTGATTGAGCCCACTCTACATTGTTAGAACCACGTGTGAATCTCATGATCTCCAGACTCAACCTTTAGTTTAAAAGGACTGAGCATGAAACTGCCCTGAAAACCAGAAGCTGTGGATATATGTCCTAGTGGACCAGTATCTTAGGGCTTCGCCAGAGTCCTCTAGACAGGGTGGTCAGGTCCTAGGTGTACTGTGCACTCCAGGAGGCTCCTGGATGATAAGCCAGGAGAGCCCAAACGCCACTTCAGTTCCCCAAGTCCTGAGGATACTTACTCCCTTCCCCAGCTTGCTGGCCATAGAGAGAGAGGCAAGAGGATAGAAGGGCAGCACCTTCCTGGGCTCTCTGGGAGGCAGCCTGTGGCACTCACACCATCCTCCACAGGTGAGATCTTGCAGCCAGTTAACATCCATCAGCAAGCAGCAAATGAGCAAGCACTGGTAATTAAAACTCACACGTTCTTTCTCTCCAGAGTCGCCCTTTGCTGGGTTTAGAGTCCTCAACAAGTACAGCTTTCTCCAATTAAACCACCACAGGTAGCTTTTGTACAAATCTCAGCTGTCCGCCTAGTAGCCAGAAGGTAAACACGGCACGATTTAGTGCTCCATAAGGCCTGAGAAATGCTATTTGGATCTGTCAGCTGCTCCTAATGAGGACACAGCTATCAGAGATGTAAACAAGCCATCAGTCTGAGGGGACTGTCTGGGGGCGCTGAGTGAGGTAGCTGGAAAAGCTCACAAGGCAAACGGGCTGCAAAGGCAGGCGCCAGAGGAGACAGTGGCATAGACCACAGAGCCAAAGCAAGAGCTCAGAGGAAACCTGGGAATCCTGAGGGGGGGGGGGGGGTTGGCTCTCTGGGGAGGCTCTCAATGGCCCAGTGCTGAGCAGAAGACCCAACCCAGTGGCCTTCCCTTCTCTTCCTGGAACGTAAGGTGCCATATTCTACCTCAGGGCCTAGGCACTTGCTCTGTCCCCTCTTGAGTGCCCTTCCTCCAGGTCTGTACTTAGTGAAACCCTCCAATCCTGCCTTTTTCTCAGAAGCCTCACTCCCTCCAAACTGGCCTCTGGGCCCACCTCCCGCTCAGCTCACGTGCTCCCTGGCTATCTCCCCAGAGCACTTCCTCAGGAGGCATGCTGCTTGTCTGGCAGCTTTCAGAGCCCCTCAAAGTGGAAGAGCTTGTCCATCCATGTGTCTTAGTCACTCCATGTCTCCCAGCTTCACCGAAGGCCTGCAGAGAGCAGGGCAGGGCCACCACCACCCTAGCTAGAGGCTTCATTCTGTCTTGAGAGCTCTGTATTTCCCCTTAAGTCCCTCTCCAGGAGCTATAAAGGCAGAAGCGAGTCCTTCAGCCTTGTGAAGAATAAACCGGGAAGGGCAGGGCAGCAGGCTAGAGGCTGCTGAGACAGACCCTAGGCTTGGTTATTCTGGTACCCAACCTGCCCTGCCAACCTCTACCAGGTCAGGCTGCAGTCACTCCCCCCTTTACTGGACAGTCTGATGCCCAACAGCTTCACCTTTTCTGAGGACAGAGCAGCTGGTCAGCCTCTCCTTCAACTGCAGACGTCTTGAGAACCAGCTCCTCTAAGGGAGTGTCAGAGCCTGGTCACAATCAAGGTCAACAGATCCTTCTGACTCTCCTACTCTCTGAGGCAATGATCTTCCTGATCTGACCCCTAATGTGTACATCCCAGCTACATAACATAACCTTTGCCCTGTCCTGGGCTCCTGCAGGATGGGGTTGGGACTTGCTTCCCCTATAAAGACAGATCCCTTTGTCAGCATTTTGTCTAGGCTCCGCCCCTCAGTTACCTGGCAACAGCCAGGTGTGCCTGACTCACTATAAAAGGGGCTGCTCACCTCTCTCTCTCTCTCTCTCTCTCTCTCTCTCTCTCTCTCTCTCTCTCTCCCTCTCCCTCTCCCTCTCCCTCTCCCTCTCCCTCTCCCTCTCCCTCTCTCTCTCTCTCTCCCTCTCCCTCTCCCTCTCCCTCTCCCCTTGCTCCTGCTCCTTTGCCCCCTTCCCCCTCACTCCCTTTCCCCTCTCCCTTTTCTCTCCATGGGCTGGCTCTTCTCCCCCCCCTTTCTCTGTCTCTACCCCCTCAATTCTCCTCCCCATTCCCTAAATAAACTCTATTGTTATGTAGCTAGTCCCTCAGGGGGAAGGGATGCCTCAGCATGGGCCCACAGAGGCACCCCCCTCACCTCCACCAAACACATCCCTGCCTTCTCTTTCTTTTAATAAAACACAACAGCTTTAGCTAAGGCTAACTGAGGAACCTTCATCTTAAGACCACACCAGTCCCCACAGGTCAAGCTCTGACTGCAGGAGGTGCGTGGTTGGCACTAAGTTTCGCTCACCCTTCCTGTGGGCTTCACAGGAATGAGACAGAGCAAGGCAGGCTCTGGAAGTAGAGATGTGGCTTTGAAGAAGCTGCATCGGCATCCTAAGTCTGCCTCTTCCTCTAACTCCAGTGGCAGCTAATGGGATTAAACAGCCACATAAAAACACTGAGTGCCAGGGCTGGAACAGTGGCTGGACAGATAAGAACACTTGTTGCTCTTCCAGAGGACCTGGGTTCAGTCCCCAGCACCCACATGGCAGCTCTCAACTGCTGTAACTCTCAGTCCCATGGTACTTCACCCTCTTCTGGACTCAGTGAGCACCAGACACAAATGTGGTGCACAGACAAACACGCAGATAAAACACCCGTGCATACAAAGTACATTTTAAAAATAAACTCAGGGCCTGGCACAGGGATGTGTGGCTTGGAAAGATGGTGTTGGTGATGGACAGAGGTGAGCATGAACCATCCATGGATGGAAATGGTCTCGCTTCACACCGAGATGGCACGGAGGCACAGGTGATTTGTGGGAGAGCTGTTAGAAAATGAGGGATGTATTGAGTAGATAAAAACCCCACATAAATGACTAGTGCAGCAAGATAACCCAGGGTGCAGTAGTGGCCTGTATGCCATGGTGGTAACCAGCAGCTCTCTAATTGGACTTAAGACCCACTCAATAAGCGCTAAGCATGTGGGGGCTGGAGAGATGGCTTAGTGGTTAAGAGCACTGACTGCTCTTCCAGAGGTCCTGAGTTCAATTCCCAGCAACCACATGGTGGCTCACAACCATCTGTAATGAGAGCCGATGCCCTCTTCTGGTGATGACAGTGAAAGTGTACTTATATAAAATAAATAAATCTTAAAAAAAAAAAAAAAAGAGCTAAATTTGCTTGGTATCAGAATCCTAGTCAACTATACAGAGTTAGTGAAGTCATGTATCTCTCTCTTTTTTTTTTTTTTTTTTTTTTTTTTTTTGTCTGGGAGCTGGGGACCGAACCCAGGGCCTTGCGCTTCCTAGGCAAGCGCTCTACCACTGAGCTAAATCCCCAACCCTGAAGTCATGTATCTCTAAGGAGAACCTACAACCACCACATTACTAAACCACCATGTTCCCTAACTGTATCCTAAATATTTGTCTTTATACCACAGATAAATGTGGTCCTCACCTCTCTTCAAGGAAGCTTCTCTTTGCAAGGCAGACAGAGACTATTACAGAAAAATAGAGTTGAAGGCGGACAGAGACTATTACAGAAAAACAGAGCCAATCAAAATGTAGCTGTACAAGCCCATCCCATTGGACACATCTACAACCCCTGCAGCTAAAACTCAGGGATCATTTAAGGGCCAGGGGATCGGGGCGTTTGCTGTGAGACTACGTCTTCTAGTAATGTAAGAAGCTATACCCAAAATGTCTCACCCACATGGTTAACTGAACATGAACTGAACAAGGACCACGATAATGGGCGTGTCGAAGCAGGCAGGGATGAGACAGGGGGAGGGCACAGGGCATCAATCCTACATAGAGAAGTACATGCAACTAAGAATCCAGAGAGAGAAAGAAATAGACCTCTCCAAAGAAGGGCAGACCAATTGGTTATCCAATACCACATGGTCAGTGCCGAAAACATAACCTACAAGTAACATAACAGTATGCAGGCTGGGCATGTGGTATGTATGTATCTGGAATGTGTGTGTATACACATACACATACACAAAAACATATACATCCTATACATATGTAACAACAATTAAAGGGGGCCATGAACTTGAAAGGGAGCAAGGAGAAGGGTATAGGAGAGGGTTTGGAGAGAGGAGAAGGAAGGGGAAATGATGTAATTGTAGTATAATCACAAAAAGAAGTGATTTTAAAGAGAGCTCTAGCCTCGCAAACAGCGCTGTACCTGTCCCAGGGAAACATTTTAATGCCAGAAAAACCTAGAGTCCAGCAACACTAAGACATTCTTGGAACGTAGGTGTCCATCCCTGGTTACCTTTAGCCTCTTCCAAGTGAGGACAAGATGGTCATCTGGGAGACTAACCGGAGTCTCCCTGGAGGGCACACGTGGGTCCATTACAGAGGATTTCTAAGAAAGGCTGTAGCAATGTGGAGCTGACCTGTGC
Organism: Rattus norvegicus; assembly: GCF_021556685.1. NCBI lineage: Eukaryota > Metazoa > Chordata > Mammalia > Rodentia > Muridae > Rattus > Rattus norvegicus. The sequence goes on from NC_141550.1 coordinate 8,187,571, forward strand.
CGTGATTGTAGCTGTTTACAGAACCGTCTGCTCGCAAGCAGGCTCTGGGAAGATTAGGAAGGGGAGATTAAAAACAGTTGATTTGGTTGAGTGATGGGATTCGAGTGATTAAAGCGGCATTCTGTTACGGTTGTTACCATGCGGTTTGTGCAAGTTTTTGAGCGGAAAAGAAATGAAACAGTCCTCATACCCCAGGGGTCCCTGAAGCTGCTCCCCAACCCTCTGATTTATCATTAAAATGGGTCTAGCTCCAGCGTGGCTAGCAAAGCAGGGTTTTTTTGTTTTTGGTTTTTTTTTTGTTGTTTTTTTTTTTTTTTTTTTTGGTTCTTTTTTTTCCCCGGAGCTGGGGACCGAACCCAGGGCCTTGCGCTTCCTAGGCAAGCGCTCTACCACTGAGCTAAATCCCCAACCCCCAAAGCAGGGTTTTCAATTAAAAAAAAAATAAAAAATGTAGGGGCCAAAACATTGAATCAGTTACTGCACAAAAGTTTCCAGAGAGGCAGGTGGTAGAAGATACATTTGTATCAAGCTGGCTGATGGTAGCATGGAGGCCAGCTCGCTTGCTAAAGAGCCGACTTCCTAGCTGGCTTGGGGGCACGGTGTAGAAGGTAGGCAAGCCCAATTCATGAGCCTCTTCTTATAGCAGGGTGATCAAATGACATGTGAGAGCAAAGGCCACCATTTCCTCAGGCCATGCTCATACCTGACACAATATAGCTCCTGACATTTCTTACAGTGGACACACTGGGGAGGGCAGCATCTGATTCCTGTGGAAGACCAGGGTCAGGTGAGGTTGAGTGGGATCAGCCAATGAGGAGCTGAGCTTTGTCCTGTTACCAACGGAATAGAAAACAGTCACTGTGAGGGCAAATACACCCTCATGTCCTTAGGTAGAGGCATGGGCTAGGGGTGCATCCCTTCCTCAGGCTGAACACAGTTGGCTACACAGCCTTGTTAGAACTGCAGGTGCTATGTAGCAAGCAGAATGGTTCTGAAAGGGTTAATGGTCATATCTAGAGGTGACACCCTGCGTGCAACCGTGTGAAGTTGCTGGACTCTGCACGCAAGGGACCAGTGATGTGGGAATTTCCAGTTTCATGGGAGACTCGGTTGTGTCATGTGATATCTTTCGGGAAACTGTTTTATGAGAGAATGTTTTGCTGAAGCAGACATGTGACAGGATGTTTTGGTGAGAACAGACAGGTTGCGTTTTTCTGGAGGTTGCCTGGTGAAAGGGCATGTGATGTTCTGCTGGTGAACACTTGAGAGGACCCGTGATGTTTGAAAAGAGGGTAAGTATAACCAGACAGCCGTGGAAGTCACTCTTGCATTGGATTACCTTGCAAACGCTTTGCTGGTCTTCTTTGGACTTCGCTGAGGCTGGCTGACGATGCTGTGTAGTATTGGTTCACCTTGCTTTCTTCTCGGATCTTCATTTGTTGTGACTTTGTAGAGGGAAATGCACCAGAGAACTTCTGATGGTACGCCGGCCGCTTCTTACCACTTCCACTGACTCAAGCCTATCGGCAGAGGCTCACAGTTTCTTCTGGATGGAACCACTGCTGGTGATTCATGTTTAGTGTTTGTTGAGTGGACTGGACTGCCACTGCTGATTCATGTTTGGTGTTTGCCGGTGGCCTTGACCGCTGACAATGAAGATTGGAATTGCCCCTAAGAACTATTTCTAAATAGGGTTACAACCTCTGTTTCCTATGTTGGGAGGTTGAAGCATTAAAGAACCATAATTAAAATAGATCTTGAAAAACCCAAGCCTACAGACCGGGGAAGATGGAGAGACCCAGCAGAGACCAGCCTGGATAGATCATACAGCCAAGAGAAACAAGACTAGCACTGGAGGATATTCCAGATCCTTTGACTGTCAGGAAACTGATGGTGACCTCAGAAATTTTCTATTGGATCTCTTCTTCATGCAATCCCCAAAATGTCATATAATCATTCTGATGAAATTAGACCACGGTGAGCCTGAAGAGAGGAGGCACAAACACCGAGGCTCAACCCAGTCAATTATAAACCTGCACAGGTCCCTCTGCTGGCCATTCAGACTGTCTAACCACCCGGGGGGGGGGGGCGCCTGCCACCACCACTAGTGAGAGAGTCTTGAGACAGGTTCCCTATTTAATTATTCCAGGTGTACAGAGCAATAGGCATCCTGGCAAAGTGCCTTCTTCACCTAGGCTGAGAAACCACACAAGATTTAAAACTGAGACAAGGGGGCCTCTCCCTCTATGGCTGCCCAATTAGTACACATATTTATTATATAGCGGAGTGACGTTTAAATTGTTTTCTGCCCTGGGCACATAGATTCATGTCCCATGGGGTCCAAAGTCCTGCAGGATGAAGTGTTTAGGGGTGCTGTGAAGCAGTCTGGGAGGAGGGAGGTCCCACTTCCCTGGGCTCCATGCCCACCCTGAGACCATCTCTGACTTTCAACAACACGTAATCACTCAAGCACATCTTACAATAATCAAAGAGGAATTCAGAGCACGGAGATCTCATCCTTCTTGGGCGGCATCCAGGCTAATCTTCATCTTCCCCCAGACCCTTGGCATCGTCCCTGCCGGTGAGCATGGCTGTCAACAGCATACCTGGTGCACATGGGGGTTTCTTCACAGCCCTCTTCTTTCCCACAGTAAGGAGCCTCTTCGTCCCTCGGGAACTCCATCTGTCAGCCCTGCCTTCCCTCACTCACTCCCGAAGCTAAGATCTATCTGATGATGCTCTCACACCCACCTGATGTCTTTCAAACAACAGTTGAGCCTTTTCACAAATCGTTAGCTTGTGGGCTCGCACAGGGCACAAAACGGAAGAGGACACCCTCTGCTTTCCTCTGCCATCTGTCCTTAAAAGCACTCTCCTTTCTTCAGCACCATTTATACCCTGCCATGCTCTGGAACACTGAGAAATGGGTAAGCCAACATCAGAGCTAGAAGGACCTGAGCCCCAGCTGCTCCCCTCAGAGGACATAGAGTATGGCTTCTTTACCCCTCTGCACTGGGCTCCTCTCCCATCTTTAAGTGAGCGATCTCGTGCCTGTTCCATTCCGTCTTCCCTTCCATCCCATGCTGCAACCCTGGAGCAAAGGAGTATGGGGGAACCATGGAAGGTGGACCCCCTGTGACTATGCTGGGACTTGTCTGTGTACAGGACGGGTAGATGAGGGTCAGGTGCTAGGTGCCAGGGTATCACGCCCTTGTGAGGGCCCTACTGCTTTTCAGTACCTGTGACAATCAATCCTGGGGTTTCTGGGGTTACTTCTTCCCACGAGGACTCATTTCAGTCCTTTGTAAATATGTCGAGTCACACAGGCTGGCTAGGTCATGGGAGAATGCCAAAGCCGAGTGGGTATTAAGGCAGCCAACCATGTTGCCAACTCATAGCGTCTCCAGATGTGTCCCCTTTCTCCAGGAGCTCTGTCTACACAGAGCCCAGCCTAGTGTGGTGTGAGAATCAAAAGGACACGGCTGAACTTGGTCTCTGGGGCTCAAGGGACCTGAGTTTCCCTATGAAGGTGTCACTCGCCAGCTATGGAATCCTGGGCACTTTCCTGCATGACCTCACCCGACCCACGGCAAGGAGCTGACCCGCTATCAAGGGCAGGGGCTAAAGGGACCTCAGGCAAAGTGAAACGGACGTCCTGACTCTCAACAGATGGTTTGCAGGGTCCAGGTCAGCTCATCCACGAGCCACTTCAGGAGTGCTTCCCTGCCTGACCCCGTCTCTGGTCGGATGGGGCCTTTACCCTTTGAGGTCCATTCCAAACAGTGGATAGAATATGGTGTCTGCCACCACCAGAGTTGGCAACCTTGGGCCTTCAGGAGAGTGCTGGGCGATCCACAGAAACACTGACCAGAGTTTATTTCCAGCCCTCCTGGGGGAGAAAGGTTAAGGACTCAAGCCTGCCTGTGGCCAGAGCCAGCCATTGATACTGCTGTGCTCCCCACCTCTCTGGGTCCTCCTCTGTAATTTTAATCTTTTCAAACCTTATTTTTAATGATGGTACTTAAATGCTTTAACCTCCCTTGTAGCCCACCACCCAACAGAGGTAGTGGGAAAGAAAGGATACAGGGGAAGTGGACCTGTTTAGAAAGGTTCTTTGGAGCAACTCCCATCTGTGCTGTCTGCAAATTGACAGCTCGGTTCACAGGTCAGCAGGCAGCGGCAGCTCGACCCACTCGCAAACACCTCACGGATCCACCAGCAGTCCAGTTGGGTAGAGTCGAGTTAACAACAGCGGTGACCCAACCTAGCAGAGACAGCCAGACCTCAGCCTCAGCTCCAGTCAGCAGGAGGACAGCAGGAACACCAGAAGTTCTGGCTGTGCCTCTCCCAGGGAAGTGAAGACCAGGGAAGGTGTGAGACCCACAAGCATCGCACAGCCAGCTGTACCAACAAGCCAGCTCAGCCACTCCGTGGAGTCCTATTTATACCCTCCAAACGCCACGTGTCCGCCTCGTGCCCTGCCTCAGCACGTGCATCCAATCAGCCTGAGTCCAAGGAGTCTGGACGAATGCAGCTCAACTATGAACTGTAAGGCGGACCAGTGCATGCGTGTTGTTAGCAAGGAATCCTTCATCATGTGCCCTTTCTCGAGCTTGCTTTAGCAGAACATCCTCTCTCCTGTGTCTGCCTCATCGAAACGTCCCTTCACGAGTCTGCCTTAGCCTTTCACACCTGTGACCACTTCAAGAGAACACTCCTTCACATGTTTGCCCCAGCAAAATACCATCTGACACAACGGACTCGCCAAAGAGCCCCTAAGTTTCCACTTCAGTCCCTTCCTCTCACATTCCCAGCAGCATCTGGAGCAAATTTAAGCACATCCCTGCCTTGGGGGTTCTTCGGGTTCGTCACTGACCCTCAAGTTGATGCATGAAGAAGGATGGGTATCCCAAACGCTTTTGCTGTTACTTTGAAGACACATGCCCAGGTGAGAGCACACCCCCTCCCCCAGCATCCTCTCCTGTCCCGCTGCCTCTGTCCTTCACTGTTGTGAAACTCCAGGGGTTCCTGTGTAGTAGGCACACACTGGGGCTTTTTCCCCAGGGCCATTTCTCCAGCCTGCTGCCTGTTCATTATCCTAGCCTGCTCCTAGATGCAACACACACACACACACACACACACACACACACACACACACACACGGTGGTGGTGGACTCATGTATGTATCTTTCAAGTCAATTTGACATGCGCCGAGAAAAACAGGCGTAAGAAAATCCCGAAGGGAAAAATAAATCCTAGACGTATCACTGTGAAGCCCAGGGACCTCAGATTGATTTTGTTTACGTTTCTGTGTCCAAAGCCAATGTTTCTCATGTTAATGTTTTATTTTGGCATGACTGTAGATTTTTATGTCAGTGCATGCCTTATCTGGTGTCCCCAGTGAAGGCAACCTGTGAAACCGTGCCAGTCCATCACAGCCAGGACCACCGTCTCACATCCTGAGCATGCTCACATTACCCCACAGTTGGACGGGTACTGCTCTCCTATGTATGGGTGGGGGGGGTGAGACTGGGGGAGGGGAAGAGAGGGAGGTAGAAGGAGAAGGGAGGGGATGAAAGAGAACCATTCAATGCAGTTTTATGTGTCCATCAATCTCATCAGGATGCAGAACAATTCCAAAGTGATGAGGGTCCCCAAGGTGTCCTATAACAAGTGGCATCCACTTCTCTCCTACCCCCATCAACGGTGCAGCCTAGAGCCAGTGTGGGTTGACACTCAGGCCGCTCAATGCACTAGGAATTTGTTCATGCCACTGAGGAATGGAGAATTTGTTCCCTCTGCCCTGAAGAGGAGTGGAAACATTGTAACACCCAAAGACCAGGATGTCTGCGGAGATACATTTCTTCTGTATAAGTCAACCGCACTGCTTTCCGTAAAATCTCAACAATGTGGCTGCTTAAACAAAATCTAAACAATGATGATACCTGTTGAAGTGCTATCCTGGATGGGAAAAAAAAAATCTCACGTCCCTAGATGAAGCCCTACAAGCAACTGATGGCTGCTAAGAGGGGGAGAATCAGTCTTGCCCAGAAATGAGCCACTTAGGAGGTTATCTGACTCCCGTAGTCAGCCCCAAGAACGTGCAGGTGCAAGCAAGACTAAAAGGACTCAGCAGGTTTCATTTACATACATTATGCATACAATAAACAGTAATAATTAAAGAAAAAGAGAATGAGGATGTGGGAGGAGTTAAGGGGAGGCGTGGGATGGGTATGAATGTGATCAAAATGCATTTAATTATATAAAATTCTCAAAGATTAGTAAAGGTACGTTAAAAATAACTTGTTCCTTCTATTACTCTGAAATATTGCAAAACTCTTCTTTTTTAATTAGTTATTTACTTTACATCTCTACAACAGCTTCCCTCTCTCCCCTCCTCCCAGTCCTTCTTCCCCTTATCTCCCTGACCCCCATCCACTCCTCCTCCCTTTCCCCTCAGAGAAGGGCAGGCTTCGCACGGACATCAACCTACCTTGGCATATCAAGTTGCAGTAGGACTAGGCACAGCCTCTTCTACTGATGCTAGACAAGGCAGCCCATTTAGGGTAAACGGTCCAAAAGGCAGGCAACACAGTCAGAGACAACCCCTGCTCCCGCTGTTAGGAGTCCCACAGGAAGACCAAGCTGCACAACTGTTACCTATGTGAGAGGCTCTAGGTCAGTCCCACAAATGTTCTCTGGTTGGCAGTTCAGTCTCTGTGAGCCTCTCTGGTCCCAGGTTGGTTGACTCTGTAGGTTTTCTTATGGTATCCTTAACCCCTCTGGCTCCTGCAATCCTTCCTCAACCTTTTCCACAAGAGTCCCCAAGCTCCACCTAACGTTTGTCTGTGGGTCTCTGCATCAGTTTCTGTCAGCTGCTGGATGAAGCCTCTGCTGAAAGGATGCTGTCTGCAAGCGCAGTGTCATTAACAGGGCCTCAAGCCGAACCAGTGAGTGATTAGCCATTCCTCCGATGTCTGCTCCCTTTTGACCCCTGTACATCTTGTAGGCAGGACAAGTTGTAAGTTGAAAGTTTTGTGGCTGGACTGGTGTCCCCATCTCTCCATTGTTAGTCTTGCCTTGTTACAGGAGCTGGCTGGTTCAGGCTCCATACCCTCCCCCCCACCCATTGCTAAGGACTTTTAGCTAGGGTTACCTTCATAGACTCCTGGGAGTTTCCTTTGCTCCAGGTTTCTAGCTTGTCCCAAAGATGCTCCCTGTGGCACCACTACCACCACCCTGGACTGACTTTAGTTGTCTCTCCCACTCTCTCTTCCTTCATCCTCCCTGCACCTGACTACTCCTGTTCATGTCCCCACCCTCCCCCACCACCCACGATCCTATTTTTTCTTCTCAGTGAGATTCAAGCATCCCCTGACCCCAACCTGAGTCCTCCAGACTGTAACTTAGCTTCCTTGGGTTGAAGCATGATCACTTTACAGCTAATACCCACTTCAAGTGAGGACACACCATGGACTCACGTATCTGGGTTACCTCACCCAGGATGATCTTTCCTAGTTCCATCACTTCCTTGCAAATTTCATGATGTCTTTGCTTTTAATAGCTGAGTGACACTCCGTTGTGTAAATGTACATTTTCTTTATGAGTTAGTTGGTCGAGGATCATATAGGGTGTCTCCAGTTTCTGGCTGTTATATAATAAAGCTATGAGCATAGATGAACAAGTATCCTTGCTGGGATGGTGGAGCATCCTCTGGGTATATGCCCAGGAGTGGTATAGCTGGTCTTGAGGGAGCTCTATTCCCAGTTTTCTGAGAAACCGCCAAATTGGTTTCCAAAGTGGTTGAATAAGTTTGCATTCCCACCAGCAATGGTAGAGTGTTCCCCCTTGCCCCCCATCCTCGACACCATGAGCTGTAGCTTAAATTTTCTACCTTAGCCATTCTGATGGGTGTAAGATATGTGGGTTGATGTCTATATGCAGGTGAGGGCAGGCACGCGATAAGGCAAGGCCTGTGATTGGGCAGTGAAAAAGGAAGGCAGGGACGGAGTTTTTATAAAGCAGGAGAGAGGAAAAAGAAAGAAGAACCAATATGGAGGCAGAGAAGGACGACCCAGATCTGTGTGGCCTTAAAGGGCCACAGGTAGTTATGAATATTTCATAAGGGATGATTTATATAGGACAGTTTGTGTTATCTAGGTGGGTAGTTTGTATCAATACCAATTGGTTCAGAGTTTATTGTGTGGACATGTTGAGGGGTGAGAATTTACTGATATAAACATGACTGATAAATTATAAGCTTATTGAGCTTTGATTTTACTGGGTTACTGGGAATGTGAACCGAATGTAGCAAGAGAGCTGCGAGATAGGCGGTCTCTATATGGGACTGGCCTGGCAGCTACCCACCTTGGGAACTAGATGGATGGCCGCTGATGGTGCTAGCCATGGTGACAAGATCGCCGCAGGGCCCGGAGAGTAGCCGGTGGCAGCAGCATGGGATGGAAATTGGGAACTTAGCAAATCGAGTTGAGCTTTGTTTATTGAGATGAAAGTGCCCCGCAGATGCCATGTGTCCTGCTGGTGCCAACGGTGCACCTATTTTTAATTATTTACTATAACAAAGATGGGCAAAACTTTACTTAAGTAGATTCCTTGCTGACAGAACCATCGCATGCTCGCAGATATTAGTGTTGTGTCAATGGTGCAGTACTGAACTACTCTGAGGACCTCACCTCCACTGGAGACGGGCACTACTGGACCTCCTGGGACTTTGCCTGGCCCCAAGGAGAGAGGCAGAGGTGAGCCCCAAAGACAAGGATCCTCGTGGCTTATTTTAACCTGTGTGGCTAGGAGGAGTTGGGCCACCTCTCATGTTCTCATGTTAACAATGGCTTTGGCGGGAAGGGTAAGGTTTTCTAGCTTGAACACAGTGCCTGGCTGTTAGTTCTCATCAACACCGGAGGCAGTAAAGGTTCCAGAACATTTCATGAGTTGAAACCTGTTTGGGAGCCAAGGGGCATCAGTCTGCCTCCAACCCTCTCCAGAGCTGAGCTCACTCTCCTCGTGGGGCATGTCAGGCTAGGACTGATTACAGAAAGTTGACTTCCTGTGGGTGTGTATGTGTGCATGCATGCATGTGTGTGCGTGAGCACGAGTGCATGTGTATGCATGTGGTACATGTGTATGTGTGCATGTGCATGTACGTGTGCATGTGTGCATGTGTGCGCCTGTGTGTACATGTTCATGCACCTGTGTGTGTGTGTGTGTGCGTGAGCACGAGTGCATATGTATGCGTGTGGTACATGTGTATGTGTGCATGTGCGTGTGCATGCGTGCATGTATGTGTGTGCCTGTGTGTACATGTTCATGCACCTGTGTGTGTGTGTGCGTGAGCACGAGTGCATATGTATGCGTGTGGTACATGTGTATGTGTGCATGCGCATGCGTGTGTGCATGCATGCATGCATGTATGTGTGTGCCTGTCTGTGTACATGTTTGTGCACCTGTGTGTGTGTGTGTGTGTGTTACCATGGATTGAAACAAGGACACTGACCTACATTCTCAGGCCTTTTTGTTTTTGGAGGCCTTTTTATTGTTGTTTTTGTTTGTCTGTCTGTCTGTTGCTGTTGCTGTTGTTGTTACAGAGTCTTGCTAAACCACTCAGAGTGGTACTGAACTCTCACTGTAGCACAGGCAAGCCTTGCACTGAGCCTCCTCCTGCTTAGCCTCCTTAGAAGCTGGGATTACAGGCTTACAAATCTAGGCCAAGCCAAAAACTGACTTCTTGAATATTCTCTGTGTGGTTATGCGCTCGGGAGATGGCAGGAGGGGAGGGACGATGCATCCTATTTTCTCTTTTATTGTGCTAGCTTCCTGGGTCTGCTGTAAACGGACGCGGCACAGGGCCCTACAGAAATGTCTTCTCTTGCCCATTGTACTGGAGCCTGAAAATGAGGTGTGGGAGGGTTGGACTTCCTGTCCTTGCTCTTCTACCTTGTCCTCTGTCTCCACAGTTGCAATATCACACCGTGTGCGTGCGTGCGTGCGCGTGTGTGCGCATCTGTATCATGCCATGCTTCTCTTTTTTTTTTTTTTTCCGGAGCTGGGGACCGAACCCAGGGCCTTGCGCTTCCTAGGTAAGCGCTCTACCACTGAGCTAAATCCCCAGCCCTGCCATGCTTCTCTTATAAAGACTCTAGGTATTGGGCGCACTCTGATTCAGTATGGCCCCATCCTAACTAATTACATCTGTGAACTAATTACGCCTGATTCTTTAAGTAAGGCAGCACCCACAGGTAAAGGGATTGGTATTTCAACGTATGGGAACAAAATTCAACCCAGCAGTCTGTGAGCTCTGAGCATGGTCTGACCCCAGCACAACTCAGGTCAGTCAGCAAGAGGTCCGTCCTCTCCTTGAAACCCAGGTCATCACAAATCAACTGGCTGACACAAACCGCTCATTAAAAAGCCCAGTGTTTCAGCCATCCAGTCACACGCATAGCAGGAGGAGGTGTGGAGTGGAGTTCTCACATTCGTCAATGATCATGGCTAGCTCGACTCTTTGCCTTTGGGGGGGTCCTACGAGGTATCCAGGAGCCAGGTCAGGTAACGCCATGGGTCACTTTCTCCCACAGTGATACAGTCTAGGGCTCTTGGTCAGCTTCATCTTCTCTGCCAGTTAAAGAATTAGATGGCAGAAATTATCTGGGGTACAACAGAGCAGCAGAGAAAAACACAAGGCTCGACCATTGAAGAAAGGCAGTTCTTGGGGGTGAGGAAAACACATGCAGCAGACACACAGAGGAAAAAGATCCTCTGAAAAGCAAAAGGGGGACCCAGAAAATGGGAAACCCCGATCTCTTCTTGAGGGCTGGGGGTTTTAAGTCCCCAAAGAATTTTCTTCCTCTTAATTTAGGTTTGTCAGCTTGAAGAAAGATAGGATGGTTGATGGGCTGGCAACTATTATGTAACATGTTCTGGTCCAGCCTTGAACTTCTTGAACCTGTGTATCAGCAGGTGGCCTACAAGTGGGAGACGAAGGAGGAGAAGGAGGAGGAAGAGGAGGAGGAGAACAAGAAGGGGGAAGAGGAGAAGGAAGAGAAGGAGAAGGAGAAGAAGAAGGAGAAGGAGGAGGAGGAGGAGGAGGAGGAGGAGGAGGAGGAGGAGGAGGAGAAGAAGAAGAAGAAGAAGAAGAAGAAGAAGAAGAAGAAGAAGAAGAAGAAGAAGAAGAAGAAGAAGAAGAAGAAGAAAGGTGGTGGAGAAACCAGCCTTTGTTTTTTTATCTCAGGTCAGAGAGTGAGGAAGAAAAAAGCTGGCCATCTTGGAAATTCTCCACTTTTATTACCTGGTCATGGCTCCTCTCCCTATCTGATTGCCTACATGGGGTTTGTCTAATTCCTAGTCTCTCAGTAGTGGCACAGAGAGCCCACCAGAGAAGACCACTCAGACACTGTCTATAGCAAACTTTATTCCAGCTAGCTGGGGCTACACTCCAGTATTTGGGGCCCAAGTATAACACCAGCATTTAGAATATGGAGCTTTTAAAGCCAAAAGTCACAGCTCACCCAGCAGTTGCAGGGTGGGTGGGTGAGGGTTGTAGAAGCAAGCAGTTTAACAGAAACTAAGACAAACAGTTAGCTGCACGGGACGTCCTGCCCAAGCAGGCCAAACTAACAGAATGTATTAGTCAGGGCTCTCTAGAGTAACAGAATTTATAGGATGAATCTGTCTCTATATCTAGAAAGGGGAGTTACTAGAATGACTCACAGGCTGCAATCCAGCTAATTCAACAACTGGTAGCTGTGAATAGAAAGTCCAAGAATCTAGTAGTTTCTCAGCCACAAACAAGGCTGTATGTTCTAGCTGGCCTTCAGTAGACACCAGAATCCCAAAGAAGTATATGTTTAATGCCACTGAAGGGACGGGTGGACTAACAAGGCGAGAGCAAGCAGGCAAAGGGCAAACGCCTCTTTCTTCCAAATCTGTATAGTGGTTCCCAACCTTCCTAATGCTGCAAACCTTCAATACAGTTCCTCACGTTGTGACCCCCAGCCATAAAATTATTTTGGTTGGTACTTCATACCTATAATCTTGCTGTTGTTGTGAACTGTAAGTATCTGTGTTTTCTGGTGGTCTTAGGTGACCCCTATGAAAGGGTCATTCCACCCCAACAGGGTCATCACCCACAAGTTGAGAACCATTGGTATATAGGCTTCCAGCAGAAGGGGGTAGCTCAGATTAAAGGTGTGTTTTCCCACCTCAAGATCTATCTTTTCCCAGCTCAAAAGATCTGGATTAAAGGGCTGTGTCTTTCTAAATCAAAGATCCAGATTAGAAGTGCATCTGCCTACTTCAAGTGAAATGAAAAAAAAAAATCCCTCCCTGGCAAGCCTTCCATTTTTTAGTTTCAGATGCAGACAAGGTGACCACCAGAATAGCCTTAACACAGAAGCTAAGCTAGCCAGGGTACCTTGACCCTGAGTTCCTAGAATAGAGTTTGGAAATTTCCCACAGGGCTTCCCATCATGGAGATCAAATTCTAGTGAAGTGTGAAATGGCCTCATATAGAATGCAAGCTGAGGTACCCTACACTGTCTTGCCCTGTCAGAGTAGGAAGCAGCTTTCACTTTGCATGAAGGAGGTCTTGGTGGGAGGGTGGGGGGAAATGACAAAAGTTTTGTCACTAGCAAGAGTTCTACAACGTAAAACATACCACCAGGTAGCAGGGGCAGCAGCCTGTTGCTATCACAAACCTTGGAGACAGACTCTCAGACCGCCCTCTGGGTAATGACTGCTGGGACTAAAAGAGTAAATTATACAAGACCTAACTTGTTCCCAGTAGAACCTGAGAAATATAACGTGAGACTGTCAGACCAGGTAGCAAAACTGTATCACGGCAAGGACTTGTGAGCCTCCTGTTAGCCTCAGAGAGCCATGTCCTGGGCGGGCAGAGCCTTCCTGCTTTGCAGTGCTGGAGTGGATTCTTCATAATGGGTCCAAGCCGGCTGTTCCAAGAGAGAACCACCTGGGTGATCCAAGTTGGATGTTTTCTTTCAGGAGGCATTAACACAGTCCCGAGGGATTTGTAATTTAAGAAATTTGCTTTCGCTAATGAATGCCTTGTGCATGACAATGTACTGTTGCCCAAACATTTATCCGTTTCCTGGGGCCCTGAAGAGTTTCAAGGGGTGAGTCACAGCCCCCCAGCACCACCTGCCCTTGCACAGCAGGCCATCCAGCAGGGCGCAAGCATCGTGGGTAAGACCAGTGAAGAGATGGTAGCTTAGGTCCTGCTGGGGGTGAGGCTGGGGCTGGAGAAGGCCATCAGAGTCCATAGGAGTCCCCTCCAAAGCATATTAGCCACCTTGGCAGGCTTCTAGGAAGAGCCATAGCACCAGGAAAAGCTAGGGGCACATTAACCTGCACTGTAGCAGACGGTTTTCTCTGTCCCAGACTCAGATATCTACCCCTCAGAATCTATCATCTCCCCGTGTCATTTCCCCAAAAACTCCAGGCCCGGGGCCAGAGCACTGAGCAGAGTATACGGTCCACGCCCTCTCTGCCCAGGTTCTCTCGCACCCTACGCAGGCCATGCTGCCTTCCGAGTGGGAACCCCCGGCAGGTGACTGGAAAGGCCTCTCTGCTCGCCAGCGTGGTGTCCTCTGGCGATGGCCCAGCAATTGTGTTTCTTTGCACCATTTGAGAAACATGACGCACGGCAGGACAGTGCTACTCCTAGGGCTAGAAGAAGGAATGATGTCGCACGTGGAAAATGCTTAGAGCAAAGCCCAGTAGGGGAAGTACACAAAGCGTCTAACATTACCACCTTCGTCTGCCTGAGTTTAGTGTCAGAGCATCTAGTTAGGATATGGGTAAAGATGGACCCTGAACTCAACTGCACCAAACTGCCCCGCACTCTGGCTGGTCTCAGTGGTGTGGCTACCCTCAAATGCCAGAGAGAATAGGCAAAGGTTGCTGGTTCTGAGCTGGCCCCAGCAGAGCAGCACCGATGAGCAGCCAAGAGTGTTGGAGATGGCAGACGGTCAGATGGAGAGATCTCTGCCCTTCCGGCCTCTAAGGCCCCAAAGAAGCCGATCTTTTCCAAGGCTAGGCCTGGAGCTGAGGAGTTTATGGAAAGGAAGATGCTGCATCTGCCTGTCTCCCGGAGGCTCTCAGGGGAGGCTCGGCGCATTCCTCTGGTCCAGGTTCCCCTACGCAGACGCCCTGCCCTTCCTGATTACTGTGCCCAGCTGGCGGCCTCTGTGGAGTCCAACTCTCCTCTGCTAATGCATCTCTCTGTATTTGGAACGCATCTAACCAGCTCCAGGTGGATGGCTGGGACCCAACGCCTGCGGGATGGGGAGCCAGGGGAAATGGCTCCAACCTCACAAGCCCACAACCCGGAAACCATTACGGATAAGCCTTGCCTCGGAGCACTTCTGCGCCCCGGCCTTTGAGCTGCTTCTTCAAAATCTGGGTCCTGGGGAGCTGTGGCTGAGGGGATGAGCAGCAGGTGTTCAGCCCGCCACACTGCAGGGTTCCCCCGTAGCCAGCAGCCTCCCCCGGAGGCACATGGGGGCGGGTGGGCCCACGGCCGCACCCCAGCTCCCTGCCCCATTCTATACGGGACCTCACTGTAGATTCAACGTCAGAGTCCGAAGATGATCATGGAGGAAGAGACCCACAAGTCTCCTTACTATAGAGCATCAAAAGATATCTTACCCCAAGGATGACCATTTTAGTCAGTCAGAAATATGCAGAGTCAGCAGCAGGGCTGAGAGGGTAAGGCGTCTACTAGCATGAACCAAGCCCTTTTCGTCTCCACTGGACCCTTAGGTTTTTCATGTTCAGTAGGTTCATGGCCTCCCTCGGGGCTCTGCACTTCTGTATTAGCTATCAATTAAGCAGCTGTGAGAAGCCAGGCCTAAGCGAAGGTATCCTGAGAGGGATCTGCCAGGCCCCTGGTGTTTCCAGAAACTCAGTCCAGTGACTCGAATGACACGCACCGGTTCCTATTTTTGAAAAAGCTTTTTTTTAAGACGTGAAAATGTCAGAATACTGACAGCGTCAAATGCCTAGCATCGGAAGTAATCGCGCTACAGAGAGGGCAAGAGGGCATAGTCTAGGTTTCCACACTTCACATTGCACCTTGCTTCCCGCCGACCACGCACTGGCACGTGCTGGTCAGTAGATCTGGGTGGAGCCTCTGTTTCCAGCCAGCTCTCGGTGTCAAGTATCTATAAAGCCACGCTTTGGATAGTAAACAATGATGCTAGTGCAGAGCCTCCTGTCCATTAACCCTAAAATACAAGTCAATCGATCCGATTAGCTACCTCACTGCAGGATTTGATGGAAGTGGAACATAAGCCCCTGAGACGAGGCTCTTAAGGGAGGACTGTATGTCTCTACCTGTCTGTCTAGACATGGATGCTGCAATTAGCTACATAAAGATAGCTAGATAGATAGAGGGACGGACAGACAGACAGATAATAGCTTGGTAGATAATAGATGGATGATGTGATGGTTTGCCTATGCTTGGCCCAGGGAGTGGCACTATTAGAAGGTGTGGCCTTGTTGGAGGAAGTGTGTCACTGTGGGGTGGGCTTGGAGACCCTCCTCCTAGCTGCCTGAGGATGCACAGTCTGTTCCTGGCTTCCTTCAGGTGAAGATGTAGAACTCTCAGCTCCTCCTGCACCAGGTTTGCCTGGATGCTGCCCTGCTCCTGCCTTGATGATAGTGGACTGAACCTCTCTGAATGTGAGCCATTTAATTTAACCCAGTTAAATGTTGTCCTTTATAAGAGTTGCATTGATCATGGTGTCTGTTCACAGCAATAAGACCCTGACTAAGACAGACGGATAAAGAATGACTTGTGGGTCTATAGGTGGCATTCTGCTCTTCGGATGAGACATAAGGGATGGATAAAACACTTAACTCTTCCTCAGTGTTGTTGGAGTTAATGTTCTGATAAGCCCATATGAAAGACACGGTCCAGATATTTTGTTTATAAGCCAGATGCCTGGATTGCTCAGATCTAGGGCTTTTCTAGCTTATTCCCCATCTAAAACCCCTTGTCATTTGCTACTCCTCCTAGTGATGCCGTTTTAATGCACTGCGGCTCCCTCCTCCCTGTCCACCCGCTAGTCCCACCTCATTCCCTCTGTTGCCCAGTGACAGGCTCTAGCATTTTATTGACCAGATGAACTGGGGAGAACCTTAACTTTTTCGTGTTCACAGCATCACATGAGTACCTGAGCATCTGCTCCTCGGGGGCAATCAGACATCAGGAACCAGTTTTAGCTATAGGATACAAGCAGCATCAGGACGACCCACCACACCTCCATGGGATGTGCAGTGTTCCCTGGGGAGGAAGATGTCCAGGTGCTACGGACAGGTACAGTTTAAGCATAAGTCTTAGATGTCTTTTGGCCGCCTGATCTTTCAGTGGGGTCTGATCTGGTCGCACAAGGGAAGAGTGCCCTCAAGTCAATGTATCAAAGGTGAGCCCAAGGTGTGGGACTGCAGTAGGTCAGTCCCCTGGAGCCTGGTCTCTTCCTTGGGCTTTCTTTTTTGGACCTCAAAAGCAGCAGCCTGCTCTCTTGCTATGTGCTACAAATCAGGGACAGGGTGGGAGGGGGGCACCTGAAAATCCTGTTCTTTCCTTGATGAACTCTGTTCCCAAAATAAAGCCGACACACTCTGTCAGCAGCTGGAATCTTGTCTTGCAGAGAGCACCTCCTGGCAGTTGACTTAAGCGGTTATTTGTAGGCTGTAATTTTCAGGAAAACAGTAGGGTGTGCCTGGCGGGAGATGTTTTCTACAATCAGAAAGAAAACAATGAGAAAACTTTGGAACAAAGAACGCTCAGACCCTCACAGAGAGTTCAGGATCAAGGCTTAGCCAAGACAGGCAAACTTTTCAAGTGACTTCCCTGGAGTTAGGGAATCGTGCTTCAGGAAGCAGAGAAAGACAGCTGGGTAAGAGAGGTTGCCTGCTAGAGGGGACAAGGGGGCCAGAGAAGACCCAGGGTTGTCCAGGGGAGGAAGTGCAGAGGTTCCAGAAGTGACAGCAGTGAACGGGCAGGTGAAAGCCACCAGGGTGAGAAGTTGGCCAAGAAACAATGCAGTCTTGGATGCTGCCCATCCCAAGAAGCTGAAAGGCACAGTCCAGGCAATGAGAAAAACACACAAAGACACATGTAATTCTGCCATGAGGCAAAAACTGGGGTCTGTAGCAATTTTAGGGCAGCCTCCCTTCCATTTTCATATTTAAGTTCCCCATGCCCCTGGTCCTACAGGGAGAGAGAAGGATAAAGCAGATGAATGTGGGCCTTGGGGAGAAAAGAAATTATGAGAACCTCACCTCTCAAGGTCTCTTTCTAGTGACTCTTCACACCCCCACACACACACAAACATGACACATGTAACCCGAAAACCCTTTTGGTTAGTTCATACTGACACATGTGGCCCAAAGCCATCTGCGAGGCAGGTGGATCCCCTGAAGGTTTGATTTCACTTCCCAGAACCAAGAGACACTGGCAGAGATAACGTCAGCTTTAAGCAAAGCCGTGCCTCTGCATATTGAACTCCTTTCAATATGAAGAGCAGGTGAGTAGAGGGGCTGTGGGAAGGCCTTTGCTCTTTATTCCAAACTAACCCAGGTGCCTGCAGTGGCTTTGAAGAGATGTAACTACGTGTCATGTCTAACATTTCTGGGTTGGTCATACACGGTTGTCTGAGAATAGCATTTAATGATGCAGAACTCAGCCTCCGACAGTGGGGCTCACATTTGAATCCACTGATGGCTTCCCACTATGCTGGTGACATAGCGGTACCACAAGAGTCTAGGACCTCAGTGGCTCTGGAATACTGGCTCTAGAATACTTTGAGCAGTTCCCAGGTTCTCTAAAGGGCATTGTGTTTATACGGTGCCTTAGGATTTACTAAGGCTAGCTGCTATAACAAAAGTATTGACAATCTGAGTAAAAAGCCTTCGCAGTTGACCCTTGAACCTTTGACCTTTGGACCACGCAGACTGTGGGTACCTTCTCCCCCTCAAACACATCCAGTTGAGAATTTGCATAAAGCATTCCATTGGTCAGAGACTCCCCACTAATAGCCTGCTTTTCACAGAAGCCTTGGTGACCACAATTGGCTTATTCCTACTTTGTATCCCATAGACATTAAACAGTAACAAGTGCGCAGAACCCGTGAGGGACCACCTTTTTGGGCAATGAGTTAATCTGTTTCTCTCTTGGGGACGGTTAGCATATATATGGTAGCATTTTAAGCAGGGACCAGCAGCATGTGAGCCAGTGCCCACAGTCACAGGGGTTACAGGGTGTGCTCAGCAGTAAACTACACAGCTACCGTTTGCGCCAGCATTTTCACACCTTTCTCAACAACAAACTGCCTCTCAGGTGTGCACCCAAGTTGGGAAGCTATGAAGTTCATCTGTGCAGGGGAATTTCCCCCTAGTTATTTGATTGGCTGATACGGACGACAAGAAGCCAATCACTGGGCGAAGAAATGGAGGCGGGATCTTCCGGGCAGAACAGGAAGAGAAGGGGAGAAGAGCTGGATCAGAGGAGGAGGACAGAGGGAAAGAGGATGGGCTTTTGTTTTTTTCCAATCTGTCACAAACGTCAAAAAAGTAAAACCCTCACATATGCAGATGTGTGGATATACGGTCAAGCCTGTGTTGTTCAGAGTCAGTTGTGTCTGTCGTTCCTGGGATATCTGAGGAGCCTCTGTTCTGCATGGCGCCGTTACTGGGAACTTAGGTCCTTCTGGCGCCATTGTCTTTGAACTGTTCATCCTTTTAGAACGCGCCTGTAAGTTGTATGTCAGCACTTAACACTTGCAGTGTCTCACGTGTCTGATAGATGGACATTTGTTGGCCTCACAGGTCTAAGGCGTTTTAAGAGTGAGGAGTGTCTGAAGAGGTAGCCGCGAGATAAAGTCTAGGGGGAGCTAGCTCACATCTGAAACCAAAACATATCAAGAAATTCCTCCGGATTAAGAAAATAAATAAACAAATCCACATGGGGGTGTTTTATAGGAAGAAATTTTTATTGTTGTTTTGGTTTATTCTTTGAGGCTGTGTTTTTGACAGCTCCTCACACAGACCACCCTTGGGCTAGAGGAACTCACCATCAAGTAAACTGCTACCTCAAGTGTGCTAGGCTGTCTGCTTTCCCATTGAGCTTCCCAGCCCCTAGAACAAAGATGGCTTCCCAGGAGGAATCAAAAATTGTCTTCCCATTCATTTAGCTAGCTTTTCCCTTCCACACTTGAGACAAATGCTTACTTCACAATCTCCCTGGGAAGCAGAGTGGTTGGGAGAAGTGGCCTGAGGTCACACCACACGGGTCCTGTCTCGTGGCAGTGCACAGATTTGATCCCTGACAATCTGGTTCTAAGACCCACGCTTGTATGCTTGACCACTGTTTAAATTTTTAAAACAAGCAAACCCAGAAGGAGCCAGAGGACAGCAGCCAGAGGATAGCACGGAACCCTGAGCCCGCCGTGCGGTTCACAGCAAATGGGAAATGGTAGGCTCGGCCTTCTCTACTTGATGACCAGTTTTGGCTTGGCTTTCCAGAGACTGTAACTGGAGGTCACAGTCCTTATCTCCTGCATAGCTATGGCACACACAGCCTGCCAGGTATATTCACCCTGGGCCCAAGGGCTACACGTATCTCAGGACACCAATACCTATTCCTAATACAAACATGAGGCCTTTAATGTGATCCTTTGTGTCTGTGTGTGTACCCTTGCATGTCCACAAATGTAGAGACCAGAGATCACTGTCACATTTTTTGAGCTCTCTCTGCTCTCTCGCTGACCTTGGAGCTTGCTGATTTCCTCTAGCCCAGGTGACCCCCAAGCCCTAGAGACACCATGTCACCACCTCCCCAGCCCTTGTTTTACAGGACATATTCATGCACTCGGCATTTTTTAAACATAGACATTAGGAATCAAACTTGGTCCCTCATATTTTCCCAGTAAGTATTCCACTGGCTGAGCTATTTCCCCAGTCCGTGTTTTCAAGTACGAACTTTTCGATGACAAAGTCCTGTCACAATGTCAAATACCCCAACCCTCCCCTTGCAGCAGAAGAGAATAACCACTTCTGCGCACAGTGAGGCAGCAGCCAAGGTAGAACTCAGATGAAGGACACCTCTGGCGGGATGTGGAAGCTTAGCCTGTGTGGCTCTGCTATGGAAAAGATGTAGATTTATTCCCAATGGTTTCAGTGTCATCACATGGCAAGCCTTAAATTGGCCTTGCTCACGAGGTTTAAGCCACAGGAATGAACAAACTCTTCAGAGTATGTGCTTCAAAGTATGTGCTTTGGGGTGAGACCCAAGAATCTAGATTTGTGCTGTGTTTTTCCCCACCCCCTACACCCTGTGGGTCTTTATGTGCACCATGTGCAGTGCCTGCAGAAGCCAGAAGGGGGCGTTAGCTCTCCTAAAGCTGGAGTTACAGGTGGTTCATGAGCTGCCAAATGTGGGTACTGGGAACTGAACCTGGACCCTTTGAGCCATCTTCAAAGCCCCCAAGATTCTGATTGGGTATCATCAAGATCTCTCCTGAGTTTCCCGGTCACAAAGGTGCAAATCTAACCCTGAGCAGGGACTCTCCAAAATGTCTCATGCAAATTAGGAAATCTAGTCAGAGAGAGTTGGGCTTGCACTGAGGTGGGCTTGGAAGAACTTAGAGCCCACGTCCAGGGAGCTCAGTCAGCTCCATCCTCAGCAGTAATTAGTGATCGGCACATGACAACACAGTGACAGTCCTGGTGGAGCCTGGGTGCCCCTTGGGGGCTGGGTGTCTTCGGAGGCCTCTAGGATCTTTGTATGGTCACTGTCGTGAGGCTAGTCAGTTAAGATCTCAGTCTGGGGACAGGTTTCCACATGTGCCCTTCTCTTCCTCAAATAGTTTTCCACCTTTGATAACAGTGCGAACACCTTGGCCGAAACCATGCAACCCCAAGAAAACCATGCCAATGAAATGGCATTCTGCCACTTCCAAGAAGAGCAAAGCCATCTTCTAAAGCAGAGGTAAGGACCTGAGGTGTGAATCCATTGGGCCACGCCGTGTGGATGGTTGCCTAGTTTCCCAGGGATGGCCCACCCACTGGGAATCAGGAGAGCTGACTCCACTGTTTCTCCACCTAAAGTCATGAGGGGTGGCCCTCAAGGCTCTCCCCAAAGTACCCCAGGTCCTGGCTGGCTCAGGAAATATTCCTTCCATGGCTTCCACCCAAGCCCCATTGTCCCAAATCACCCAGCAGCAACAACACAGAGTCCGACCCAGCTGTGATGAGGCCACCTTGGGACAGCTTGGTCCTCACAGCCTGTCTGACAGTCAGGCCCCACCCACCATTCAAATCCAGAATGAACTCCTGTCTCTCAGTGACTATAAGATCAGCCATCTGGACCTCCGTGGGAGTATTCAGCAGACTTCTGTGAGGGCTAATCTTAACGAGAACAGACAGCCCGGAAGACTCAGGGTGCAGGGCAGAGCAAAGAAACTGGGACAGTCTGGGAAACATGGCCAGGGAATCTTTCTAACACACACGCACAAACACACACACCCACAAAACCACCACACCCACAGTCCCTGTGTTAGCTTTTGAATAACCCTCCTGGGTGAGTGAGGTGCAGAATAGGCAGACTAAAGAAAATGGCTCTTGAAACTGAACGGTGAGCAACCGGGTGTGGCCACACTGCTTCTGGAACCGTGCTGATGTGTAGACGTATCTATAATAAGAGGCAGAGGCCTTGACTGGCCATCCCCAACCCTCCTCACCCAACACATAAACACATACTTACTATCCTCTATTTCAGGAAACCCACGCCATGCCAGGCATGTCCGGCAGTAAACACGGACATCATGGACCTCGGTTTCATAGTTCATGAATTCACATGTGAGCTGAGGGGAAGCAGACCAAATTAACACGAGGATAAACTGTAAAGGCCATTTCAGAAGGAGACAAGCCGGGAAACAGAGGAGCAGGAAGGAGCAAAGGGTGGGAGGCTACGTGAGAGTCGTGAGAGCCCTCCATGGAGAGGTGATGTGTGCAGACCTGAGTATCAGGTGGGAACCATGTGTCATGGGGCAAGTGTTCCAGGTGAACTGCAGATGCAGATGCACTGAGCTGGGGTGTGCTAAAAAGCTAGGGGGGGGGGTGAGGGCAATGAAGCCAGGAGCAGGATCGGAGGGGTACTGGCAGAGCCCAGCAGGAAGGACTTTCCAGGCCTCTCTGGGAGCTTTGATGTTACTCTAACAGGAGGAGCAGAAATGTTATAAGACACCGATTTGCAGGGGAGCCATTCAGAAAGAATGGGGCCGGGGACCATGGGATTTTCAAGGCAGGAGCTAAAGACAACTTGGATCAAGATGGCGGTAGGCAGACAGAGGGGATGGTCAGTCTCCGTGTGTACTCCAGGACAGAGGGTTTGCTTGTGGAGTTGGTGAAGGGATATGGGAAGAGAAGACCCAGGAGAGGACCCTGATCGGAGAGCTGACCACGCCGTTGGAAGAGGAGGATGCTGAGGGCCCGAGGGTGAGCTAGGAAAGGCAGACAAAATGTAATCGATGTCAGAGAGTCAGCAGGAGGCAGGGCCACAGACCTTTGGGGACTGTGGAGCTGCTGATGAGGTGGTGTCTAGTTCCAGGGGACAGGGCCACCTCCCTCCTCTGTAGCCCATGGGTCACAAGTTCAATTTCTAACCACAGGGGTGTACCCAACAGGGCATGAACAAAAGCACTACCCATCACCACCACACACAACTGCTTCAACTGTAGGGGGCCCTGCTGCCGTCCAGATTCCTCCCTCCACACACACCCTACACATTTTGTATCTCCCTGGTACCAATAGTCAGACGGCGGCAGTTCTCAGACTCTTTTGCACGTTTTAATTTTCCCTCCACCCACTGCAGTCACGAGAAGCTCCTGATGGCACACACCTGTCCACAGCCTCCCTCAGCTCTTGTTTTAAAACTTCTCCTGGCACGCCCATCACACGGGCTTGGCTAGGGAGATGAGCATGTCCACAGGTTGGAGGCTCGAGGAAAGAATGTGGCCCTTTCTTCTCTGGTCCTGCTGGGAGCTTCTCCTCTTCCTGAATGTCCAGACAGCTCTAGGCTCCTAGGATCCCACAGTGTCCGTGGCTTGCCCTGGGTTGTCCCTGTGCTTGTCACTTTCTTACAAACAGGGCACTGAAGGCTTGTTATTACATCCCAGGCTAGTGCTGAGAACATCTCCTCCCCTCAGTCCTTTGAGGCAGGGGATGTTGCTCACCCAGGCTACAGGTGGTAAAACTGAGGATTAGAGGACTTACCCAAACTCAAAGGCGACTCACAGTTGCATAAGAATCTGAGTGGGGCCCGGGGTTTGTTTCATTCTATCAGAATCCACACGTATTCCAGGACAGAGGTCTAGGACCTCTTGAAGCCCCAGTGCAGGGCAAAGCATGGCAACATCAGGCACAAGTCCCCAGAGCCCTGCAGCTCAGAGCTCCCCTCTTCTCTCTGGCTGCCCAGGCCTATCGAGTCACTGCCCTGCAGACACTGCCTACAGAGTAGCCATGTTTACTCAGGTGCCAGGTGTGACGGGCAGGGGCCCGGCCTGAGGCTGGGCAGCTTCTCACACACAGGCTTGGCAAAGAAAGAGCAGCAGACAGAAGAGTTCAAAGCCACCCCTGAGAACAAAGGTGGAGAAGATACAGCTCAAACACACCTGTGCTCAGCCAGATCTGTCTGTCCTCAAAAGCAGCTTCCATTGGCTGCTGCTGTCGCCGGCAGAGAGCCTTTGTTGCACAAGGCCGGCTAACCCGTCAGAAGTTGCTAACATTCCATGACCTGTGATGGCCTGGTGTCCTGTGAGAGCCCGGCTCTACCTCCCAGGCATCTCTCTGTAGGCAAACTGCCTCAGAGTGGATGAGCTCAGAGTCCCTATGAAAGCTGGGCAGACTCTTCCTACACAGTTTTATGCTGGTCTCTTGGGCAGGTTCTGAAAGATTCTCATACAGTTTAGAAAGGACCGGGACCTAGCGCACACATGCATCACGCATCATCGATACCACTGCCTTCCTTACTGTCACCCTCACCAAGCCTAGGACAGTATATCCTCCAGGTACTAAACCCTTTGCCCCGATCACTGTATCATATCAGGACTCCTTGTGGTTGAGGCTCCACATTACCAGTCGGCAGAGTGGCCCTCTTGCTAGTCCATGGGGGTGACAATGACCATATAAAAGCAGCAGCCCATTCTCCACAAAGCTGGACAGGTCACAGAAGAGTTCCCTGTGATGTCATCTGCATGCCATTAAGAGTGCCTGGCAGCCCACAAGTCCACTCTAGCCACACTGGCCATACCTGATTATATCAGAAACTCCCCTCTCCTCCCCTCTGCTGCTGACTGTGAACTGTCAGCCCAGAAAGACACTTCAGCCTGCCTGATATCAGGGAATCCCCAAGATGCTTGGAAGCCACCAGAAAAGTCAGTGGGACGCACAGCTTGGCCATCAGTCAACAGCCAGTGCTGGGTCTGAATCCTGACTCTGTTGCTCTTGGTAGTTACCCAGCTCCTGCCTCTCCATTCCCCAATCCAGAGAATGGGCGTAAGACTGCCCTTGGCAAGGTAGGAGAGGAAATAACTACTAATGGAGAACTGCTGGCTACTAGTTAGTTAGAGAGCAACGATTCACATAACGGTCTTAACAAACTTCCTGAAGCGAACACAAAATCAAACAAACAAACAAACAGAATTTGACCCAACCTGAGCCTTTATTACAACATCAAAATCAGGAACAAAACCCATCTGGCAGCCAGAGGCTCCAAACCTCTGAATTTAGCCAAAGAAAGGCTCTTCCAGGTTCCGGATCTCTCTGACCCACAGTGGGGATGTTGCAAGCATCCTGGACCCCAACTATCCTGGACCCTATTCACAGAGGGTGTCTGTTGCTGTTTGAGGAAACGATTTAGAAAACTCCAAACCGGGGCAGGGTGGGGGTGGGATTAGAGTTGCCCTGTCCTCTACCCAGTGAACCTGGAATCTATCGTTCTGGTCCAGGTGGGCCTGGGTTTGGGAGGCAGCTTCTTCACCACCGACACGCATCTTCAGAGACTATCACATAGCAAAGCTGCCTGCATCTGCAGCCAGAGGCTGCTCCTCCCCGCACATCACAGCCTAGCCCTAACCAGCATGCAAGCCATCACTGAGGGCCTGGGCTGCTTCATAACCTCAAGCCAAGTCCCAGATGGGACGTGGTAGCTAGAACACCAACCGAAGGGAGCAAACTGACGCCAACATTGCTCCATGTCATGATGGAAACCTTTGCAAGAGTCCGCGGCCGCTGTGGATGCCAAGCACAGCATGAGGCACTATAGAAGGCTGGCTCACGGCGAGGGGCTTCCACAGACACTCCCCTAGACCTTGTGGGGCTGGCACAGGGCAAAGGGATGGTTGTGGGGCACTCAGAAGGGAGGGCAGATGGGAACAGGACCATGCAGTCCTCATGTCATGGTGAGATGTCACTGCCTAAAGAGGGGCATCAGGGTGGTGGAGGAGGGTAGCAGGGAGAGGGGTTAGCGAAGGCTTTCTGGAGGAAAGACATGGGTACCTGGGTACCGAGAAATGAAGCAGGTTAAGGTAGTGGGACAAATGGCAGACAGTAGAATGCCACAGGAAGGTGACAGGCACTGCTTCACAGAGCCCAGCCAGGTCAGTCACTACGGGGTGGGCCCAGGAAATGAGGCCCTAGCACCTGAGCAAACATGTGGCTCTCTGTCCTCAGGCCCAGACACCAGCACCCAGGGTAAGGAAACGCCCATGGTCCCAGGGAGACCGGGCAGAGTGGCCTGTGGACACATCACAGAGACCTTCTCCGCTGGGTAAGGGACACAACTGAGTATCCCTAAGGAGTGACCGAGGGCTTTGGGGATGCCATGAGCAGAAGCCAACACAGAGCTCTTCTCCATCGCAGCCTCCTCTTTACCCAGATCAAAGTGCTCAGGCTTGCACATCTGCCTCTCCTGTCTCTGCCTGTGGGCTCTGTCTGATACTAAGTACTACCACCTTGCTCGTGGCTCTCTGTGAACGGCACATTCATAGGCATTTCTGTAATAATTAACTCTCTTGAGGTCTTTCATGTCTCGGAGTTGACGAGAGTGACAGGGGCTGTCAGGAATGATGAATAAGCCAAGCAGGTTTTGTCAAGAAGTGGCAAGAATAGAGCCAGCAGGAATGCCCCGGTGGTGCCGGATGGCATTTCTCCAAGTGTGCGCCATCTGGCTGGCTGGTGTGCTGCTGCGAGGGGCACCCAGGTCCTGTTACTTTAGAAGACTCTTGCTGACAGGGTGTCGGACAGCTTTCTCAGCTTTGGACCTTCCCAGCCCCTCCCCCATGCAGACAGCACTGAGCCCCAGCCCCTAACCTCTATATGGCCTATACTGTCGCACTGCAAGAATAAGGCAGTGTACACAGGAGAGCCTGGTAATACAAGCCAGGAACCCCAGCTACTCTGAAGGACTTGACAAAAAGTCAAGGCCAGCCTGAGAAACTTAGTAGGACTAGAGAGAGAGAAAGAGAGAGGTGGGAGAAGGAAGAAAAGAGGAGGAAGAAGAGGAGGAGGAGGAGGAAGAAGAAGAGGAGGAGGAAGAAGAGGAGGAGGAGGAAGAGGAAGAGGAGGAGGAGGAGGAGGAGGAGGAGGAGGAGAGAGGGTGGCTGGGTGTGTGTGTGTAGTTCAGTGGTAGGCATTTGCCTAGCATATATAAGACCCTAGGCTCAATCCTGAGTGCCACAAAAAGAAGACAATGTTAAGACACATTGCAGCCTGTGGAGCTAGCAGAGCAAACTCTCAGCCGCCTACTGTCGAATGGTAGGTGTGGCTCTTGTAGTTTGGTGTTAGAAACGCCTGACTAAGGGCCTTGGCAGGGTCCTGCTCCCTCTGAAGGCTCTATAGAAGGCCTCTTTCTTGTCCCTTCCTGGCCTCCATCGGTGTGCAGCAGCCTGTGGCTTTTCTCAGCACTTGAACACATCACTCTCCTGTCTATCACCTTCCTGGTGTCTGCAGGTCTTCACTGATAGCCTGCCCTAGTCCAGTGTCACGTCACGTCAATGGGGTTATACCACTCACATCCCATTCTAAATATGAGCACATCCACAGGTCCCCAGGATCAGGGCTTGGACACTTGTTTTGGAGGAGCAGGGGTGACAGTAAGCCCACCGTGGAGTAGAGGGAACAGAAAAGTAGAAACAACAGGCAGGCTCAGCACATTAAGTATCTGAAGCCAGGCTACGTCTCTGCAGCCTCTGAAGGGATTTATCACAGGCTCTCAGGGCTCATCTTTGGAGTCTGTATGGAAAAATCCTAGCACCAACCATGGAGGACGGTCGTAGGATGGAGATTATAAAATCTACACAGGGCCCAAGCTTCGGATCTCAGTAAGGGATCTGTTTTAAAACTCCTGCCGAAGATGGGTGTTACATATACAATCTCTGTCACAAAACCAAATGGAGGTACAAGTCTACAAAGGTCACCCCGGGAAACCTGTGAGTCTGTCAGGATCACAAACAGAGCTGTGGGTAAGGGGTTACAGGCTGCCACACCACGAAGTCTGCATCCAGCATGGGGGATAATTCCCCCATGGCCACACAGAGGGAGCCCCCTACCCTCGTCCCTCCAGAGTCATATATGCTCTGGCCTAGAAGTTTTCAACCTTCCTAATGCTGCAACCCTTTCATAGAGTTCCTCGTGTCATCATGAACCCCAACCATAAAGGTATTTTTGCTGCTACTTCATAGCTGTAATTTATAACAAAACTATTATGAATCTTAATGCATGTATGTGTGTGTGTATGTATATATATATATATCTGTATTTTCCTGTGATAAGGTGATTTGAATCCCAAAGGGGTCACAACCACAGGTTGAGAACCACTGCTCTAGCTCCTCTCCAAAACCCCAAGGCCATGTGAAATTAGGGCAGAATTGCATACAACTGTACAACTGGCTGGGAGATAGCTTGATTGCAAGCAAGAGGCCCATGACCTTCCTTTCACTCTATGGGGGTGGGGGTGGGGTGGGGGTGGGGGTAGCAAGAGGGGAGCAATCAGCAAGCCTAGCTTAATGATCTTTTTGAGAGCATGACTGAACTTCTGAAGGTGGTGGCCATTTGTCTCTGAGGAGAGTCCTCAACAGTGTGGAGGACAGGTAGGTGAATACAAGACTTCTGTCTCCATTTTGATGGGTCCCATCTTGAGTACATCTCCTAGCATCTAATCTGGCCAGACATGAGAAGCAGCAGGCTGTACACTGGGTAAAGATTTCCTGAGGAGCATCAAATATGGGCTGTCTGTCCACCCGAGTATCAGCTGAGACGCCATCACGAGACATCAAACAAGTTGCCAAGAGTTTGGGGCTGCTGTGTTCTTCTCTAAGTGGGACGATGGTTCCTCACTCACGCCCTGAAGGTTAATATGGGGAATGAAGTAAAAATGCAGAGAAAAGCTTTATGATAAGCAATTCCCTGTCCATATGTGTGGAGTGGGTGAGTTTGTCCCTCAGTGCACTGCTCCTCTATTCTGGTGCCAAGGCGTGTGAGAACGAGACGGAGGCCATCCTCCAGAACTGTACATACATGTGCCTCAGCCTGTGAGGACACAGGGGGCCAGGCTTAGACTTCGGAACCTTGCCATGTAGTGACGAGGGACAGTGCAATGGGCTGAGTGACCATGTTAGCCACCCGGGAGCAATCACTCCAAGGTCTTGACTGGGGACAGATGACCAAGTGCTAAGGTCAGGTGATCATGCCTCTGTCCATCTCGGCTGGAGCACAGAATGCAGCAGGAGTAGAGAAAAGTGTGGGTTCCCAGGTGACCACAGCGCAGGTGCAGCGAGAAGCCTCCGATCACAAACCTCCGGGCAGGACAGGGCCCAGCAGAAACCACCTCCCTTTCCAAGGCAGGAATGTGAGTTCCCTGGGGCCTGGTTCCTCTAATTTATGGGGCCCGTGATGCCTCAGCCTGCACCAAACCCACCTTTAAAGGTGGGAACAGAGACAGGTCTAGCCTCCAGGCCATGAAGCATGTGCACGAACACAGGCAGTGGGTGCAGGTGTGTCCCCCAGAACCTGAGAGATTTGGGGTGGGGGGGAGCTGGCACGGGTCCACAGGCACTGGGCCTGAGGGAGTGTCAGAACTCCCTCTCAGACTGTCTATGCAGTCTGCTTCCACAGCCAGTGCGAGGGGTGGGTATCTATACCAGCAAGGAAAACATTTCCATCCTAGGACCTTCTCTGGCACAAGGTGGAGTCTTAGAGGGCCACACAGGAGAATGTTTTGGGTGTTGGGGTGGTTGGTATATTAACTGGCTATTACAAGGTGCTGTTGTGTGAGGTCCAGCCCCTAGCACAGTGCTTAATGCTCAAATGGATCCTTGCAATGCTGAGGTTCATACTTTGGTCAATAGTATTTCCCAAGTGCCTGCAGGACATCTGGCAAACTGGTGAAGGGCCTAAGGTCACAAATTGAGGGCCAAAGGGACACGTATTGAAATAGGTCCATGGTCCCAGGAGTTCTGGTTCCGTTCTGAGTACTCATGGCTTTGCAGCTCCCTCAGAGACTCTTAACTCCCCATTCCCCGTGAGACAAAATGAGGTCTTTGTGGGTCCCTCCCACTAGGCGGCTGGGAGTGTTGTCTAGACCACTGCTTGTGAGGTTGGCCACCACACTTGCACTTAAGGTTTCCAGTGTTGGTTACAGACACTGTGTTTTTAAAGTTGTACTTTGTATCAAATTAAAGCACAGATCTTAGGCGCTGTTGTGAACCATGCGGCCTGTACACCCATCTCCAGAGCCAGACAGCAAGACGACATTGCTCCCAGTAACCCTGGAAGCCCCCTGGTGACCTTCCCAGTCAAGCCCTGTGTCCTGGTTGGCAGCTCTGTTGCTGTGACTTGAAGAGGAAACCTCACCTAGCAGGAAACAGTCCATCAGGAAGCAAGTTAGGGCAGGAACCTGGAGGCAGAAACTGAGGCAGAGACTGGGGGAGAGTTGCCTATTGGCTCATTCTTCATGGGTTCGCCCAGGTGTCTTTCTTAAGCAGCCTAGGACTATCTGCCTAGAGATAGCACCATTCACGTGGGCTGGGCTCTCCTGTCAATTAGCGATGAAGAAAATGTCTACAGGCCAGCGGGGTGGAGGTAATTCCCTAATGAGGCTAATTCCCTCTTCCCTGGGGTGTCAAGTTGACAGCAAAACTTCATCCTCACCTGGCTCCCTTGTTCCAGAGGCGGCCTCTTCAGAGTCCCAACATCACAGATGAGCTGCATCTCTGAGGCCCCATCCTTCCATTGTTCAGAATGTCCACTCACGCTGTTGTGACATGTGCAGCTTGTTCTTTCTTTCTCCTTGGTATGTAGACTCTTACTAAGTACTTACTCTATATTCCTGCTGATAACCGTTTGCTTTATCTCTAGTCCGGGGCTGTTATAAATCAGTTCACCGTAAACAACCCCCTGTGGATATTTCTTCACAGGCACCCACTTCCACATCTTTTTAGGGTGGAATCACCAAGCCACGTGATCGACAGAATATATTTGTACAGAAAAAAACATTTTCAATAAAAATTAAAGTTATATTGTTAAACAAGGAATGCCTTCATTAACTACTTTTCTATCGCTATGATAAAATTCTAAGACAAAAGCAACTTATAGAAGGATTTACTCGAGCTTATGATTCCAGAAGGATAAGAGCCCATGGTGACAGAAAGGTACAGCAGCTGACGTAATCATCACAGTAGGAAGCTGAGAACTTACCCCCTCAACTACAAGCATGACCCAGAGAGACCAAACTGGAAATGGTGGGTGATCGGAAACTCTCTAAGCCCACCCGAAGTGACATAAGTCCTCCAGTAAGGCCATACCTCCTAAATTTCCCCACATGGCACTACCAACAGCAAATGAGTGTTCAAACTCCACAGACCACGGGAGACATTCCCGAGTAGACCGCCACACTGCCAAACTGTTTTTCCGAAAATAACATTACCGCCGTACACTCTCGCTAGCAGTGCACACGAGCTCGAGACTTTGCACGTCCCCAGCACTGGGCCTTCCAGTCCCTGGTTTCAAGCAATCTGTTTCCCTGCGGCACTGAATGTAGGTTGCTGTCCACTGAGAGTGTAAAACGCGCTTCCTGTGCTTGTGGTCACATGTTGGCTTTTGTGAGGCCTGGACTTTCTTTCGTAAACCTGGCTTATTTATCTTCCAGTTTTAACCTATCAGTAGAAGTATACCAACACTTTGCCTATGACTGGACCAGTCTACCTCTTGACAGGAGAAACCACCTATGTCATACTTTCTTCAGGAGTTGGTACAAAGGGACCATAAGGAATAAGCCAGGCCTCGGGCTCCGGCTCACGGTGCATGCACCTCAAGAGATTTTTCTATCTGCGTGTGACTAGTGCGGCATTTGCTTTCTTAATGGAGTCTTGGAGTGGGTGCTTTCTGTGTCTTGCCCAAGAAAGTTCTGCTCACCCCAGGGCAGTGAGACTAGGGCAGGGTTCTCTTTGCTTGTTTTCTGGAAGCTGTTTTGTTTCTAGGTTTTATAGTCAGACCCATGATGCACTCATACTGTTTTGTTTTTAAGCTATGGTGGTTGTCTAGCACCATAAACACTGAGGAAACACTCTGGTTCTTTGCAGGATTAGACCTGACTTCGGCCTCGGGCTAAAGATGTCATTTCAGTCCTAAGAAAGGCTCTTTGTACCATCATGGCTTCCGCCCATCCCCAGAGATAAAACCAACTGACCGCAGGCTGCAAATGGCTGGCTTCACACCCACTAGTCAAACGAAATGCTTTCACCTCTTCCCTGGATCCACCCCTTCCCTGGATCCACCCCTTCCCTGGATCCACCCCTTCCCTGGATCCACCCCTTCCCTGGATCCACCCCTTCCCTGGATCCACCCCTTCCCTGGATCCACCGAGAAGCACCAAAGTTTCATTCGCAGTCCAACTCTGATGAGCACAGTGTGTCCAACAGTGGCCCAGGAAGCCACGATATTAGTCCAGCTGGCTGTGTCCCAGGGTCCTCTGACAGCTGGGAAGATAGTATGGCCATGCCGCCAGATACAGACAGCTCCACGGACATCAAGGCCTAATACAGCGGGCTTAGAACTTCCACCACCAAGCTAGCAGGTGCAGAGACACAATGGTGTGGACAGAGTCAATCAATGTAAGGACGTGAGTGGGCCTCTCATGATCTCAAAAGGAAACGCCTTCTGCAAAAGCTGTGGCCCTAAGAACAAATACTGTCAACCTAGCCTGGCAGCTAGGGACCCATGAGCCATCATGTTCCTTCTACCCACACAACACTTGGAGATGGTGGTACACTTAGATTTTCCAAAACCTACTTAATAAGGGTTCTTAACCGCCTCAACCTCCCTTCTAGCCCACCTACTAGAAGTAGGGGGAAAGAAAGGTTAATAGGAAATAAGGGATGTGTGTTGGCATTCTGTCTAAGCTCCACCCCCACAGTAACCAGGCAGCAGCCAGCTGTGCCTGCACTCTAAAAGGGGCTGCTTGCCCCCTCCTCTCTTGCTTCCTCTTGCTCTCTTCCCCTCTTCCCCTCTGTCCCTTCTCTCCCTATTCCCCTCCCCACTTCTCTCCACGTGCTCATGGCCGGCCTCCATTCCTCTACTCCTCCACTCTTCTTCTTCTCTAATCCTCTCTTTTTCTCTGCCCCTACTATCCTCTTAACTCCCCTCCCCATATCCTGAATAAACTCTATTCTATACTATACCGTCCATCGTGTGGCTGGTCCCTCAGGGGGAAGGGATGTCTCAGCATGGGCCTGCTGAGGTATTCCCTTTCCTCATACTTCCCCCACACCTCCATTGAACATATCCCCCCTCTCTTTATCTTTTTATAAATACATCATTGTGAACCTGTTCTTTGGGGGCAATTCCAATTTTCATTGTTAGGATATCAGCAGTCCAGTCCAAAACACCAAACATGAATCAGTAGCAGGGGCTCGACTCAGGACAAACCACGAGGCTCCACTAAATGACCATGAGTCTTCGGAAGTGGCAGAAGAGGAGCTGAAATACCACAGGAAGTCCTCTGGTCTGTTTCTCTCTACGAATCCACAACAAGCAAAAGATCAGTGAAGACCAGCGGAGCATGGCAAGGTAAACCACTGAATTAGTGTGCACTCGCCCCCAGTGGGTTATATCCACACTCTTTCCAAGCATCATGTGTCCTCTCAAGCATCTGCTCCAGCAAAACCGATAACCTCTCACAAGAGAGCTTCCAGAAAAGCATCACGTGACACGACTGAGTCCCCAAAGAAACCAGAAAGTCCCACTTCCGATGGCCCTTCTGGCCCCAGGGCTGGTCCACGTTGCACGGGAGGTCTCACCTATACCTCAGTACCCTGAGAGCCCTGCTGGCTCTGCGGGCACACTGACACACCCCCTTGTCACCCGCCTACACTGTAAGGACAAAAACACTCGAATCCTGGAGCTGCTACTTGGGACTCACAGATGAGCAGTGCTTGGGTCTTGAGATCTGACTCCTCAAGAGGGAACAGGGTGTCACAGCCAGTGAGCTGAGTGGGCAGTCTGACCCCAGAGGCAAGAGCCACTGGTCCAGAGGGGCCTGGCTACACCCTCGGTCTCCTAAACACAGGGCTCAGAGTTCAACGTTCAATGGTGACCACATTGTACGGAGCGGGAGAGCTAGCTGAGTCAAGCCAGGCCACACTGCAGAGGAGAAGGCCTTATGTCACCTCTTTCCTCAAAAAAAAGCATTACCTGAGGTGACCTGTGACATTCTGGGTTCATCTGTGACTTAAGAGTTTTTTTTTAAAAGCCAAGTTTCTTTCCCTGAGTCTCTTTCAAGAGAGTCATCCAAGCGTCGTTTATAACTCAAATGATTCTGGTGTCAATTGTGTGTCTTTAATGAGCCCAGAAATTTTCATAATTATCCTTTTTTTTTCCAAAGACATAATTATAGGTTGGAGTACATGCTACAGACAAGACATTTAAATAGAGCTTTTTACACACTTAAGCATTCTGCCTCTCCCTTCAAAAAAACATTTTGAAGAGGGTTCCCAATTATCCTTCCCCTGCCTTTCTTCCTCTGAGTAAACACGGGGAGGTAAGATGGTCATTGTCCCTTGGCAGTGAGTGTCCTATGCTGGCTAGAGTACCAAAACTGTCTCCCCTGTGCCTCTCTCTACTGAGCACAGAGACTGGCAGGTGGAGGTGGCAGGGGTGACTTAGAGTTCTGTCCTGTATGGGAAGTCCAGGTTAACCAGAAGCAGTCTTGGTGTCTCTGATGGGGACAAGGCAATGAATGTGTTGAGCTCTGATTGGTGCTGCCGTCAGAATCTGTACCCAGTGATAACCCAGGACCTCATTAGTTCCATGGTTTGAGTTTGAACTGGCAGGTTTAAGGGTCTGAGACAGGGGGTTGGGGATTTAGCTCAGTGGTAGAGTGCTTGCCTAGGAAGCGCAAGGCCCTGGGTTCGGTCCCCAACTCCGAAAAAAAAGAACCAAAAAAAAAAAAAAGGGGTCTGAGACAGGACAGAGAGACTGAAGACATGGGTCTGACTGAGACAAGGGGTTTGGGCTGTAAAGCACATAAACTGCTCTGACACATCCTGCTTCTCCAAGCTCTCTCTTGCTGACTGACTAAAACTGTCCCCCACCCCATTTCTAGAGCTGCTGGGAATGTGTTTACTTCTAAGCCCAATAACCAGTATTCTGGGGAGAAGTTTGAGGAAAGAGCAAAGTCACATGGGCCAGCTTCAGAGGAGAGGCTCCAGGGACCTCTGTCCTCCAGCTGGAGTCCAACAGGAAACACAGATGCCTCCGGCACAAGTAGTTGGAAGAAGGTGCCGGCCCAGCTGCCCAAGGTGTGGGGCCAGCCAGAGAGAGGTCCTGTGGGTGGAGAGTGTCCACTCATGTCCAGCAGAGGCTCCGGGGAAAGGGCAAGGCAGTTCAGGCAAGAATTTGACATACCAGCTGCAGGGAGACTGTCCCCATTACAGACCAGCACCCTGCAAAAACCTTCTGGAAAGCTCAGGAAAGGAAAGGGATCCTCTGGCTTGCGAGTTTTACCAAAGACCATTTCACAGTAGCATACTGATTGACAACACATTTTTTGTTGGCTAAAAGCCTCACCCTCGTGTACATCTTGAGTTCCTGGGAGAGAGAGGGTCTGACAATAAGCAAAGAAAAGATATGAGACGATACCAGATTAAGTAGGAGAGAGCGTGATTCTGTGGGGGAAGGCTTCCGTGTGGAGGAATTTTTGAGCTGACCCACCCATGACATCAGCATCTCCCCCAACAAGACCCTAAGGGAGAGGGACAGGCTGGTTTACCCACCCAAGGCTAGAGCAAAGAAGGGCTCTGCAGAGCAGGAAGATGCCAACCATGACGATGGCGGTGAAAACAGGCAGGTCTGCGGCTGTCAGCTCATAGCCCCGGACCCCATCTTGTGAGAACTTGGAAATTCACAACAGCGAGGGCCCAGGAGACGCCTGGCGAGCTCGGTTCTGAATCATTCTATTGTCTGAGCGGAAGTCCAGCCCGGCAAAGTAATGGAAGGACACTCCTCGTCTCAATTTTGTTCATAGATGTCTCCAGCAACCATTTCACATCTCTAACCACACAGGCGTCCGAGCTGGTGAGCGGGCCTTATCCTCACCGAACGTACGAGAAAGGCCACTCCGGTAGTTTCTGTCTCTGCAGCCTCCCCCGCCCTGCCTGTGTGGGTGGACACATCTGTGGACGCAGCACTTCAATAAAAAGCCTTCGCACGGCACACGAGGCCGCCCAGGAGACGCGGCGCGTTTCATCCAACTGCCAAGAATCTTCTTTAAAGTCTCCCCTGCCTTGTTGAGGGGCCAGCCACTCGCTCGGGCCGCTGTTGTTATGGCTGTCTCGCTTCCTGAGACACACTGTCTGGGAACAGACACCCCTGGCAAGCTGCAAAGGTGAGATGGTGGCCTGAGGTTCACCGGCCCTACTCTCCAAACAGCTTTCAAGTGACTCTCTGTGACCGCTCCGTGTGGAGGTGTTTTTCTAGAACGTTCTGTCCAAATGACCCTGGAAACTATCAGGACAATGGGACCAAGAGGCTTTGGGAAGCTAGGGAGGCCCCATCACTCCACATGCCCGGAATTCCCTCCCCCTGCCATGAGACACAGGGACAGCAGCGGTTTCCTTCAAGACGTCCCTCGGTAGCTCTTTCTTCCTTTGCTCTCAGGAAGACAACTGTGCTTAGCTTCAGGATCCAGGCCCTTTACTTGAAAGCAGCTACTGTGAAGACAGTGTTAATGGGGCTTTTAGATTATGTCCTGGCTCAAAGGTGAGAGAATGATTGATTGGTGATGTCTGACTGGAAATAGCATAGACCTTGAATGCGTGCTGCCATTTTAGCCCCTTCTAGTCAAGGCTGGTAAGTTTGGGGACATCAGGAAGAGACCTTGCTCCACTCTGTAAGTGGTTTCAAACCCAGAATCCTCTGGGGCAGTTCTCCATAGTAAACGAGACAGGTTTAGATCCCTGATAATAAACCAAGGTAAGTGGTAAGCATTTTAATTAAATATAAAGTTTAAAATAAAATAAAAAAAAAAACACAAACACTTCAAGTCATTAATGGTCCCCTCAAAAATCACATAAGCATGCCAATTTACTTTTGAAATTCAAGACGATTCAGTTTGGGTGTTTTGTTTTTGAGACAGGGCACCACTCTGCAGCCCAGGCTAGCCTTGAACGTGTGGCAATCCTACCTTAGCCTCCCCAGTGCTGGGGTTACGGGAGTGAGCACCATTGCTGGTGTTATCTGAGCACTTAATTTAATTTAACTTTAACTGGTATATAGGTCCACTTTAAAGGAGGTCAGAGGACCAGGAATTTGAGACCAGCCTTGGCTGTAAAGTTGTTAAGGTGAAGATAGCCTGGGCTAGAGGAGACCCTGTCTCCAGATGGACAATTTAAAGGCATCTGGTGAGTTGTTACTCTGGGGGCCTTACATTCTAAATGCAAACCTCCACTCTTGGGGCTTCAGTTGCAGGAAAAGACAGCACAGGCAGATCCAGCTGACCGGAAAACAAACGTGCATCTCTTTGCTGACTGACAGACTCGATTAGAGCCTCGTCTCTTTAATTGCTAGATTATCAGCAAAGACGGTGGATGATTGCATAGCATGTAAATGCAGAGTGAGATTCTACTCTGAAACATCATCCAGAGATTCAGACCTGAGGAGAGGGCTCAGAGTTCCCTGGGCACGCACAGCTGGGCTTCCTGTCTGCCCAGACCGTGCCCTATCTCCTCACCCTTCCGAATCGGTAGCCCGTCTGAATTGTTGTTAGCTTTTTTCTTCTATTTGGATGATACAGGTATTCTAAATTCGTTCATAGAAAACCAAGCCAGGCATGGTAGTTCATGCTCAAAATCCCAGTACTCAAGAAGCTGAGGCAGGAGGATGCTGTGAGTTTAAGGCTGTGAGATAAGCCTGGAGTATGTGAGTTCCAGGTCAGCCTAGACTATAAAAGAAAGACGGAAAGAAGGAAGAAAGGGAGGAGGGTGGAAGGGAGGGAGGGAAGTAGGTTATAAGTCCATTCTTATCAGAACATCTTGTGGTCCATGACACAGGGCCTCCTTGCTAGCTGCACTGAGATGGACCCTTTGCCATATAAATAGCTATCTTGGGCTATCACCTACATTTTTCCCAAAGATGTTTTAGTTGAAGTAGTGGTTTGAGCTGCTCTTGGGAGGCCCTGTACAAGGACTTACAGCCCCTCTGGGCTGCTTCAGGAGGAAGGGGAGTGAGCACAGGCCTATCCCTGGGCTCTGCAGCGGTCCAGCTGCCTTGCCTGTGTTCTTGACCTCGGCTTAGGGTACACCCACCCCACTCCACCCAAACCATGTCTAACCCCCAGGGGTGTGAGTCTGGAGCCACCCACTGCTCAGCTGCGAGCATTGACGCCTGAAGCCAACACTCAGCTCCCTCTGAGTGCAAAGCTGTTGGACAGCAGACACTCCCATCAAAAGACCAAGGCCTCATAGAACAGGGTGCTTAACTCACTCCCCTTACAATCCCACTTTACCCAAGAAAATCTTAGGATGTCCTGGTTATGTAGGCATGTAAAGTTATCAGCAAAATAAAAGCGTTTGCTGGTAATAAATCACAAGGAAAAATGTAAACGGTTGCTTAATATATTTATATTTGTGTATTTATATTTATATATTTATTTATTATATATAAAACAAGTGGCAAGATTTATATGATATATATATATATATATATATATATATATATATATAGAGAGAGAGAGAGAGAGAGAGAGAGAGAGAGAGAGATGTACTTCCTCCCTTAAGGAATTAAATCTCGACAAATATTTAATACTGCTGGAGAAAGAATTTTTACATTTCTCTGAGTCAGTCAGAATATTGCTTTAGAATCATC
Source organism: Rattus norvegicus (assembly GCF_021556685.1). Lineage (NCBI taxonomy): Eukaryota > Metazoa > Chordata > Mammalia > Rodentia > Muridae > Rattus > Rattus norvegicus. The sequence continues at coordinate 8,226,025 of NC_141550.1, forward strand.
AATGCCAAGGATGTTCCTCCACATAAATATCTACCACGACACGACAGAGAGCGTATGGGGATGATTTGGGTTTTTTTTCAGGAATTCCATCCTAATCCTAAAGACAAACTTTATTTAATGACCTTTTTAATGAAACTCAAGTCAGAAACTTGAGCAGCAACTTTTAAGGTGAACGATCTGACAACAAGACCCAGAGGCAGACTTACACGAGACATAAATTATTGTGGCCCGTCTCGGGGTGAGCTCCACTTAGGGCTGAGCAGGGAGTTCCAAGCCCCTGTCCTCTGGCAGCTTGAATGGGACAAGTTGTCTATGTTACTGAACCAAGGATCAGATAAGGAACGGTCTCAAGCCCCAAATTATTCATTAGATAAGGCTGTGTCCTAAACCAGGAATTTGGGGTAATCCCTGCCCTATGGGAGGAGCGATCAGGAAATGTCTCACGACGTGGGGCACATCACGTGTTGATGATTATAAAATGAACATTCTGAGCAGCTCAGAGAAATAAAAAATGCTTCATGCTGGGCGTGGTGATGCACACTTTAATCTCAGCACCCCAGTGCAGAGGCAGGAGGATCTCTATGAGTCAGAGGCCATCCTGGTCTACATAGAGTTCCAGGCCAGCCATGGCGAGATAGTGAGACCCTGTGTCAAAAACCTCAACCTGGACCCCACCCCCGCCCCAATGGTTCGTCTCTTACTTAATTGTTATCCTCTTATTTCCCATACTTAACACGCTGAGGAATGAAGACGGGAAAACGTCTCTCTTCCCTACAACTAAATTTATAAAAACCTGGATGTACATTAAAACCTCCTCCATTCATAACACACAATAGTATTGTCCCTGTTTCAGTCAGCATCTCCTGGCTGGCATGGCGTGCCAGCATGCAAGGTGCAGAGGGCAGCTATGACACACGCAGGAGGCTGTGATGAAGGCTGACGCAGCGCAGCTGAGCTGACAGGGACATCCAGCACTCTCTGCATCGGGAGGGTCACTTACTGTGTGTTTAAAACCTTTTGCCCTCACCCATTCCCTGCCCAGCCCCACGCTCAGTTATAGTACCCTATATGAGGTTGTGGCCCACAGTTTAAGAAGCTGGCATCTGGGGGTTGGGGATGTAGCTCAGTGGTAGAGCGCTTGCCTAGAAAGCGCAAGGCCCTGGGTTCGGGCCCCAGCTCTGAAAAAAAGAAAAAAATAATAAAATAAAAAAAGAAACTGGCGGGGCTGGGGATTTAGCTCAGTGTAGAGCACTTACCTAGGAAGCGCAAGGCCCTGGGTTCAGTCCCCAGCTCCGAAAAAAAGAACCAAAAAAAAAAAAAAAAAAAAAGAAAGAAACTGGCATCTGAAATAATGTCTGGGTTTGGTGTCTACATATGGGATGGATCCCCAGGTAGGGCAGTCTCTGGATGGCATTTCCCTCAGTCTCTGCTCCACTCTTAGTCCCTGTATATTTCCTCCCATGAGAAAGGACTTCTAAGAAGGACTGAAGCATCCACATTTTGGTCTTCCTTCTTCTTGAGCTTCACACGGTCTATGAATTGTATCATGGGTATTCCAAGCTTTTGGGCTAATACTGGTCCTGTGAAGGCTCATTTCCCCAGTGTAGGGGAATGCCAGGTTGTCGAGGCAGGAGTGGGTGGGTGGGAGGGGGAGCATCCTCATAGAAACAGGGGGAGGAGGGGCTGGGGATTTAGCTCATTGGTAGAGTCCTTACCTAGGAAGCGCAAGGCCCTGGGTTCGGTCCCCAGCTCCGAAAAAAAGAACCAAAAAAAAAAAAAAAAAAAAAAAAAGAAACAGGGGGAGGAGGGATGGCAGAGGGGGGAAACCAGGAAAGGGGATAACATTTGAAATGTAAATACAAAAAAAATATATCCAATTAAAAAGAAGAAGCTGGGGGTTGGGGATTTAGCTCAGTGGAAGGCCCTGGGTTCAGTCCCCAGCTCTGAAAAAAAAAAAAAAAAGAAGAAGAAGAAGAAGAAGAAGAAGAAGAAGAAGAAGGAGAAGGAGAAGGAGAAGGAGAAGGAGAAGGAGAAGGAGAAGGAGAAGGAGAAGGAGAAGGAGAAAAGAAGAAGAAGAAGAAGAAGAAGAAGAAGAAGAAGAAGAAGAAGAAGAAGAAGAAGAAGAAGAAGAAGAAGAAGAAGAAGAAGAAGAAGAAGAAGAGAAGAAGAAGAAGAAAGAAAAGAAAAGAAGAAGAAAAGAAGAAGAAGAAGAAGAAGCTGGAAGTTAGGTCAGCCTGTCTCTCTTGGCTTGCCTGAGAAGTCCTATAGTAGGAATCTCACACCTTAGGATACCCTCCAGGCCTGGGAAAACCAAGACAGCAGTAGGGCCTCTGTCTAAACAACCAAGAAGGCAGAAACACGTAACCCTACCCACACACAGTGTGTCGTCTCTCGGGATGGAACAACTCCCCTACCCCTGTTCCCCTGCAGAAGCCCAAACCTCGTGCTGGTGCCACACACGACTTTCGGGCAAGGGGCAAGCAAACCTGGCAGACTCCAGCCCTGGGTGAGGAGCCCTCTGTCTCACACTCCTCAGCAGAGCCCCGGCCTCTGAGAAACGGGGATATCTGAGAGTGAAATTTATGAGCCCTGCTTCCCCTGGATTCGGCCTTTCGACCCCAGGAACGTTTAATTGCCTTTTCCAGCCTCCCTTTAATAACCGGCTCCGCTCTTGGCCAGTCTTGGCTGAATTGAGAAACATCGGCTGTGCGACGAGAAATGGAAAGCTCGTTACTTGATACTCGGTGCAGCCTGCGCCAAAACCTTCACTCATTCATTTTATCGCCGCAGCGTCTTCCCATACCGAAACCTGTGTCACAGCAGAAGCTGCAAACTTCGAGGGCTGGGGGGTAAGCCTGTATTTCGATAAGAATGCCTGCCCCTAACTCCTGAGTGAGTCACAAAATGACTTGTAATTCTTAGCCCCTTCCAAAGGATTCCAGCCTCTCTTTTCGGGGCTCCCAGCTCCAACCCCTCCCTCTAAAGCAAGCACACAGAGTGAGGTGTAGACATCTGGTTCCTGTTTTTAGAGTCAAAATTGATCTGCTGGGTGACTCTTGGCAAGTCACTTAACCTCTCTGAGCTTAAGCTTCCCTAATCCTGGCTCACCAGACACCTCTTAGGAGGAGGGGCTGGTGGCCAGCTAATGAGCAGGTGTTTGGGGGAGGGATGGCCGAATCCCAGGGGGAGAGGGGACCAAAACGGAGGGAAGCTGGAGGGGTCTTAAGGCATAAGCCAGCAGTAGCTAAGCCTGCAGATTGAAGTGGAGATGGCCATGTGTCCAGCCCGCCTCACTTTCCGCTGATGCAGTCCTGAGCGTTTGGGGCCTTGGCAGTGCACTGGCCTCCAGGTGGCCTTCCTCATGTTGGCTTCACCCTATGAGGAGTTTCTCAGACCCGTGAGAGCCTCATCCCTCTGAGGATCCCCGTCCTTATACATGGCCTTTCCTGTATTAGCCCCGGAGTTTTCCACCACCCCCTCGTTTTGACAGAAACTTGCTGGTGCGAACACACAACTCTTGAGATGCCTCTCCATCCCAGACGAGCCCAGACAGGCATCCAAGCAGCAAATGAGTGAGTCTTTCCCAGTTCCCAGCATTTTTGACTCCTCTCCTCTCTGTTACCATGCTCCAGGAGGACTTGAACTCCCAAGAACAGAATCTTTGCTATTTGACAGAAGCCAGGCCAGAGGGGATTGGGATGGGTTGAGGGGGCTGGAAAAATGAATAAAACCTTTAATGACCTTGCTGACTGCTCTTGTTCCACTGTAGGACACAATCCCAGACAGAGCTGGCAGCCTTCAGAGAACATCTCTCCTTTCTTATCAGCAGAGAAATGAAGAGTCTTCATGGTGGAGGACATGGAGCTCACTTGCATGGTTGGCTCAAACCCTTTGGCAGTTTAGACTGGTCTGATATGTATGTATGCTGCCACCCGGGGCTGATACCACTGAAAACAACCTTAGCTGACCAGCCCTCTCCTTCTCTCTCACAGCCATGAGCAGCGGGGTAGGGTGGATGGATGGGTGGGGACAAGAGCTAAGAGGGAGCTGAAGACTTGGATGGGGCCCACCTTTGAGACAGAGATGATGACCCAAGGGGTTGTGAAGCCCCCAGCTTCTTGCTGCTAAAAGACAGCGGGAGAGCACCACCACCTTGTCTTGCTGATTTCAGAAAGGGCAGGGAGTCAGACGCATCGGTGCTGCCAGGTTAGGTTTCTAGAGGAGCTTGGCACACTTACCAGCCATGTGGCACAGACCCAGAGAGAATTCAGCCAGGTGAGGGTGGCAATGGCTGGCAGAGAGAGCATCTATCCTACTGCCCCCCATGCTGCCCACCTCACTGGCACAGTGACAGCCGGGTTGGCTCCTCCAAGGACTCAGTAGGCCAAAGGACCAGACTAATCCCCACTGCCTCCAGTGTATGGGTTGAGCGTCAGCTTCTCACACCTGGAGTCAAGCAGAGGACTGGAACTACAGTCCCTGAAGAGTGATCCTTTGGTCCCTCCTTTGGCTCCTGAGTGGTCCTTTCAGACATGTATAATTGTGGCCCAGCGGCAGCAGAGCAGCAGATCCGTCCATGACAGATTTCTCTACTGTGTCTGGGCCTCTTCACATGCTCACACTGTCCCAGGCATAGCCAAGAGGCCTGGGTTCCAAAGTCATGTCTCCTACAGGCAGGTCTTGGTTATGCAGAGCCAGACCCCAGTAAGGCCAACCTTTCAATGAGGCACAGAGGCTGTGAAAAGCCACAGAGACACACGGAAGTGATACAGTGTCGCTGAAAATGGACAGCCAAGGACCTCACACCCAGTGGATCCCATTTTAGAGAGGAGGGATATCGGAAGCATGCTACGTGTGTGTGGATGAGCCCTGAGCACATTGTGCTAAGAGAAAGCCTATGTGATCCCCTCTCCTGAAGCTCCGAGAGTAGCCAAATTCCTAAGTAGAAAGTAAAATGGTGGGGACAGGACCTGAAGTACGGAGATGAAGACTTGGTGTTGGATGGAGATGGAGTTAAACTTTCCCAAGCTTTGAGGAGTAATAGAAGTGGATGGTGGAGGTGGATGGTGGAGACTGATGGTGGAGGTGGATGGTGGAGGTGGATGGTAGAGGTGCATGGTGGAGGTGGATGGTGGAGGTGGATGGTGGAGACTGATGGTGGAGGTGGATGGTGGAGGTGGATGGTAGAGGTGCATGGTGGAGGTGGATGGTGGAGGTGGATGGTAGAGGAGGATGATAGAGACTGATGGTGGAGGTGGATGGTGGAGGAGGATGATAGAGATGGATGGTGGAGGTGGATGGTAGAGGTGCATGGTGGAGGTGGATGATAGAGGTGGATGGTGGAGGTGGATGGTGGAGGTGGATGGTGGAGGAGGATGATAGAGGTGGATGGTGGAGGTGGATGGTGGAGACTGATGGTAGAGATGGAGGTGGACGGTGGAGATAGATGGTGGAGGTGGATGGTGGAGGTAGACGGTGGATGATAGAGATGGATGGTGGAGGTGGATGGCGGAGGTGGATGGTGGAGGAGGATGATAGAGATGGATGGTGGAGGTGGATGGTGGAGGTGCATGGTGGAGGTGGATGGTGGAGGTGGATGGTGGAGGTGGATGGTGGAGGAGGATGATAGAGATGGATGGTGGAGGTGGATGGTGGAGGTGGATGGTGGAGGAGGATGATAGAGGTGGATGATAGAGATGGATGGTGGAGGTGGATGGTGGAGGTGGATGGTGGAGGAGGATGATAGAGATGGATGGTGGAGGTGGATGGTGGAGGTGCATGGTGGAGGTGGATGGTGGAGGTGGATGGTGGAGGTGGATGGTGGAGGAGGATGATAGAGATGGATGGTGGAGGTGGATGGTGGAGGTGGATGGTGGAGGTGGATGGTGGAGGAGGATGATAGAGATGGATGGTGGAGGTGGATGGTGGAGGTGCATGGTGGAGGTGGATGATAGAGATGGATGGTGGAGGTGGATGGTGGAGGTGGACATGAAGACCGATGGTGGAGGTGGATAAGGAACTAGAGGTAAAGGGTTGTACACAATATTTAACACCACTGAGCTACACACTTAAAATAGTTAATGTGATAACTTTGTGGGGTTTATTGCAATTAAAAATGGGAAGGAGTTCTGAAGTATTGGTCAGGGAATCCATACACAATAAACCCCCACTCTGGGTAAAGACAGATATCCAGCCATGTGCATGTCCTAAGAACCGAAAGGAGGAGAATCAAGAACAAAAGCAAAGCAGACGCCATTCCATACAAGGCCAACTGGGGCTCCACGGGGCACTGTGCTCCCAGAATGCTAGACTCTAGGGGGAGACGCTGCCTAGAGCGGCAACCCAGTGCCACTGAGGAATTGGGACGTGGGCCCATGTGCTGTTGACCAAGAGAGGAGAGCAACACTGAAGCAAAGCTCTGAAGCATCACTGCCCTCGTGGGGACCACGGTGGCAGGTGCTCAGAACACAGGAACACGGCTGTCATGTGACCCAGACGTCACTGTTGAGTGCGTGCCCAAAGGATATGAAAACCCGACCTTAAGGAGACGTTTAAGGGGATGAGGACGCAACACAGTGGCAGAGCATTGGCCTAGTACATGAGAAGGGACCTGGGTTTGGCCAAGAATGTGGAATCAACCAAGACCTCTATTAAGATGGAGAATGTGTGAAGAACAGAGTGTTAGTCGTGGGAAGAATAGAATCTATCGTTGGAGCGGCACGGGTAAAACTGGAGGGTGTTACACTAACTGAAATAAATAGGTCTCGAAAATCAAGATACTGTGGGGCCAGCAAGGTGGCTCAGCAGGGAAAAACACTTATTCTATGGACCTGAGTCTGGTGACTGGCACCTACTGGGCAGGGAGAACCTACTCCCACGAGTCGTCTTCTGACTTCTACAGCTATGGCATGTGGTGCAATCTCTCTCTCTCTCTCTCTCTCTCTCTCCCTCTCTCTCTCTCTCTCTCTCTCTCGCATGCCCACCACACACACACACACACACACACACACTTTTTTTTTTTTAACATAGAAAGAAGTGAAGGACGCTCACAAAGGCCTCCAGGTCTTCCACAAGTGAGCAGCATAAACCTCTGTGTGCTGGCTGGTTTTGTGTGTCAACTTGACACGAGCTGGAGTTAGCACAGAGAAAAGAGCCTCTCTTGAGGATTCGCCTCCATGAGACCCAGCTGTAAGGCATTTTCTCAATTAGTGATCAAGCAGGAAGGACCCAGCCCATCGTGGGTGGAGCCATCCCTAGGCTGGTGGTCTTGGGTTCTATAACAGACCAAGCTGAGCAAGCCAGGGAAAGCAAGCCAGTGAGTAACATCCCTCCATGGCCTCTGCACCAGCTCCTGCTTCCTGACCTGCTTGAGTTCCAGTCCTGACTTCCTTTGGAGATGAACAGCAATGTGGAAGTGTAAGCTGAATAAACCCTTTCCTCCCCAGCTTGCTTCTTGGCCATAATGTTTGTGCAGGAATAGAAACCCTGAGTAAGACACTCTGTAAGACAACATCCCACACCATGGCACTGGAGCCAGAGTTCACAGTCATTTGTCACCTGGCCGCTGACAATGCAAGAAAGGTGTTGGGGTCCTGTTGTTGATGATGATGATGACGTTGTTATTGTTTTTCTGTTTCTAAACCTACAGGACATTCAGTGTCCAGCCAGGCTGTGAATAAGAAAGGGTTCCTCCCTATCTGGGAAACTCGCAGGGATGTTTCCAGAATCTAAGATGATGGAAAAGCCTTTGCAAGAAACCCACATTCCTATAACAGAGGCATCGAAGGCACGGGTAGAGGGTCCTCTGGCTATGAGTCCTGAGAGACAGCAAGCCTCACCCTCTCCCGAGCTAGTTTCTGGGAAGATACTGAAAATCCGACCTTGCCTTGCCGCCGCCGACCACCCAGCCCGTCAGCACATACTTGGCACGTATGTGTTCTTCCCGAGCTTCTTCCAAACCAGAGTTGCTGCCCTCACAACCTGCCAAGCCCTTGCTTCCAGAAATTTCTTCCTTACCCCTTTTGTGGCTATGAAACTGAAATGTTCCAAGTGGGGAAGGATCTCAAAACTGCTCAGTCATCAAGCATACCAGCTGGCCAAAGGCGAGGCTGGGTGTGGAAGTACTTCCCAGATCCTCAGACCTGGGGAGAAGGGGACAGTGAACGCCAATTCCAGTCCTGACCACACGCAAAAAGCCTTTACAAAGCTTAAATCTTCAGTTACTAGATTTTGTCTTGTTCACAGACCTTTTGGCCCCGCCCTCTTTGCACTCCAGTCCTTGGCCAGAGCTGAACCCCCACACAGAGCTTTCTCCATTCTTACTCAGTCAACAGTCATGTGTGTTATCAAGAGGCCTGTCTAGGCCCATGGAGACCTGACATCGGTGCTGGGACTTCAAACTGTGTTGGCAATATAGGGATTCCTTGGGCCAACCTTCGAGGACTTTCTCAAAACGATATCAGCTCTTGGGAGCAGTCATAACCATCCAGTGACCAGACTCTCTAGGCCTTCTTCCAGTCAGCCATTGAAGCTTACACTCAACTCCCGACCTGAAACTGCATTGATCGCCTGGGAAGGAGTGTGAGGTGAGAATTGGAGGGACAAAGTCACCTTTGTGGGTGTGTAGGGGATGGAGTCAGGGTGTTGGGATGACTCATTTGTATGAGGAAGAATTCTAGGTGTTGCTAGATGTGACCTTACCAGGGATAGGAAATTTAACCAGGTTACTGGCTTCCTGATTTCCCCTGCTGGGGCAAAGGTGGATGTGTAGGATTATGTGCACCAGGATATGCAGGCCCCAGGCAGGGGAGGGAGTGGCCCCACTCTTATCTCTCCCAAGATGAGATTTCTGGAGTTGGACATGACTCTACCGCACTCACACGGCGACTGACTCCTTCCAGTTCCACAGTTCCCTGGGCCCACAAGCCGTAAAGCGTGTAACTAGTTATCACAACTAACCATATTAGCAACGTTGACATGTTGCACCTCACTGTGAGATTGTGGGTAGAATTACATGTTTCATATGAAAGACTGTGTCAGGGCAAACTTTGTTTAAACACCCTCCATGCCCTCCATCGTCCCATGCTTCAGACTGAGTAACTTGTTTATCTTAGAAAGAGACAGTCACCAGACCATTTCGAGGACCACAAAATATTTTTTAATTGTGGTAAATTTTAATTGGGACCTACATTTTTGTCTCTCCATAGTTGATAGGTGAAAACTGAAGGTTACTGGAGTATTTGTTCATACACAGATATGTACACAAACATAGTCATCATACATGTACATACTATAGAAACACACATGTGATTCCTCTGTCATATCCTGGACCAAGGTGAAAAGAACCAAGAAATGGCCTTGACAATGAGTAAGGCCAGAAATGATGGATGAAGAGAATCAGACCTCTGTAGCTGAGAGCTGAAATGATGGATGAAAAGAATCAGACCTCTGTAGCTGAGAGCTGAAATGATGGATGAAAAGAATCAGACCTCTGTAGCTGAGAGCTGAAATGATGGATGAACAGAATCAGACCCCTGTAGCTGAGAGCTGATTATCATGTGCCTGAAGCAGCTCTCTAAGGCCAGAAAGAACCTGCTGCCAGTGAGGAATGCACATCTGTGATGGATCACCCAGAGCTAACAGGAGCTCATCCTGCCACGATCCAGAGTCAAGAAGCCTTTTGTAGGCTATCGGGCAACATACTCAAGGTGGGCATCAGCCTTCCACTAGAGGCTGTTCTGGCCTCAAGTAACCAGTCTTTTTTTTTTTTTTTTCCTTTTCTTTTTTTCAGAGCTGGGGACCGAACCCAGGGCCTTGCACTTGCTAGGCAAGCGCTCTACCACTGAGCCAAATCCCCAACCCCTCAAGTAACCAGTCTTAAAAAGAAGTCACTAAAGGATTGAAATGGCCCTAAGTAAGATATGTGGGTTCCAGAATAAAGCTCAAGGGTTGAGGGGTACAGGCCCCACCCTACCCCACCATCTGGCATCCTATAACTGTCTGCACACCATCAAGGCCGAAAAGTCAGTCAACACCAACAGACCTAGACAGGAGGCAGAACTAGCAGACAAAGAAACAAAGGCTCATCTGACACTTTTACCTCAGTTCTGGGAGATGCAGGGAGGTGCAGGCTGTTAAGAGGAGACGTGCAAGATGTCCACATGACCTACACTGAACTTCTACATATAAAAATACAAAGTCTTGGACTGGAGAGATGGTTCAGTGGTTAAGAGCGCTGACTGCTCTTCCAGAGGTCCTGAGTTCAATTCCCAGCAACCACATGGTGGCTCACAACCATCTGTAATGAGATCTGATGCCCTCTTCTGGTGTGCATGAAGACAGGGACCGTGTACTCATACAAATAAAATAAATTAATTAATTTAAAAAAATACAAAGTCTTTAAGACACGTGCCAGAGAAGGTGAACAGAATAGAGACAGTTCAGGGCAGGGAACGTACCTCAGTGGCGGCAAACTCACCGACACCTGTGAGGCCTGGGTTCTCTCTCCAGTCCTGGGAAGACAGTGTCAAAGAAAAGATTAGTGAACTTGAAGACACACCAGTGGAAAGTATCAAAAGAAAAACAGGAGAAAGGGCTGTGGGAAAAGGGCAGGAAGCAGAAGGCTGTGGGACGGCTTTAGTGGCTGAGGGGATGCAGCTGTAGTTCCAGAAAGACGACAAAGCAAAACAAACAAACAAGCAACCTCCCCAACCTGAAGTGAATATTTAAAAGTGTCTGCATTCTACAACGAACTCATTTATAAATTCATAGTAATCCTGATTAAGTTCACACACACACAAATTCCCATAGTGGGAATGGTCAGGTTTAATATGTATAGAAATGTAAAAGGCCTACTCTATACATAAATAACAAAAAAAAAAAATACTTCGCAAAAGCACAATGTTGGAAGATTCACGCCACCTAATTTCAAGACATAATTGTACACCAATCAGGCAGTGTGGTGTTTACATAAGGTAGATATACCCAAAAGTGAAGCATAAAAACCCACATGCAGACCTACATATGAACCTCTGACAGACTTTTGATAAAGAAGAAGGCTCTCCCCAGGTCACGTGAGAGCAATCAAACAGCTACAGGTAAATAGCAGTGAGAAACATCATGCTTACCTCACACCATGCAAGAAGATTTGAAACAGATGGCAGCCCCAACAAAAGAACTAACACCGTGAGATCCATGGAAGGCAGTATCAGTTAAAGTCTGACTGACTCTGGGGTTGGGGAGGATTCCTGAAACACAGCACACAGACCGTGAACCATTTTTATGAAGAACTTAGACATCGCCAACAGTTAACATGTTTGCTCACCGAAAGATTTCTTCATGGAAGCAAAGGAGGCAATCCGCCAATTCAGGAGAAAAAAATGTAAGACATCAGACTTCTACTTAGAAATCCTTCCTTCCTTAGAACCCTTGGGATTCGGTAATGAGAAGAGAACCTAGCTTCAAATGACAACAGGTTGGAACCAACATGTCACTAAAGAAACACCAGACGCACAGCAAGATACGAACCGTGCTAGTCATCAGGGAGACAGAAGCTGAAATTGCAACCGGCTGTCACTCCACCAGAATGACCAAAAGTCAAGTGTCCACACGGAGCTTTAATGACCGTGTAAGTGAGGACTGACCCTCCCATGACACTCAGGTTGGGGGACGGTAAGGTGCAGACGCTTTGAGCCGTGGCCGAGCCATTTCCCTGGAAGTTCCATTTTTCCACTTAGACCAGCTACCTATTTCATCCGAAGAGAGATGAAAACTCATTTCCACACAGAGACTCTTCCGAGGATGTTCATTACAGTTTTACCTGGAATAATCCCAAACTGGAACTGAGCCGAGCGCCCATCAACAGTCAAATGGGCGAGCGTTGCGGAAGAGTCACGTAATAGAATATGACTCAAAAGGAACAACGCTGGGTGCGTGCAGCAGCTCGGCGAACGCCGATATAATTACGCTGCCGAGAGAGAAGCCAGATCAAAAAGGTATGTCCTCAGTCCTTCCAGTTATTAAAGATTCTAGAAAACTCAAATGCATCTTTAGAGACGGGAACCAGATGATCATCTGCCTGGGGGATAGTGAGCTGGGAGGAAATTTATTGACGAGAGCCTGAGAGAACTTTGAGAAATAAAGAGTGTAATTGTCTTTTTCGAAAGGTCTTTTTTTTTTTCGTGCATTTGTCTGTATGTGTGTAACTCTAATTTTTTCAAAACCTATTTTTAATGATGGTTCGTAAATGCATTAACCTCCCTTATAGCCCATCACCCACCAGAGGTAATGAAAAGGAAAGATATGGTTGGGGTCGGGGGGGGGGGGGAATGGACCTGTTTAGAAAGGTTCTTTGGAGCAACTCCCATCTGTGTTGTCTGGAAATGGACAGTTCAGTTCACACGTTAGCAGGCAGCAGTGGCTCAATCCATTCACAAACATGGCTACACCAGCAGTTCAGCTGGGCACAGACAGGATAACAAACACGAATCAGCTGTGGTGGTAGCATGACCTAGCGGAGCCAGCCAGGCCTCAGCCTCAGCATAAGTCAGCAGGAGGAACCAACAGGGACATCGGGAGAAGTTCTCAGCTTTGCCTCTCTCAGGGGAGCGAAGATGAGCAAAGACCCACAAGCCAAGCTCTGTCTCTGTCACTTTGTAAAGTCCTATTTATACCCTCTAAACGTCACACGTCCTCCACGGGTCTTGCCTCAGCACATCTCTCTGCCAATCAGCCAGAGTCTCAGAAGCAGCAAGAAGCTGAGGCAGACCGCCGGAAGTTTTCTGGTGCATTTCTCTCTACGGAGTCCCGACAAATGGAGCTCAACTACGAAATGTAAGGCGGGTGGATACATGTGTGTCGTTAGCAAAGAATCCTTCATCACGCGTCCTTTCACATGCTTGCTTTAGCAGAACATCCTCTCTCCTGTGTCTGCTTCAGGAAAACACTCCTTTGTGTGCTTGCCCCAGCAAAACACCACCCAACACAACTGGCTCCCCAGAGAACCCCTAGGTTTCCACTGCATATATGTTTATGTGTATTACTTTAATGCAGATACGCACCAAGGCCAGCAGAGGCCACGGGATCCCCTGGGACTGGTATTATGGGTAGCTGTGAGTTGCCCGGGACAGATGTTGACTAGATCTGGATCCTCTGATGAGCAGTGAAGTGCTCTTAACTAATGAGCGCCAGTGTTTGTTATCTTGGTTGTAGTTGTGGTTTTCACTGGGCTACACATCCACCGAAATTCATCAAACCAAATATACTTTAAATACGAGTATTTAGCGCATATCCACTCCAATAAAGTTGTAAGCAACGATAACTTTCTCAAAACCCTAAGAAGTAAGGAAGCAGATCGGGTGTCCACCCCCAGCACACCTGCCGGGATCCGACTGGCCAACCCCACTTTCCCATTCACACCGCGCCAACCCAACCGTGGCTGGTCTCAGCGGTTAGCAGCTGGATCTGTGACCCTAACACTTCAGAACTTGACACCAGAGACAAGACCACAGGCTGCTGCAGCAGTGGCCAACGGTCCCACACTCTGACGGGGAGACTCTCTTCCTGTCATTTAGCCTACTCGGGGACAGAAAATAACGTGAGAGATAAATAAAAGGAAGGAGAGACAAGGACAAGGGGGCCAGTCTCAGGCATTGCTGACAGCTGTACGGAACGATGCCGGGTTTATGAGGAGTTCAGCACGGTGGTCCGCATCTTGCTCTTTCCAGCGCCCCCGCCCCCAATGCATCCACAGCCCTGAGAAACCCTCTTCCTTCATAGTCTCCAACTCCTCCCTGGCACCTCTCCAGAGGGGCTATGATTGGGTTACAGGCAAGTTTCCGAGCTTGCAACTTCCTTTCGCTCATAAATCAGCTCCCGCACACTCAGTTTCTCCTTCTTGTTCTGTAGTATTAATAGCCCCAGGTCCTGGGAGCATTCGAGAACTGTTCCAATTTTGGTTTGAAAATCAATTTAGAAGCTAGTGATTGGCTTTGTTCAGACTTCCGATTCCCCCGGGGAAGGCTACTTCCTACAAACTGACCAAGCCGGGGGCAAGGGGCTTCTCTGAAAACTCCGAATACCTTGGTTGCAGTGTTTTTCTTCCACTCTCTGCCCCCCAAAATTTAAAAGTTAACTTGGGAGAGAAGAAAAATAGAAAAGTTGGTTTTTTTGTAAAGAGTTCGTATCAAGGTAGGTCAGATTCCATTACAAAAACAAAAGGATAAATAAGAAATTCGGTGGCATTCGTTCAGAAGTTTGTTTTAGAAACATCTTTCTCCTAAATTAGTCCTGCTTCCTCTATAGCTGCTGGCCTCCTGCAGGGAAAGTGAGGCAGTGTCAGGTCTCAGCAGATGCTAACAAGGGGGCGGCTCCCCAGCAGGTGGGAGCAGAGAGTGCTGGCTAATAGGTCCACAGGCCTGCCCCCGGCATCAGCCAGCCCCATAGGCTTTAAAGATAAAAAAACAAAGGGGCCCTTGGGTGGAGGCCAAAACGGATCCTCACCTACACAAAACACTCACAAGTCAGGAAAGACACAGCCAAGGGCAGCAGAGCCGGATTTCTAGGGAGCCTCCATCGTGGAGAATATGGCTACCATAGAGTCCACTGGTACTCCATTAATAACCAACCTCCCAGGTCCAGGCCAAAGCTAGCCTGGTATCCCAGGCTCGTCCACGTGGGCACTCAGGGCATCCACGTGTCTCCTGACTGAGCCTCAAACCAGTCCATAGTACCTCAGCCACAGGATCCCTCCCCACCTCAGGTAAACAGGGACTCTGATCTACCAGGGGTGGGTGAGCATTTCCCTGCTGCCCCCCCCACCCCCCACCCCCCACCCCCCACCCCCGCTCCGAGATACTTAGCATTTCAAGAGGTCAATAAATACCTGCATCTGGAGAGGGAGGTCATTAATCTATTCATTAGTGAGAAACAATGTGTCTTTTGAACCTGACATGTCTAATTGTGGAAGGGAACAAAGCTGGACAGTTACAGAGGCAGGCAAAGGAAACTCTCTCTGCTTCTATGACACGGAGGTTCTGGGTGGCTGAGACACCCGGCCTCCCCTCCTAGCTCCCTGAGTGGAAACAGGATCTACACTGGGATAAATGACAGCAACAGGAAACTCCCATCAACTGAGTCCTCTGCGTCACCACACGCTAGAGAGATGTGCACATGCTCAGTTGGACTTAACTCTCACCAGCATTGAGTGGCTTTAGAATTGAGTGCTTTAAGCTCCATTCTAAAAGCAGGGGGCCGGGGGTGGGGGGGGGAGGGGGACTGGGAAATGATGGATGGTTTGCTTGGAGGGAGCCGGCCAGTGAGCTGCAAAGACAAAACTCTATTCTACAGGAGACAAAACCTATGCCCTTATCCTCCGCTAGGTCCAGCCTGGCTTTCCTGTTGACAGTAGCTAGAGCCAAGGCACGGACTCGAGCAGCCTCAAGCTGACAGCTCTGTGCAAGAACTAAAGAGAGCTTGAACAGTAGGTCATCTCCACCCTATGTCGGTGAATCTGGGTGCTGCCAGGTAACTGGCTAACAGGGACTTGGGGTGTGGGCTGGGCTGGCTTTGATGGTAGTCCCCTTAAACAAGTGAGAAAGGCAATACTCAAAGTTAAATGGATCCAAAGTTAGGGAACAACAGCGTAGGGAATCCAAACTGGAGGATGGCCCAGGGTCCGACGTGGCTGAAGAGTTCACCAGCAAAACCTCTTACGACAGTTTACTATACCTTGTAGCATGGTGACCACAAGTTGCCAGGACATCCAGCACTCTGCTCCATGAAGGAGGGTTTACAAAGTGCCCACAGTCCCTTTGAGATAAGAGGCTCCCAGTCTCTAGGCTTGGGTTTACCACTATGGAGTCCAGAGTTCAATCACCACTCAAAGCAGTTGGCAGCGTGTGCCCCCCAGGCACAATAGGGAGACAAAGGATGGCATGTCCTTCTTCCTGGAACTTGGAGCTCTACTGGCCAGGGTCACAGACGCTCATAGACACTTGGAGAAGAGCAGAAACCTTCTTCATGATACTGTTAATAAGAGCTCTGGCTGGCTAGAGTCCTATTAAGTGCTGGGGCAGGCTTGGCCATTCTATAGGCAAGTCAGTGTTTCAATGAATTGGGGGCCCCTGGAAATGGCCCCCAACTAGTGGCTAGTGATCAGCGTGGTAATAAATATCCCCAGCCCCTTCACACTTAGACAATAACTCCAAGTTAGGGTCTCTACCTTCTTCCTGAAGTCCCCAATGGGATTCATAACCGTTACCCATACGGGAGCTGCCTGACTGTACCCTTACTTAATCCCCTTCCTGAGATAAAACTCCCACAACACTTTTTTTTTTTTTTTTGATTCTTTTTTTTTTCGGAGCTGGGGACCGAACCCAGGGCCTTGCACTTCCTAGGTAAGCGCTCTACCACTGAGCTAAATCCCCAGCCCCTCCCACAACACTTCTTGGTCTCCATTCCATGTCTCAGAGCCAGTCCAGGCCCTGTGTAGATAGACGGTCCCCTCACTCCCAGCACCCCCAGACATCTCTTTTGTGCCTCCAGTCCTAGAATGCAGGGCAAAAGTAAAAAATGTGGGCAAGAGGCTTTGATCTGGACCTCCAATAGGCACCTTATAGGCTGTTATCCCTGAACCATGAACAGGCCTCTCACGGCCTCCGGATTGACGACGAGAAACAAGTCACAGTGTGGCGCGTGGCTGTGCGTGACAAGGACTCAGCAGCGCACCAAGCTCACAGAGTTCACTCAAGGGTGTCTGCTGTTACTGACCCTTTCTCCCCTTTAGAATGACCAGGCACTTGTTTTCTCTCTGTCCCAGACCTATGGTGTCATGTGCTATGAGCACTTCCTCCCTGCCTTCCCCAGGGCTGCCCCTCCACGTGGATCTGTTGCAGAGACTCGCTGTGTTTGACTTCTGAGGTGCTTATTCATTCCTGCAGGAAAGCAAGGGGCCCCACTAACTGCCCTGTGTGCCCAGCTCAGGGGCAGAGCCCCTAACAAACTCTCTGCCTCTTCAACCTTCTTCAGCAATTGCTTGCTGCTTGAGGCAGGCTTTCACTGAGCACAGCAACCGTGATTTACGTCCTGGGTTCTGAGTTTCCCTTTCACACATTCATGTCTGTCTCTCCCTATACCGGGATTCGTACTGCCTCTGGGATGGCGCCCTGTTTCGTTCCTTTACACCAGGCCCAGAATGCTTAGTCAACGGATGTCGGTTGACTGAAATAACCTGAGCAGGGTCTGTCAGCAACTGGCAGCTGACCTCTGAACTCATGTCGCTCACAGATGACAATAGCCAGCCTACACAGGGCTGATTTCGAAGAGAGGTTATTTCAGGATTTAGAGGGAAAGAGAGTATCACTCCTTCGCCTAACTAGATAGATTTAATGGCTGTCAGGTTACATTTTACTTGGCTGTGTATATAAATAGCTCATATCCCATTTTCAAACCACCAGTCAGTGTAGAGGCTCCTGAGTTCAGTTCTTCCGGCCGTGAGGGCGACATCTTGGCTCCTTGGAAGCACCACTGTTTATTAGCTGAGATTTTTAAACGCGTGGTCAGGCATGAACTCACCCGTCACCCCTGACTGCCGTGCAGGGTTAAGATACCTTGGAGTGTGTCTGGAAGCCATGTTGGCCTCAGGCAGCTCCCTCACTGCCTCTTGCACCGGACGCTACAGCCTACAGAGAGGGACTGTCTTCACACCCCAGAGCTTTAGTGGAAGAACTTGGTGGTGAGAACAGCTCCATTGCAAGGTCCGTGGCTTGAATTCCTCGGGTGACGTCGGCGCTATCCCTTAGCACAGCCCAAATGTGTGTGCTTAGGCTTGCCTGAGGGTGAGCTCTGCCATGGCTGCATGGTGACTTCGGCTTGTAGCCTAGGTGTGTCTGTACTTCCGGGTACAGCCTTGAGGAATGTCCCACGCTGAACGGTAGGGCTGAAATGCACTTCGGTACAAAAGGATTCTAACCCTGCAAGTTCCACCCTCTAACTGCTGTAAACTCTGAAGATTGGGAGCACCAGGCAGGAGGAGGAAGAGGTGGGGCCGGCCCGAGGTACAACAAGAAGAGAGAACGTGGAGATGAGAGACTTGAAGTGATCGGGAGCCAGCCCCTGCTCTAACGACAGCAGCAGGGCACCCATCGTATGGAACTGTATCCACTGTGTTCTTAACTGAGACAGAACTTTAAGGGGCTCTCAGAACACCCCTCAAGCCAGGCCCTACCGTCTGCACTCTTCTCATCCAGGCTCCCACAGAACAGCCCGCTGAGCGAGAGGACTCGATGACTTCTCTAGTCCGAAGTTCAAATGTTACCGTAATCTTCCACAACAACATGGCAAGGTCTGTCACAGCAACAGTCTACTCTCTGGTACCAATTTCTGCCTTAGTTAGGTTTCCATTGCTCTGATAAAACTCCAAAAGCAACTTGGGGAGGAAAGGGTTTATTTGTCTTGGATGTCCCAAGGCACCTGGATGACCACTGAGGGAAGACAGGGCAAGAATTCAAGGCAGGAACCTAGAGGCAAGAGATGATGCAGAGGCCATAGAGGAGTGCTGCTTACTGCCTCGTTCCCCATGGCTTGCTCAGCCTGCTTTCTTATAGCACCTAGGACCACCTGTGGGGGAACCACCTGTGGGGGAAATCACCTGTGGGAGGGACCACCTGTTGGGGAACTCACCTGTGAGAGGGACCACCTGTAGGGAAATCACCTGTGGGAGGGACCACCTGTTGGGGAAATCACCTGTGAGAGGGATCACCTGTGGGAGAACCACACAGTGAGCTGGGCCCTCCCAGTTCACTCAATAATCAAGAAAATGAAATACAGGCTTGCCATAGACGTTGCATTTTCTCAACTGAGAGTCCCTCTTTCAAAATGACTCTAAGTCTGTGACTCTTAAGTCTGTGACGAGCTGACATACATAAAGCTAGCCAGCACACACTCCTGAGGAAAGGAGCTAGATTTGATTTACCTTTATGCCTCTGGCACCTAACATCACACCTTGGACTGGGTTCAAGGTGATAACATGTTTGCAGAGAAAGTCAACCCACTGTCTCTCCTTCATGAATGTTCCGAGAACATCACTGTTTTGGGAACAAATGAAGGTGCTTTACCAACTGAACAGCTTCTCAATGGCGGGGACTTCCCAGCCTGTCTGTCACTCATTCAGACATGTTTCTGTGTTAGCCTTGCTATACACCAGATGCCAAGCAGCTCTTAGGAGAACTTAGGGGAGATTATCGGTGAGATGTGGACAAGTGAGAGGAGGCCACCAAAATCCCAGGCGTGGAAGAGGTCAGGGCAAGATCCAGATTATGGAAGAGGACATTGACTAGAACTCAGGGTACAAATGGTGAGACAAAAGTTCAAGTGTGGGGGTTGGGGATTGAGCTCAGTGGTAGAGCGCTTGCCTAGCAAGCGCAAGGCCCTAGGTTCAGTTCTCAGCTCTGAAAAAAAAAAAAAAGTTCAAGTGTGGAAGACACAAGAGGTCATCGGGTGCCATTTCTAAGTTCCAAACATGTGATGCTCACTAGAAAGACTCCTTTCCCCAAATGGTAACGCTTTTCCAGACCCCTGCTCACAGGATAAATATTCCTTATTTTGAGAGACCCATTTATGGTAACTTTATTTCCCCCCCTTCTGGATGATAAAGATATGGCTGTTCACCCACTGACCTCCTCCCCCTCTTCTCCATGGCCCCTCCCCTCCATGCCTTCCGTCTTCCAAAATGAACCAGGTAGGAAACAGAAGGGTTTTCTTTTCTAGTCCCAGGTCCCTGGCCATCTCAGCTGGGCTCTGAAGGATGGTGCCGGGCCCCTAGACTCTTGAGTGTCAGAACTTGACTGGAAATCAAGTCTTTGCCCAACTCTTCCCAGAAACTTTGTACCATGGTTGTCAAGACTGAACACAACACCCAAGGAGCCTGTAGCTACCAGAGTGACTGGAAATGGGTTTCAATCCTCAGGCCTGCTGAGCTCTTCCTGAGCATGAAGTCTTCATGTGAAAGATACCTGAAGATGGTGTCACCAGATATTCCACTGGAAAAAAACCACACCACTACCTCCTGGTCTAAAGTGCACAGATACTCAAACTGGCCTCCAATGAAGGGGAATACTTTCCTCTCTGAGGCTCGGTGCGCTTAGGCGTAGGGTCTTTCCAGACCTCTGAGGTGAGGACTTTGCCCTTACATCACAGTTAGGCACTACAAGACAGAGAGAGGTGGGGAGGGTTCCAGAGAAGGAATGGCTATCCTGGATATCTGTAGAAGGATCTCACGTCATAGGAGCTCATCCCTGTCACCAGGTCATAGGACATGATGAACACCACGTTATCAAGGGGGTCAGCCACCCAGGTGGAGTTTATACCAAGCAGTGATGACCTACAGGAGTCTGGAGGCACTGTGTATCCCAAGATGCATGTCCATGTCCACAGGCAGGGAAAAATAGCCCTACTCTATTCTGGGCCTATTAAAGTCCAGTAAGGGACAAAACAGAAGGCCCTGAAGGAGGTCAAGTCTCACAATTGGCTTCCAGGCCAGCAGAAGTGGGGCAGTGTGGGAGGCAGGGTGTGAGGATGGGTTACAGTGTTTCAAAGACAACAAGCAAGTGGGTTTAAGAAAAGTCTACCTGCAAATGGCCTTTATAACCCCACCTCCCACTGTAACAGGGGCCCATTCCATACCGAGTCACACAAGTCACACAGATACTAGTACTTCTTTGCCTCATATTCACAGGCAAGTCAGAAACAAAGCTGAGGCAGGAGAATTATGGATTTCTCACTATTCCTTGGTTGACATTCCAGCCAAGCCTGCCATGGTTAGCCATGTAAGCAACAAAGACCACTGTGATGGTTTGAATATGCTCCACCCAGGGAGTGGCACCATTAGGAGGTGTGGCCCTGTTGGAGTGGGTGTGGCCTTGTTGGAATAGGTGTGGCCTTGTTGGAATAGGTGTGGCCTTGTTGGAGTAGGTGTGTCACTGTGGGTCTGGGCTATAAGACCCTCATCCTAGCTGCCTGGAAGGCAGTATTCTGAGAGCAGCTTTCAGATGAAGATGTAGAACTCTCAGCTCCTCCTGCACCGGGCCTGCCTGGATGCTGCCATGTTCCTGCCTTGATGATAATGGACTGAACCTCTGAACCTGTAAGCCAGGCCCAATTAAATGTTGTCCTTTATAAGAGTTGCCTTGGTCGTGGTATCTGTTCACAGCAGTAAAACCCTAACGAAGAGAGACCAGCCACATTCAAATTGTATTCCACAGTGCTGCATGGGAACCCACAGAGACAAGGCTTCCAGATTCGCAGGGGCATTTCAAGGGCACAAGATCAGTGTGCTTGATGGTGGTCCTACCTGTCTGGAAGGAGGCTCATACCTGCACATCACCCAGCCTGACAAGACAGCTTCCACGTAAAGAACAACCTGTCAGCCACAGGACTCTCTATGGCTGATAGAGGGGAAGGGTTCCTAGATAATTCTGGTCTGTGAGGAACAGCCAAAGGCAATTTCTGACCCAGCGTGGCCATGTCCCAGGGAGCCAGATCACATCACTAAACTCGCTTCTGCCTATTTTTCCAATCCTCTTCCTCTTACACACTTAACAATCCTAGTGTATGCTTTCCTTTTCTTTTTTTTTTTAATCTTAAAATAGCATCTTAGTTGGGGTTTTATCTCTGTGAAGAGACACCATGACCACAGCAACTCTTATAAAGGACAACATTTCATTGGGGCTGGCTTATAGGTATATTCAGTCCATTATCATCATGGCGGAAAGCATGGCAGTGTCCAGGCAGACATGGTACTGGAGAAGCTGAGTTCTACGTCAGGATTCTCAGGTAGAAGGAGACTGCATGCCGCACTGGGTGTAGCTTGAGCCTAGGAGACCTCAAAGCCCTCCCCCACAGTGACACATTTCCTCCAAAGAGGCCACACCCACTCTAACAAGGCCACACCTCCTAATAATGCCACATCCTACGGGACAAGCATTCAAACGCGTACATTTTTAAGGGTCATACCTGTTCAAACCATCACAGATAGTTCCACGAGTGTATGCTAATTGTTCAGAGTAATGAGTTTTATTGTGACGTTTTCAGATATGGCTATAATGGCCAGATATGGCTACTGTGATCATATTGACATCTGTGCTGGCTGGCTTTATGTCAACTTGACATAATCTACAGTCATCAGAGAGGAGGGAGCCTCAACTGAGAAAATGCCTTCAAGAGACCAGGTTGTAGGCAAGCCTACAGAATCTTTTTTTTGGGGGGGGGGTGTTCTTTTTTTTTCCGGAGCAGGGGATCGAACCCAGGGCCTTGCGCTTCCTAGGCAATCGCTCTACCACTGAGCTAAATCCCCAACCCCTCAGAATGTTTTCTTAATCTAGTGATTGAGCATGGGAGGGCTCACTCCACTGTGGGCGGTGCCAGCCTGGGTAGTGGTGGTCCTGGGCTCTATAAGAGCACAGGCTGAGCAAGCCACAAGGAATAACCCAGTCGGCAGCACCCCTCCATGGCCTCTGCATCAGCTCCTGCCTCCGGGTTCCAGCCCTGCTTGAGTTCCTGTCCTGACTTCCTCCAACAATCAACAGTGATGTGGACGTGTAGGCTAACAAACCATTTCCTCCCCGGTTTGTTTCGGGTCATGGAGTTGCATCCTAGCAACAGTGACCTTAACTAAGACAACATCCTTGTATCCCCTGTGCGTGCTCCCTCTATCCCCTTTCACATCCATAATTGTCCCCTTTGAGTCCCTTTCATCTCTCTGTCTTCCACACACGAGACAGAAACATGGCAAGACTTGCCTTTGCTGAGTCTGGCTTATTTCTCATAGGATGATGTCCCCCAGTTTTGTCTACTTCTCAATAAACAAATTTCTTCTTCGTCGCTGATTAAAATCCCACAATATATGTACACTGCATTCTCTTCAACCATTCACTGGTTGATGGGCAGCTGGATAAACCTATAGCTTGGTGACTGTGCCTTGCACTCTGATCAGCGTACTGGCTGATTCCTTTGTGTCTGTACCCAGAGGCCGCCTAGATGATCACCCTATAGTTCTATTTTTAGCTCTTTTGGAAAACACTCCACAATGCTTTCCATAGGCACTGCACTTACGTATGTCACCACCAACAATGTCACGTGCATACTGCACGCGCCTTCTGTAATGTGCACTCTCGAGTCAGGAGTGGAGAGATCTAGGCAAGAGCTCTGCTCTGTGAATCAGTACTGACCCTGGAGCTCTGCTTTTCACCAGGGTGAGGTTTTTGTCTCCTGAGGGACACATCTGGCAATGCCCGGGAACATTATGATGATTATGACATGGAGAGGGGAACAACACTACTGGGGGAATGGGGGCTGGGAATGTTGCTGAACACCTCACAGAACACAGGACAGCCACAAAGAAGAACCGGTCTCAAACACCAGTAAGGCTAAGGCCGAGAGAGACCTTGCAATGGACGCCGAGCTTCTATGAGAAATTGCCAGAGGCCCAGTCTGACCCGAGTCTAAGATGTGGCAAAAGAGAGTTGGGAAAGCAAGAAGTTAAATTAGGACAAGATCTTAGATCTGAATTGTATTCAGCAGGAAGCGAGGAGTTAGAAGAAAACTCCAAATCACTGAGAGGCCCAACAGGGTTGACTCTTGAGGTCTCTGACTCTGACGAGTCAGTTTGACTAAAATGCAGTACATAGGAGGAGAGAAGCACGGCAAAGCATGTCCCGTCATGTACACAGTGGGCATACCTGATGCTACTTCAACAAGACAGCAAGCTGCCCCTCTCGGAGAGCAGCGGAGGACGTGGGCCCATAGCTGGCGGTGAGCAGCTCCCTGGGAAGCCAGTGCAATGGGACAACACAGCCATCCAGAGGTTCCTAGGGACGAGGGGCTGGAATATTCACAGGGACTTGGAAGATGAAAGACCTTGCAGAAACAGGGAGAGGAGCACTGCCCCAGACCAGGGAGGAGCTGGGAGCACCAAGATAGGGCCAGAGCAGACACACGGGTATTGAAGCAGCAAAACTGCAATGAGGACGGGGAGGGAGAAGGCTGAGGTAGCTCACCATGTTCTTCCAGAGAGAGCTGGGCTGGGGTTTGAACTTGGGTCTGCTGGCTATGAACCTCAGGCCTTCCCTGCCTATAGCATCAGGCCACCACAGGATCACACAGACCCGTGACAGGCTCCTTGCCTGCACACAGGAGGCTGGAGGCAGTTGTTCCAGACAGGGGATGACAATGTACAGTCACCAGAACAGGGGATTCTGGTGTCACACACGGAAGCTCACACACACACACATACAAATGAAAGCTACAGGCCCCTGGGGCTGCTGTGCCTGCTTTTGCTTCAGCTTTACACTAAGCAAATAAATACCACTTAACCCTCGCTGGGACGCTCACCCCTGGAAGCTTGACACTCACCAGTGGCGCCTCAGCAGAGCTGAGCTGAGCTGGGTGCAGGCCTGAGCTCCTCCAAGACTCATTTCCTGAGCTGCAGGTGTACGGAGTAGAATCAGAAAGGATGTTCGACCATCCCAGTGGCCAGGGGAACACATTTAAAAGTGAGTACAAGACATTATCTTCCCACAGCAGATTGGCAAAGAATGAAGTACGGCAGCAGGGCTGGGCAGACGGCCGCAAAGGTAGGTGGGTCACAAGGGCCATGTGAAGCACAGTTGGAGGAACAGAGAGGTCTACCTCTCAATCCACAGGTTGCTGTGTGTGTTTCACAATCGGTGTACCTTGAGCATTTAAGACCTCAAAGCCCTGCCTCCACAGAGGCACACTTTCTTTAACAAGGCCTAGCCTCCTCCAATAAGGCCACACCTCCTCCGATAAGGCCACACCTCCTCCGATAAGGCCACACCTCCTCCGATAAGGCCACACCTCCTCCGATAAGGCCACACCTCCTCCGATAAGGCCACACCTCCTCCGATAAGGCCACACCTCCTCCGATAAGGCCACACCTCCTCCAATAAGGCCACACCTCCTCCAATAAGGCCACACCTCCTCCAATAAGGCCACACCTCCTCCAATAAGGCCACACCTCCTCCAATAAGGCCACACCTCCTAATAGTGCCACTCCTTAAGGGGTCAAGCATTCAAACACATCAATCTATGGAGGCCAGTCCTATTCAAATCGCAACACCCTTCCAGCTGACCCCATAATCATCAGCCCAATCTCACATATGAAGGATCTATGGCACAAGCAGAGTAAATATCTTAGATATGTAGCCAATAATTTTGATAGGGAAATCTGCCTCTCCACCCTGCACATTGGGCATCACTGTGGCAGCACATTTAATCATACTGTGAGCCCTGAGACTGTGGCTTACTGGGGAAACCCGTTTTTTAGTTGCGGTGTGGCTCAGCCTTGGCACACGCCTTGAATCCAAGAGCTCTCTGCTGGAATGTTGTAAACAGGATTTTAAAAAGTCAACCATGGGTCAAGCAACCGGTTGACAGGAAGTGAGCATAGGATTATTAAGAAAAACCAGAGAGTAAGAGGGAGTCAGGTGGACGGAGAGGGAGGAGCGGGAGCTAGAAAGGATAGACGGTCAGTTCAAAGGACTCTGTTGATGGAGTGAGCGAGGAGCATGCATGGTGGGATGGCGGCTGAGGAGGAAGGTCAGCTGGGGCCTTCCTCTGGCTCTGAGCTAGCCGGCTTTCACCACAGCATCTGGCCCCTGAGTCTTCACTGGTAAAACTGAATGATTGAGATTTTGTTTAAAAACAAGAAAAAACAAAAAAAAAACAAAAAACAAATAGCAGGTTGAGGCTGCCAATGAGTAATAAAGGCACCGAGGCTGGAACGATGGGACCACGTCTTTGACAACTATGGCAACAGTGGTCACAGGAGTGCTTGCTGTAGAGACGGAGCAGTGGGCATGAGCCTGTGGGAAGTGTTGTGTCTGAGCATCGCTTCGTCATCATGGTGAGGAGGCTTTGATATGGTTTTGAGAGACCTCAGAAGGGGAAACTGAGTAGAGTGTACAGGGACATCCCACGGTAAGTCTCCACGTATGTCTCCACGTATGTCTCCACGGTAAGTCTCCATGTATGTCTCCATGGTAAGTCTCCACGGTTAGTCTCCACGTATGTCTCCATGGTAAGTCTCCACATATGTCTCCATGGTAAGTCTCCACATATGTCTCCATGGTAAGTCTTCACATATGTCTCTATGTATGTCTCCACGTATGTCTCCATGGTAAGTCTCCATGTATGTCTCCACATATGTCTCCACGTATGTCTCCATGGTAAGTCTCCACATATGTCTCCACGTATGTCTCCATGGTAAGTCTCCATATATGTCTCCATGTATGTCTCCATGGTAAGTCTCCATGGTAAGTCTCCATGGTATGTCTCCATGGTATGTCTCCATGGTAAGTCTCCATGGTATGTCTCCATGGTATGTCTTCATGGTAGGTCTCCATGGTGTGTCTCCATGGTATGTCTTATAACCACACAGGAATCTTGGAAAAGTTTTAATTTTTATAGTATTCCCCAGCGTTAAGTCTTTAGATGCAGGATCCTGCTGGGTGAGCCAAAGTTAAATTTCATACATATGGACCACAAGTGTGTTCTGATTAAAATATGCGCAATTAAAGCCAGAGGAATGAGCGGAGGCCTCCGTACCAATCACAACTATGGGCCAAAGCCACTTGTATTTCTATACTTAACTGTTCTTAGTTCCAGAACCCCAGTTTCAACACCCAACACCCACACACATATATGCACACACACACTCACACCACATACCACACACACATACCACACACATACACACATACCACACACGCTCATACATATGCTCACACACTCACACATATGCTCACACACTCACACACACTACACACATACCACATACACTCACACATATACACACACCACACACAGTCACACCACATATATACACCACACACACACCACATGTACACCACACACACACACAGATGTATATATCATACATACCACACACAGATACACAGCATACATACCACATACACACACCACACACATACACATACATGCACTCACACACAGCATGCAGCACATACACACTATGCGTGCACCAGACACATACACCTCACATGCACACACACACCTATCTCCCATGAACACAGCATGTCTGTGACTCATCACAAAGGAAGGATCTCTTCAGGCAACAGAACAGAAAGGAAGCCTCCAAGGGCAGATACATTCTCAGCTTGGAGCAGGGGTGGAGCATCCTTCTGGGTAGTGATGACTTTTAAAAGCAAAGAGTCAAATCTGGATCCCATCCTGATGACCGGTCAGCACAAGTAGACCGACATCCACTGACAGCTTCAGACGCAGGACAAAGCTTTCACAGGAGTGTGTAACAGAGGGCATGCTCTGAACCTTCAGTAGAAGCCCAAGATTGGACACTGGTAGGCTTGCAAGATCTACCATGTAGTGTGGAGGGACTTCAACCCTTCGGCTTCTCAGTGGCTGGACACTAGCAAGGCACCAAAAGAAGCTTCCAGCATCAGGCTCTCCCAAGTCACTTACTCAGACCCAGCTCACTTGAGTCCCAGCTTGTTTCTTGTCCTTCCAGCTTATGGCCACCTGCCTGTCTTCAGGCTCCTCTCATTATTGTCTTGACAGAAAGCAGGGCAGGGCAGGGGCTGTAACCCGCCATGTCTGTTACTGTCCCCATGGCATGTGTATCTGGTATGTGACAGCCACTGGATGAACATTTGTCGGAAGAGCAGAGCTCGAAGATTAGCCTCTAAGAGTGTGACCTCGCACTTGTGTTTCGGCTCAGTGACCACAGCGTGCAGGACACATTGGTCATTGGACAGAAACTCTTCCTTCTCCCACCAAAGCCCAGGAGGGACCCCATCCCTTCTCAGCCTCTCAGCCTGTGCTTTTCCTGCAGACACTGTAGTTCATGGAGTGGGGACAGACACACTGTCAGGGACAAGTCCAGACAGGCTCAGTCTGGTCTTACAGATGAGCAGGTCTCTCTTCAAGGCCTGTATGAGAACTAAGGCCTTTGGTAAAGTCTCTGAAGAGTAGAACAGACAACCAGACATGAAGCCCTCGTGCCAAAACTTGTAGAGCTCATGCCAGAAAAGGCCAAGGCTGGAACTCCCTGGAAAGATGCTGGACCACAAAGTGGTTACCGGGGCAACCAGATTCTGTCTCTAGATAGATAGATGATTGATAGATAGATAGATAGATAGATAGATAGATAGATAGATACATACATACATACATACATACATACATAGATGATTGATAGATCAAAACAAAAAGATGCAAAATCAAACATAAACAACGACAAAGTCTTCCACGAATGCTCAACTTTCCCAAGCCTTCTACTTTTGAAAACACCTCTCACCCCACAAATCAAGGCCTCAGCTCGTTCCCTACAGGGGAAGAGTCCACTACAAGGTAATCCATTTTTGATGGCGACTTTAAAATCTAACTGGCCAGAGCCATCTGCCAGATAGGGTCCTTTTACCTAGGACCTGGTAGTGACAGGCTCGATTGAGAGCTCACTGCACCTGCTCTCCGCCCTGCCTGCCCAACGCACAGCCTCTGAAAAGGTGCCCCAGTGTCCTGAGTATCACTGGGTGGCCCCGCTGGGTGTGCTCTGTGGAGAGTGATGCTGTCCCAGCCAGAGAGGGTGTGACTGTGACGAGGGACAGGAAAGCTGCTCCTCTGAAAAGGCAGACCCAACACCTATGGCTGCACTTGCGAAGTATCACACACTGCTTGGTTAGTGAAAACAGACACTCCCAGCTTCGCTCTGCTGAAGGCCGGAAGACTGAGAGCGAGTTATCTGTGGGGACTTGAATACTCTAGAGCCCGGAAAGGACAGCCTTTGGCTCCTCCGTTCTGATTGTTTGCTGCCAATAGCAGGCTTTGGCCTCCCTTGGTCTGCTCCAGCCTCTGTCCTCAGCACCATTTGGCCTTCTTCCTGTCTCTGTGACCTCTCCTATAAGGATATCAGGAAAAGTAGCCCGCTCCCTCCCACACAGTATGACCTCTTAAAGTAACTTATCACGGCCTCAGTGGCTTCATTCCATGTAAGATGTATCCTGGCGGCCTAGGAGTTAGGCTTTTAAAGTTTCTGCTTTGGGGGTGGGGTGGGGAGACAGAGGAAAGACAGCAGACCTCCCCAAAAAAAATGCCACAGAGAGCCCGAGACAAGGCCTGTGGAACCTCACCTTTAGCGGCAAGCATGCTCCAGCTGGGTAACGAACTATCAACCTGTTCGTCACAGATCTTGAAAACTTGGACGGGAAGAGGCAGGGTGGTCAGCATGAATAGGGGCTAGCGTGTCCTGCTTGGTGTGCTAGCCTGGACAGTTCTGGGAATTTCCACCGTCCAGCATGGGAGGAGGCCAGTATCGATACTTGGCAATACAAGGTTGGCCTTCAGGTCAAGCTTATTTTGACTTAGAGGAAATTAGTGTCCTTAAGAAACGGCAAAGGCCAAAACAATGGCTGCAGTTTTGTAGTGGTTATAAACATGTCCCCTGCCTAAGGTCACACTTTTATTTCTATGAACCGTACAGGATGGGACCTCAGAAGACATGAGCCAATGTGGCAAATGGGATCAGAAAGGAGAGGAAGAGGCCAAGTGCACATGCCTGCTGGGAATGAGGATAAACCTAGAGAAAACAGAGCTAGTCCGGATCTCCGCCCCCCCACCCCAAAAATAAAAAAAAAAATAAAATAAAAAAACTCCCTGTAGAGAAAGAATATTAATAAAATAAAACTCCAAAATTTGATCCTGGAGCAATAACAGAATCCCCGTGCCAAACTTCACAGGCGCACAGAGGATGTGCAGAGCCCGATCGATCTGCGGACAGCAGCTCTCGGAGGGACTCTTGAGAGCTCACAGTGTTCAGGCCAAAACGTCCTGGAAACCGGGTCCTCTGGAAAACGCAGACTAACTTTATGAATTGCACATGTGGCCACAGAGCCAGCTCTGCAGCGCCGGGAGAAAGGCTCGGCGTTAAAATCCGTCCCCCATGCCGAAGACCACCGGGGCGGATGCGAAGCACACCAAGGGTCCCGAAAACTCACCCGGTGCTCCAAAGGGCTTTCTTGGCAAACTCGGGAAAATAGAATCCAGCTGAGACCTCCTGGGATTAGATGTGATAGACAAAAAAAAAAAAAAAAAAAATTGCTGGAGGGGACCTGCCTGGAGAACGGTTTCCCCAGGGTGAGCAACGGACCCTTTCCTAGTTACTCCATGTGTTTGTTCTTCCTTTCCACCATCTTGGACACGGGTCAGCATGGTGCTTAGCTCATGGAGTCTTGCGAAGATGAAAGGATTTAACAGAAGTGCTTGGGCAGCACCTGTCTTGTCAGACAGAATGGTCGCACGTCCTCACCTGCAGGAAGCACTCTTCAGGCCAGCTGAAGCCTGGGACCCCTCCCCACTTGGGCCGTTCGAATCTTGCAACCCCCTACCCCCCAAATCCAATTTTACTTTTCTATCCCTGATTCCCTTCCTTTTTTTTTTTTTTTTTTCTTGCTCGACAACCTATTCCACAATCTGGAGCACTTCCCACCCGCTGTCACATGATCTAAGAACAGGAAAAGCCCTCCAAGGTCCCTCAGCTTCCGCCTCTGCCCCAAGGCAGAGCTCTGTTCGCACCGACCCCGACAGATGGATGTCATTTCAATACAGGAAATATTTATTGTGCATCCAGGCCGGGCCAAGCCCTGTGCTCAGGACTGCTAGAAGCACATACAGAAGTGGGGATGGTCAAGCTCCTTCTGTCCACTAGGGATGGAGCTGAACGCTCCAGCAGGGGGCAGTTTGGCAAATCACAGACAGAACTTCTTTGTGAAACCTCTTTGGTGGTGGTGGGGGGGGCTTCTTAGGACTTTCGACTGATTTGATGAGCTCTCTCCCCCGCCCCCCCGATCTCTTCATCCTACAGCTAGCTTGCTTTGATGTTAACCACACTTGGGTCCCATGTCTGATTACTGGTCCCTGTGGTAAAACCAACCATCACACACTATGCTCATCAGTCACTGCCCTACGCCCAGATTCTCCTAGCGACTACAAGGTAACTTCCGGCTCATTACGAAAAGCTGAAAGCACTTCTCCCATTGGCACCTCTCCCACCTTCTACAAGGTGGCTCAGGCCCACTCCTCCCCACGACAAAGCTTCCACCTGCCATCCCATTGTAGTCACGAGAGTTCTGAGCGTAGCCTGTGCCCCAGAATGCTTCTGCCATATAGGCAGAGTATCACAGAAAAGCCTTGGCTATGGTTGCGAGATTGGAAATTCCTCAGTGGGGTAACGGGTTGAGTTGTAAAGCAGCAGTAGATGCACGACGCTGACTTCCCATCATGCACTGCCCGGAAGCCAAGCTCGCACCACCCTCACAGCTGCCTTCCATCCCTGAGGGGTTCAGGAGACATCTAGACCTGTCCTGTCTGCTCCTGGCTCTCAGTTGTGCCCTTAGGAGACTGCAGCTCTCAAGGCTTTCCATGGTAGACTCCAGGCCAGCGCCGCCTCTAACCATGTCACCACCATCCCAAAGATATCACCAAAGCCTCCTAGCTGCGACAGAACAAAGTTCCCTCTGATGACTGTGAGGGCTCTTGCCCAGTCAGGTCTGGCTGCAGAATTCCTAAACTGCCCAAGTACTCAGTCTGGGGCCTTCTAAGTTACCTTCTGAGGTAACATTCTGTCTTCAGGCAGAACCTCCTCACCTACTGGCTTAGAGGCCCTCTGTCTTCAGCTCCTATGCCACCCACTTGGGAGAGTAGAGACTAGCCTGCCTTCTAGGTACCTCTCAGTCCTTCCCCAAGCTCCTCAGCCAACATTTTGTAACATAAACAATATTGATAAATTGTCATTGCCGTTTAAGCTGTTGCAAGCAGATTCTGGGGAAAAGGTGTGACCTCTTGTCCTAGACTCCAGTATGTTTATTTCAAATATTCTCCATAACACCTTTTCCTGGGACAGGCTGGTCCCTTAACACTGTGCCAAGGAAAAAAGAACTGCAAACAGCTAACATATTAAAAAAGACATTTTGTCCGGGGCTGGAGAGATGGCTCTGTGGTTAAGAGCACTGACTGCTCTTCCAGAGGTCCTGAGTTCAATTCCCAGCAGCCACATGGTGGCTCACAACCATCTGTAATGGATCTGATGCCCTCTTCTGGTGTGTCTGAGGAGAGTGACAGTATACACACATACATAAAATAAAAAAATAAATCTTTTTTTTTTAAATCTTGTCCTTGAAGACAGAAGGAAAACCATTCACAACAGAAGCTACTGCTGTCTGTCAGGAGATATAAAAATGTCATGGGACTGAGTGGAAGTTGAGTCATGGGGGAGCTCCTCCACCAGGATTGCCCTGCCCCGCCCCACTCCACCTAGCCCCGCCCTCTCATCTGGCCTCCCCAATCCTTTCTGCAGTGTATTTGTAAGCAACCCTAGCTGCTGCCTGCTGCTTACTCTTTGACCTGGAAGCCACACCCAAGGGGACACTGCTCCGCCAGGACTCAGGCTGGCTGCCTCAACAAGGCTACCCCAGCTAACCTCTGCTGGGTGTTTGTGAGCCCCTGATTTGATGACATCACCTTGGTATTGTTCTCTTCATTGGGCTACCCCAATCCTTGAGCTCCCTGAGCTCTTGTTGGCTGGTGCTTAGTCCTTCCTTGAAGGACGCCATCAGCTCTGATTGATTGATGCTTTGATATCTGCCTCCCAAAATGGTCAGGGCTTATCTTTCAGTTTAATGGAAACCACGGCTTTGATCCCTGTGCTGACATTCCTAGAGAGAGGTGAATAAGTACACTCCAGATAGCGCGTCAAGGGTGGATTGCAGAAATGATTCCATTCAGGTCTGGCTTTGAGATGAGTGAGTCTGCGGGCAGCATGGTATGGATGACACTCCTGAATGCCACATATATAGATGGAGTCTCTTCTTCAGTAACCCATCACCTCCTATGTATTTTGGCACTTTCCTAGACCACATACAACTGAGGCAAGATTTCGTGCGGCTGCAGAAAGGAAGGGGGCAACTGGACTCTCATCCAGGCATCTAATGACTCTTCCACCTCCTCTTCCTACAGTCCCAGTCCTGTGAGGATCCCTTTGGGTGATCACAGCTGTCCTGTTTTCAAGATGGTGAAGACTATGTCATACCTGCGGGGACAGAGTGCCACAGCGGCCTCATCCGAGCCCGAAATTCTGTACAGAGATCAGGACGCAACATAGTAAGAGAAGTGGCTTCCAGCTATATTCCGTGATTTCTAGACTAGTATATTCTGACTCTAAGAAGACCTCACATCCTGTGAATCAGAGCCCCGTCCTTCAGGACCTTGCGACAGAGTCTCTGGTAAGTCTCTGCACCCTTCACAGAGCTCAGTCACTTCCGGTTGACTCGGGAGAGAGTGAACTGCTCACTCTTTGACAGTAGCCTATTGCTTGCTTCCTAAGCTAGGACTGGAAGTGTTCTAGAGCACGTCCTTAACACTGGCTGA
This sequence comes from Rattus norvegicus, assembly GCF_021556685.1. Classification (NCBI taxonomy): domain Eukaryota; kingdom Metazoa; phylum Chordata; class Mammalia; order Rodentia; family Muridae; genus Rattus; species Rattus norvegicus. The sequence goes on from NC_141550.1 coordinate 8,259,496, forward strand.
GGCATCGGGTCACCCTATAGCCATCACTGGCGGTGCTGGCGGAGATGACATGTGCTGAGAAGAGAAATCTATCGTTAGAAATGCATCTAGGCCAGAGACCACAAATGTCGGTCATGATCTTGGTACCAGAGGCCAACGCAGCCATTCTGCCACTGGGTGTCTGTCAGGGGTTTAGTGTTGGCCTCTCCTATAGGCAGATTAGACACCCAGGTAGACGGCAAGCCTAGATAACACTCAGAATGAGAAGTCCACCTGCCAAGCCCCTGCATGGCCCTGCCAACTAGATCCATGTTCATGGGTCCCCACATGAGCCTGGGTGGCCGCCAAGTGACAGTTACCCAGTGAGTTACTTTGTCCACCTGATCACTAAGGTCCCCTATACTAACTGATGTCCTTAAGACATTCACACAGCACACACTTACAGCTTGTACGCTCATTCAGACTTTGTGACTAATGTGACCCCTGGTTACCCACATCTCCAAGCAGCTAGAAAACCATCAGCGATTCCTACGAGGCTCCGTGGCCCTATGGTTCCATCTAGCTCTCGCTTCACCTGACCAGACAATGAAAGGCTCTGCTCACAGTTCTGTTCACGAAGTCCAATCTAGACACAGAAACTGCATAGTGATACAGGCAGAATCGTTACTGTGGGGTTGGTGTGCCAACCAGTAAAAGTTCATGAGAATCCTAGAAGTCCAGGTATACCAAATAACAAGGAGGCTGTTACCTCAGGCTGTTAGGGCACATGAGGGGAAGCCCTTTCCTTCCTGCCAGGCTGGGATTAAAAGCCCAGAGGGGCATGGCCCTGCTCCGATGACCTCCAGGAGCACGTGAATGTCAAGGAAGCAAGCTGGGACCGCACCACCTGTGGTATCAGGAGAAGGCACCCCGGAAGGGTCCATTATGCAGACTATGCCTGCCCTATAACCACTGGAGAGAAGGCTAGAGGGGGGTGGTACCTAAGAAGGAGCATTCCACTTGGAAACTTCTAGAAAAGATTCCTGACGGCAGGAGAGAGATGACAGCCGCTGGGTACTAAAGTGCTCAAGTTCTTCCTCTCTGCTGAATCAGGCACTGAGGGAAAGTGTCCCCCACGTGCTCTGGGACCTAAGCTTCGCAAGTGTGAGCGGACCAGGCTCGCAGAAAACAGAGAGAGACAAATCCCCTTTCTTTCCAGTCCCTCTACTGGCAAGATGTACATGTGCCGGATGGCGAGGGGACCATTTGCCAAAGCCCACCTCTGAAGCAGACCGGTAAGGATAGTCTGAAGTGCTACCTAGCAATGGCCGACCCAGGGAAGGGGGTGTGCTAGGCGATGACATCAGAGGGAAGCCAGGAAACACACCAGTATGTGACAGCACAGGGCTGTCCAAGCAGAGTCCAGTCAACAAACCTGCTGATCAAAAGACAAGACCAGCACAATCCGGAAAAGGTACCTGTAAGAGACAGAAGATAATGCTTTCTTCCCACCACACCAAGACAAGCTTAACCCAAGCCTAGGGGCTGGGTGTTCTCAGTCCTGTTGAGTTCTAAGCAAACCACCCTTAGAGAATCTCCCAGTGTGCCTGACATTGGGCTGAGTAGTTTCTCTCATTTGCTGAGACCCTGGCTAGGGCATAGAGACCCACACTGCTTATGAACAACCAGGTCTATGTGGGAGACCGTGCTTCACTGACTCGCCCCTAAAGACACTCAGCTCCAGGATGTTCCTCTCTTGCTGCCCTTGGCTGGTTGCTGAGAACTCTATGCATGGAGAGTTCCTTCTACTCATCTGCAGCAGACATTGACCCTGAGCTGTCCTCATTACAACTCTGGCCTCTTGGATGCGGACGAGGTTTCCCAGCCTGGTGTTTAAGCAATCTTGCATGCATGTATCGGTGCTGGAAAGGGCAGCCAAGGAGAACTGGTCTGTGACCAAAGTTGTTTCTGTCATAACCAGGGTCCCTTTGACCTTTGTTTTTGGTAAGCTAGACTTTTATAAAGAGAAACAGGGGAGCAAACAGCTACTCTGGGATCTGCGGCATTTGAGGTTGAGGAAAACATTGGTCACATCCGGTCCCTTAGCTGTCAGACTCCAAGTTGTGGCCTTGATTTCGTAACATCTCAGTTCAGGGTCACAGAGCGAACACTGTCTTGGTCAAGGAACATTCTGAGAGCTTCAGAGCCTTCTCCAGGAATCTTGAGACCCTACTTAACCTGCTCATAAATGCCTTCTTCTTTGCCTCTTCTCTCTGCTAACAAGTCGAATCTCAAGTCCCTGGCTTTGATGGCCATGACCCTTTCCAGACCATAGACCACACACTGGGTAGCACGGGCCTGCCATGTACGGAGAATTGACTTAGGAATTCCCAAGTTGAGGACGAAAGTCTTACCTATGCAATTACCTCGCAATGAGGCTGGAAAGAATTGCTGGCCCTAGAGCTGGGTCTAAACAGGAAGGTGTGGAGGATGGGCGGGACTTATGCAGGTGCCTTTGCAGTCCCTTCGAGAAGAACAGCATGCTGGCTTCCTACCTCCACCGTCACAGCCGGTCCCGAGCCCTCTACCGCCTCCTTCCCACCCGCTTTTTCCCTTGGTTCCTCTCCTGATCTCTGAGGATGGAGGTCATCTTGTCACTGGGTAAGGACACACGCGGAGTAATTCCTGCCCACTCTCAACTACGGACTAGCTGAAACAGTGAGACTGCAGGAATCCTAAGTAGGCACTTTTGGAAGACATGAATAATCACAAAGGCAAGAGTTGAGAATGGCTCCTGCCAGGGCGAGCACAGGAAGTGGGTGGAAGTGGGAAGGACTCTATTAATTCCCTCCGTCCTTGAGTGAGTTATGACTCTCCACTTCCTACTCAAGTGTCTGGATGCTGCGCTTCAGTCATGACTAAGGCTCTCTGGTGGGCACACACACTGCCTCCTGTGTCCACACAGCCTTCCTAACTCCAAACTGCCCCTTGTCGCCCACACTACACGCAGAGCAGCCCTGCACGCGGCCTTCAGTCACTTTACTTACTTCCTGTTGCCACCACATCCTGGTCCAGCCTTTAAGCTGTGGCCTTCTGCCCATGCATTTGTGTCACTCTCCCTATACTCAGCCCACTCGATCCTAAGCCCTCCGGTCTCAGAGCAAAGCCAGCTCCTTGGGGAGGCTCTCCCAGGCCAGACGACCTCTCTTCATCCATGAGTCTCCTTGCTCAAGCCCCTCACACAAGGCCACAGCCACCACTGAGTTGAACGCCAGCAACATCTCCATGAATCCTGGCACAAACACGGAGAAAGAATGCTCTGCTGTACCATATTCTGCTCCTGAGGGTCCCCAGCCTGCTGACTTCATTGACCAAGACACAATCTTTCCAGTCACAGTATCGACAACCTAAGAGCAGGCCCCACACCCCGGGTCTCCTATGGAGCCCAGGTTGCCACACACTCAGGGAAAGGAACATCTGTAGGCTGGCGTTTGTTTCCACCTTCCCAGAAGCTGTCTAGTTAAAGACACCAATGTTCAAGGTTTGTGGGGGGGACTTCAAGAAGGACTCCAAGTTGGCGGGAAGGAATCTGCAGGGCCTCTCGAGAGAAGCTGGAAGTTGGGACACCAACTTTTAAGTCCTTGCTGTGAGAGAGGTGAAGAACTAGGACCATACCCAGCATCCATCAGCTCGCCCCGCTTCCTGGGCAGCCGTGAATAGAGCCTCCAGCTGCAGCTCCTACCGTGTGCAGCCTCCCCGGTACTGATACCTTCATCCAGACTCCAGCAAGCCCTAGCAGAAAGGGCTTTTCCCAGCACTGTTTACATTCTTGTCGTTTTCTTTTTAACCATGTTTAGGCTTGTGGGGAAAAAAACAAAACAAAACACATTTCAAACATTTACAAGCCATCCTAGGCCCCTGTGGATTTCACATAAACTATCCTATAAACCGGTGAACTTCAGAGTCTCCAACTCCACAAAAATCATAAACCCTCAAAGCTCTAAGCCCATGAAGATTCTCTGCTCCAACATTCTTGCTTTCCGGCCAGAAAAACACCCAGGCTTGGGAGGGAAAAGGCCCTGCCTAGGCACCCTGCAGTTGGGTACAGAGCCGATCTTTACCACACAACCCTGAATCCCAACCCCGTTCAAAACATTGTAGCCCATGGACACATCGCCTTTGCCAGCATGTGGTTCTGGTTTTTTAAAAGGACTGATTTGAGGTTTGGAGATATTAATGTGACTGGGATTTTGGCAAAGGAATGTGTGCTAAGTGTACATGCCTGGCCGGCAGCCATGCCCCAGCGCCAGGCCGGCTGCCTGTAGCATGAGAATGCTCTGGGACTTGATGTGAGGGGTGCACCCACTACCCAAGGCCCCGGAATCGCTGGATTCGTGGGGCTCCACACGAAGTCAAAGCCATCTACCAGGAGCCGCTCTAACAGGAGATGTGAGATGACCTTGCCTTCAGAGAGTCCCTGTGAACCCAGAAATGGAGATCCTAGCAAAGGCCTCCCACCTCAGCCCCAGAGGGTGCTAAAAGCGAAGTTCTAGTATGAGCCAGGAAGGCACCAAACAGACCCTAAGCCATCTGGGCCAACATCTTTCCTTCCACTGTAACAGGCCCAGGCAGGAAATTAAGCAAAGCTCTTTCTGAACTTCTACAAAGGAATTTCCTGGAGGGTCCTGGAGGCCGATGCTCCCAGGAATCGGGTTACAACAAAAGCTGCAGGCCCTGGGGTTCCCTCCACAACACCTGTTCTGCAGAGCACCTTGTAATCCTGTGCTGGCCTGTGGTGACAGGGAGGGCTAAAGGCTGGCTCTACCCCTCAGGAAGCCAGGGGATGCCTTCCTAGCTGTGGACACAGGGCAGCCATCTATTCACCTGTCCTCATCTCTGTGTCTTAAGGCCCGGGAGGCCCCTCTGCACAGGTCTTGAGCTGTGTCCTCTCTAAAGCTGGGAGGCAGCTGATTGGTCAGCAAGACAATGGCCACCTGACCCTAATAGTCTCCCCCAAACCAAAGGCCTGAGGCATGACATCTTCCATCAGTCATTGATTGACGACATCTCTAAGTCTGGTGTCAAGACTTGAGGATGCTGCATACCGACCGGAGGTATGAGAGACGTCAACCCACAGTAACCTGATGCCCAGCCTGAAACTCGCAGAAAAACCAATAAAACCCAAATAAAATCTCTAATCTAGTTCATACTATGTACCAACATTTTCCAATCTTTTTGTCTCTCCCTAGCCTCCCTCCATCCCTCCGTCTGCCTCTTTCTATGTAGCCCAGGCTTCCCCATTAAATAATATTTCTTCCCAGTAAGAAATCACTCTGCATACTTAGAAATTAATAAAGGAAAAGGTTTTTTAAAAAAAAGGGAAAAAGAAACAGAAAAGTGCATGGCTGATAGCAACTAATGCCCAAGGAAGAGCCAACCGCGAATAGATTTTTCCCAACATGCATACCTAAGTCCTTTCGTGTGCTGGCCCCAGGTTACACTTCGAACAATTTAAACACAGACAGGAGACTGCAAGTCTGGCCACTTGGGCAGATGGGAGATTTACACAGCAAGGATAGTGCCAGAATTATTTTAGGTACAGCAGTGCCACTCTCTGTGAATAGTGTTCACCCAGGTTCACCTCGCCCACCTGTCAGGATTATGTTTTTCCTGATAAACATGCGGGAGGCTTAATGGCAGACCCAGATCTTAAGGGTAGCTGAGACCCTGCACTGGGCTCTTGAGCTGTCCAGCAAGGCATGTTTTGGGAGATTAGGCCTAATGGCTGGTCGGTCCTGATGAATAAATATTTATACCCTGGCATTGTAAACCTTGTGTGTCTCTAACAGGCTGGCTAGCACGCTACTAGTCTACGGGTATGCTTTGGTAGCACTCCCTTAGCTAAATTCTGCTTTGTGTGACTTAATGTCCCCTAAGCAAATCAACTCTTATTAAATCCTGTGGAGTGTGTACTCTAGTACTATTTCTTCTACATCAGCCCTTATTCCCAACCCTCCAGCCTCACTCTCCTGAGCAGTGGAATTACAGATCTGTGGGGGCTGTGCATGTGAGTGTGGGGACACGGGAACCACAGATGTGTATGGAGCTCAGAGGGTAATTTTTGGGGTCCAGCTCTCCTATTGTAGGATCCTGGGATTGGTCAGCTTGTCTCAGTCCTTGGACCCGCTGAGCCATTTTGCTGGCCCCATGCCTGGCTTTCTTAGTCTCTTTAAGTTGCAAAATATCCTTTCCAAAGTTGTTTATCTCCAGATTTTTGTGAGGCACCGCTGGCAAATAAAAATTGCATTTAAGATACCCAGAGTGATATTATTCACAGAGAATATGAAGTGATTCTAACATCAAACGAATTCATCACCTCATAGTTACCGTGTGTGTGTGTGTGTGTGTGTGTGTGTGTGTATGAAATGCAGGCATATGTTTTATGTGTGTGTGTGTATGTATGTATGTGTGTGTGTTTGTATTGGGTGTGTGTGTAATATATATGAAAGTGTATGGGTGTGGTGCTGAATGTTACAGGCATGTGCATGTGTGCATACTTAGTGCATGTGTAGCATTCATGCATTTATCTGCATATATATACAATTATGTACATGTGTGCATATATGTGTATGCATGTGTGTATATGTGTATTTGTGCATGTGTGTGTGTGTGTGTGTGTGTGTGTGTGTGTGTGTGTACATCTTGTGAGAGAGATAAGAACACTTAAGATCTACTCACTCACCAAGTTCCCAGCATACACTTGGGTATTTAATTATAATTATAAGGTTTCGAGAGCTTATTTCCTCTGTGAAACTGAAACTTTACACCCTTTCACCAGCCTTTCCCAGCCCTCCCATTCCCCCAGCTCCTGGCAACAACCATTCCACTCTTAAAGATTCTACACAAAAACGAGGTGGTGCGGATGGAATATGTCTTCCTGGGCCTGGCTTAGTTCACTCAGCACCGTGTCTCGCAGTCCCCTGTGCTGCAGTACATCGTTTTCTCGCTTTGTATCTACCACACTTCTTCAGCCACCTATGGGTGCTACAGCCTGACCGCTGGCAAGATTCAAAGCAACTGCCTGTCCTCCAAACAGGATGGAGACTGCAATTAGAAGCTCCATTTTACAGTCAAGAAAACAGAAGCCTCTACCATAGATATGCAGAGACTGAGCTGGCAGCAGGTATCCAGTCAGAAGTCACGATTAGGCAGCTGCCCAGATACCCCAGTGTACAGGGCGTCTCCTAGCTGAGTGAAGATTCAGTCAATTCGACCTGAGTCCCTGAAACACAAGCCAGACTGGACACTTCCTCAATGTGCACTGACCTGGAGAACACAGCCACCCTTCCCTGTAGCCTGTAGATCCTTTGGAGGAATTAGAGTCCGTCCTATTCCCACCTCAAGGGCCCAGAACGTAATCCTCAGAGGCTTAGCAAGAGAGGATTCTCTCCTCCCTCTACAAACTTGCTTCTATCAAGACGCAAACCAAACCCAAACCCCCAACATCACTTTTCCCCCATGTGGAGGTGGGCATCACTAAGACCAGCATGGTAGCACCCGTCGGGCAAATCCCTCAGCTTTCCCTGGGCCCCTCCCGGCCTAAGCTTCCAACCAGCCCCTTCTGGGTCCTGAAAGCAAAGGAGCGGTTCCTTCTCACAGCTCTCCTCTCCGCTCCACAGCATGGAGACAGAGAACGGGCTGCAACATCGTCTCTTCCCTTTCTAATGTCTTTGCTCTCTGAAGTGCTACAACTCACAGCTGGGCCCGAGGCTGCCCAGATGAGCTGATGTTCACCTCACTGAGGCGAGGAGGTGGGAGGAGGCAGCTCTCTACCCGGCAAACATCAGGGCCCTTGCCGTGACAAGGCAGGGTGAATCCAACTCACAAGTCGCACAGACAACATGTGTCAGGCTTTTGTTCTCAATGGTTGATGTGTCTGACTAGGAAACAAACAAACAAAAGCCTCTTTCTCATTTCACACATACGCAGCCAACTTTGAGCCAGTTCCTAGCGTCCAGTGAACATGGCCACAGCTGAGGCGCTCCAGGGTATGTTCACGCTCAGTGAATGATCATGTGAACGAAATAACACAACGTGGTAGCCGACAGCTAATAAACCTGTGAAAAATGACAACGGAAAACTCAGTTGACTGGCTATCGGGGCCCCTCGGAGAAAGGGGGAAGCCAGCTGTGGCTTCCCATCTGTAAACTCCAACCACCACCAGAAGACACAAAGAGAAATTGTCCGTGAGTCCTGACTCTTGGAGCCGTCTCAATACTCCTGTTGCCCGTTAATTGGATGAAAGCCGGTTTCAGACCCGGTGTGTACCTGAGCAGAGCCTCTGTCTGCGTTAGAATGGGGGTGGATGGGAGATGATCGAGATACCCCCACAGACTCCACGCAGGCCACGGTAAACCAGAGCTGGTAACGGTCTCACTATTGACTCACACCAAAGTGGCCTTTCTGTGGGGAAGATGAGCAGGAAGTCAGTCTTCCTCTCTTGAATAGTCTCCCGTGACATGCCCTTCACGTCGCATGAAGAGTAGGGCTTTGCAGTCCACAGACCTGGTGCTGGCTCCCGGCTTCAGCGAGCATTATTAGCTCAGCGGTCTGGAAGAGGAAGTCTGGCCCGATGGAGTTTTGATGTTTAAGCTGCTTGGCAGGGCTGTGATAAAGACCAGAGACATGAATAGGCCTCTGGGATGGTGGCAGTTACAGGCACACGGAACAAATACTGGCTACATCATGGATGTCAGAAGGTCGCAGAGCCATCGGAAAGGCTAGTCAGATATCTCCCGCAATCTCGCCTGCTCTGGGACGGCAGCCATTGCTGCCCCAGCTCCCCGTAGCTCTCACAGTCTGATGCTCTAGGGCCTGATGCTCCAGGATATCTCAAGTCACCTTACATCTACTTCTCTTCCAGATGCCAGGCTCTCACATCAGAACTTCCGACACGGCAACACCGTGCGGAGGGAGGCTGGTCCTGATGCAGACGACTTCTTTTCTCATCTGCCGCTTGTTGAAGCCCTTTGTTTGCAGAAGCCTATCAGAACACCTTGGCCCTCCATAGCATGGTAACCAGATACTAATCCATCCGCCTCTTCCATGTCTGTGTTATCCAGCTCCCTGGACCTTAATTTCCGCATCTGGAAAATGGGATAATAATCCCACTGGCAAACATATGAGATAGAAGGGTTAGGATTATTAAATGAGATCATTATCTTGGACACGTGATAATTTAGTAAATGCTGGTTACTACCTGAGAACTTTCGTGACCTCGTGGACTTGCAGTCTTCTAACTAGAAAGTTCCCAAGGCCCAAACTTGCATGGTCCCACAGGAAGAACATGGATCCTGCGTGAGTAATTGCTGCTCCACAGACATTGACTGTGTAAGACTAGACCTTCTCTGGGGTCAGCCTTCAACAGTGAGCTGATGTTTGTCCTGACCTCTCTGAGAGTGATGAGGGGTAGGTAGCAGAGGGCAAGTCACCCCCCTTGTAAGTATGCAGAAGGGTGAGGCCCAGATAGACAGGCTGCAATGGGAAATGACCTTCTGTGCAGAAACAATGCCACTCAGCCACACCGTCACCCTGAAAGGCGTACCAGGCAGGTTTCCACCTGTCTTCTACATTCTACAGGGGCAGCCAGGCCCTGTGCTAAAGGGGTCACCATGGAAGAGCCTAGAAACTCAGTTCCCACCTCTTTCTAACCTCTGCAAGTTTAGCTCCATGGTGGGCAGGACCACAAATGCAGGAGGACACAGGCTTCCTCCCCCCCTCCTCTTCCACTTCCTCCTCCTCCCCTTCTCCTCTTCTTCCTCCTCTTCTTCCTCCTCTTCCTTCTCCTCCCCCTCTTCCTCACCCTCTCCCTCCTCCTCTTCTTACTCCTCTTCCTCCTCCCCTCTTCTTCCTCCTCTTCCTCTTCCTCCACCCCCTTTTCTTCTTCTTCCTCCCCCTCTTCTTCCCCTCTTCTTCCTCCTCTTCCTCCCCCCTTCTTCCTCCTCTTCTTCCTCCTCCTCCTCCCCCTCTTCTTCCTCCTCTTCTTCCTCCTCCTCCCCCTCTTCTTCTTCTTCCTCCTCCTCCCCCTCTTCTTCCTCCTCCTCCCCCTCTTCTTCCTCTTCTTCCTCCTCTTCTCCTTCCTCCTCCTCCTCCTCCTCCTCTTCCTCCTCCTCCTCCTCAGGCTGCAGCTGTTCTCACTGTGTCCCCACTGCCCATCAGGAAACAACTCAGAGCATAATTGAGCAGCTGTGGCTGTAAAAAGAACCCAGTTCAGAATGAGGCATGGAGTCCAGCAAGTGTGTGCTGGGCGGGGGGGGGGGGGGGGGGGGGGGGGGGGGGGCTGACACACGTGATGGGCTGAGCCCACTCAGCAAGCCCAGACCTCTCAGTGCATTCTCTGGACCCCTCTTCCTGTTTGTGTGCCATACAGGGTCAGGAAGTGTAGGGCCATCTTCTCCCTTGATTCCCTTTCAGTGGTCATGGCTATGTGTTCTCGGGAGTCCGTGGGTCCCCTGACCTCCTTGCTCCATTCGATGTGCTCGTCAGAAGCCATATTCGAACCAGCACCTACCATCTACGGTCCACCTTCCGTTTGGACCTGCTCGTCACAGGGTTTTAGGACACCGTAACCTTGTTTGACCAGATCACTCCCGCACATGTGTTGCTTTGGATTCTAGTGCAGAATTCAGCATGACATTTTTCCCTCCGATTCCTCTTCCAAGCCAACAGAGTTAAGGGCTATTTCCCAAAAAAACAACACATTATTAATAAGTGAACGAGAGCCAAGAAAACAATACAGCCAGCATATTTGGTCCACGCGGCTTGTTTAGAATGCAAATTGCAAATACAGTTAATTCACTAGGCTCTTGGGGGAAACTTTCAGACTTCTCATACCAACAGAGCCAAGAAAGCCACCAAAGTGAGGTCTGCTCACTGGCCAAGGTCTACCCCACACAGGACAGTGCCAGATCCCCAAAGGTGGAGGGCTCATTCTCAGAACCCTGATGAGGCCCCCTCACCCTACCCACTGGCCAGCCACACTCCTTCACCCCATGGTCTGCCTTAGCCTTAAGAGTGGCCATCCGGCCATGGTCAACAGTATCCAAGAAGCTTCTCTGTGGTCAGGGACAGGTCAGCTGTGAGAAAACAAGGTACCACTGTGACAACCTCCATGAACACAGGGCAGAACCGGCCCCTGAGTACATCCAGGTCCAAACTGACTTGATTTATGAAAGCCAAACGAAGTTTCCAGCAGGTCTGGCACGTCTACAGCCGTGGAGAAAAAGCCTTAATTATACTGCCTCTGCTCATTAAACAGATAAGATCTTAGCAGAGGCAAGCTATGTTTTGTCTTCTTGAAGAGAAAAATGTAAATCCATCTGGCTCCATATTTTACAGTAGTCATCAATGTCCCAGGGCCATGCGAAATGCCTGGTGGTTTCCGCCTTCTTGAGGCTGGGGGCGGGGCTGCGGGAACGGGGGCGGGAACATCAACAGGAGCTCCAAGGCTGACAGCACAGTGTTGATGGTGATGGATTCGAGCATTCCTGTTTCTACAGAACCCCGGAGCACGACAGGCCTGGCCTGGAGACTGGACCAGGTAATAAAGCATACAGAGTCAGCAGAGGAGACAGACAGCCCTGGAGTTTACCACAGAAGTGCCTCCTGCGGAAGACGGACGGACGTGGTCGGCCACGAGACGGAGTCTCCCACAATCCCTTGCGGCCTCGGCCGCTCATTGCGCAGAGCGAGAAACTGCTCTCTACAGAGCGCACAGCACAGTGTAGGCCCAGGGGTTCCCTCCTTTCATACTCTCAGGAACTATGATCAGCTGTGGACTCATCCTTAGCCCTAGACCTTCCCTTCCTTCAGTTCTTCTAGGGTCTCATCCACCCACACCTTTTCTCCATCTCTTAAAAATCTGTTTCTCTGAGCCATTACCACCATCCCCCAGCACCCCCTCCCGCACTCCCCAATCTTCGATTTTTAAATCCAATTGCCAAGTTGACATCTGATACTTAAGTGCCTAAGAGCACCACAAGAGTGTTGAACAGGGGCCCAAGCGTGGACATTCTTGTCTTGTTTCCGGTCTGAAAACCAAGGGACCCCAAGTAATTCTTTAATTTAGATATTTATGCTCTACACATTATAAAAAACAATCCAAGTGTAAATGTTAATCTTCGCGTTAAATCTACCTTAAGTTCTTAAATATGCCGGCTCGTCTATGAGCTTCATTTGGTTTTTTTTCTTGAGTAGCTGTCTTCTGTTTCTTGCAATGTCTGACAATTTTTATTGTATTCCCGACGAGATCCCTATTTTTCTAGTAGCCTAAATAATACTGTCATTCTTTAAAGGGCACTGCCACTTGCTCTAGAAAATAGCTAGTGTCACTGCCACATGCCCGTAGTCCTGCTTAATTTTTATTCTTGTTGAAGCGGGCCCACTCTTGTTTCCTGAGTCCCAGACTACAGTTCTTGTCCCAGGACAAACACATAGTCTTAAGACATAGTCTTTCCATTACATTTGCTGAACATTTCCAATGTTAAAATAGGTGAGTTAACTCGATTCTTCCTTGACCATCTCCCAGTTCCTTCAGATTCTTAGATAGCTCCATCAGGATCCCAAACCCAGGGTATCCACCTGCCTTGGGAATCTCACCTTACTCAACAAACAGCCCCTGTCCCTCAGCCGAGGACCACAAGGACTCCCACTTAAATCCCCACAGTTCCCTCCTCTCCAACACTCCGTCCCACAGCATCCTTATACTCTGACTTCCGGTCTGACTTCCGGCTCATCGGGCTCACTGTGATGCACTCCCGTGGAATACCAGGCTCTTTGAGCCTCACATAAGAGCAGTGAGACTTGAAGTTTTCACAGACTGGCATTGCCCTGGCTGGGCTGCAGCTCTTGATGCTCGAAAATAACTTTCTTTTCACGGTCTTAGGATCGCCGCGCTAAGTTGGCGGTTAAACGGTAGCCTTGCCAAACACCTTGCGCCTGAAGGAACATACCGAAAGCCGCGTACTGTTCTTATGCCTGTTGGTGTGTGAACATCATTTTGGGGGAGTCCCCTATTTCCCCAGCCCTAGCTGGTTGTTTAATCCGATAGCTTGGCTAAGAGGCTGGCGCTATTTAAGATGTCTGAGTCTTTGCCAGACAGTTTAAAACTGTCAATCCGGCTGAACTTTCTAATCATCGCTGTTAAAAGACGTCGAAAGGTGCTCGCTTCGGCAGCACACATATTCTAAAATTGGAACGATACGGGGATTAGCACGGCCCCTGCGCAAGGGCGGCACGCAAATTCGTGAGGCGTTCCATACCTTTTGTAAAATGAATATTTTAGAAAGAAGGTGAAAGACCATGAGGAGGGTAATACACCTGAAGGAGTGTGCTTCATGTTTTCGAGAACATGCTACTTTGGGTTCCTGAACAAGATACAGAGGAACCCCTGCATCTTGTTTCGGGTGCTTATGGGAAGTTGAGATAGGGATCTGGCTCCTGTATAAGGTGAATAATGGGTGTGGGCCCTGTTCCTTTAAAACCAAGCCATTTGAGGGCAAGACTCGCCATTGTGGGCATCTCGATTACACGAGGCTAGGATAGTAAGAGCAATTGAGACATCTGAAATCACATGATTACCATTCTAAAATTCAGCCTGCTGCGTGTATAAATATGGCGTTGGTGGAACGACCTAGCAAGAGCACTCAGCCCGGGAGCGAAATGACACAGCTTCAACCACGTGCAGCGAACCTCCATGTTCACCTCCATGACCTATCATAAAGTCCAGGTCACGCTCTGCAGGCCTGGCTACACCCGAGAGCCTCTCAAAAATGAAGCACCCCCCCCCCCCCCCGCTACCTCCCATTCCCCACCCCCCACCCTGCTACCAGCAGCTATTTTTAAGCAGGGATTCTAATGATCTGATTTGTCTGCTAAAGTGTGAACAGCATTTTCACTAAAGTACTTGGTTGTTTTGTAAGAAAACAGGACTTTGTCCATGTATCCAGTGACAAACATTTGCTTTACTGACACCTGCCTGGCATACCTCTGGACAGTGTTTCAATGTATACTCTAAAATGTGCTACAAGTATCGATTGCACTTAGCAGGCTTACTCAAAGGGCATAACCCTGTAACTGCAGTGACAAAACAGACAGCTAAGAACGAGTTTTTACATGTGCACATGGTGACATCGGCTCCGAGGTTGTCAGTGATTGTGCAATGCTAGAAGGTTCAGGCATCCCGCTCTGTTGTTCTCCTTCTGGCCTTGATTCTAGGCCTCTCCCTGAACCTGGAGGCCGGTCAGCCAGTGAGGTCCACAGATGCCTCACTCTGTTCCCCACAGCGCTGGCATTACAGCATGTGAGCGGACACATTCAGCTTTTGATGTGGGTGCTGGTCCCCAGGCTCATGCACAAGCACTCTTACCCTCTGAGTCATCTCGACAGCCCTATGGTAGTAGAAAGGGCACAGGTGGGGTCAGCTGAACCCGCCTTGTGCCCCAAGTCCATGTGATGATGAAACAAATGCCAACTGGCACAAGGGCCGTGAGCAACTGTACTGCATAGAAATTGGGTTGTTGGGTTTTGTTTTAGGGTCATCTATTTTTATTTTATAATGTATGAGTACTATGTCTGCACATGTCTGTCTGCCACGTACGTGCAATGCTCTCAGTTTCTAGGTGCTGAGTTACAAGCAGTTGTGAGCTGCCGTGCACATGCTAGAAACCAACTGAACCCTGGTCCTCTGCAAGAGGTACAAATGCTCCTAATGTCTGCTTCTTCTTTCCAACCCCGAGAAACTGGTTTTGAAAAGACATCTCTCACACTCCAACTCTACTCCTAAGAGATGCCCTCTCTTCCCTCAGTACCAAGGCAGAACAAAACTTGACCTCCTTTTGTAGGCCCACGGGAAGCAGACCACACTCCAGCAGGAGCTCTCCCATGAGGCCTGGATTGGCAGGTCACAGAACACATGTTTCTCTGTTTATGGGCATGGTATTGCTCAACCTCCAGGATAACAGGCATTGAAAACTGGAGCAGAGCCCAACATCTGACGCCTTGGCTACTGTGTACACCATTGCTCTGGAGGATGGCTCTAGGGTGAGAGCTTCCGACTCCATCGGCTCTATATGCTGAGCTATTGATCGGATTAATGGTGGCTGATTCCTAAAGGCTTGTGTGACAGAAATTTTCCAGAACTTTGCTGGGAGTTTGGTCTCACTTCTGAGAAAGTCAGCCATGTTAACAGGTCCATTTCTGTACTATGGACAATGGGGACGGACACTATGATCGAGGCAGTAATTTAGAGATGATTTGCCCCCACCGCTTAAGACTTCATGTTACCCCGGACCACTTAGTCAGAAGTGATCTTTCACAGAAATGTGAAACTATACTCTTTCCACAGAACGATGCACTTAGGTCTCTGGACAGCCCTGTCCCTCCCTTCCGAGCTAAGCCCATTTAGAGCTGAGACTACCTTGTTGGGATAACCTACCCCCACACATATTGTATCACCTGGCTGTGAAATCGTGCCCCTATATTTCCAGTTGTTAATTGTTGTGCCGGGACCACGATAGTCTCTTCCCAACCTCAAGTAGAGATACGGGTAGCTTGAAGTCAGTCGCCTGGCAAAATACAAACAGAATTTCTATCTCTCCTCCAGAGAGCCTGTCATTCAACATGTGCCAACACACAATCGATTGAAGATCAAGTGGCTGGCATGAAAGGGTCCCGCACTGAAACTCCGCTTGGCAAGGTGACCCTTAGGGCCCCTCGAATAGCAAGGGGTTTGAAACATCTCTAGTCCAATGTGAGGAGAAAAGGCCCCTGCTCAATAAGTACAGTCTTGGAAGCTGGCTATTCGGCTCAGAGCCCTAGTTTACCGTCCACTTGGAATTAGGTTCTGATCTAGAACATGAGAGTTCCCCACAAGCTCCCCTGCAGACAAGGAGCAATCTGGATGCTCTGTTCCTGAACCATCTATCTGGAAGGCAGGATTCAAGAGACTGAAGGAAGGTGTCTCTCGATACCAGCCCCTGGCATCCAGTCCCCATGGGGAACAGATATACACAGGACCACTGGGACAGAAGGGTAGGTACTGGAATCTGGAGATACACAGGTAGAAGCAATTAGCAGTTATCACCAAAGAAGGCTACAACAGCAGTGGCCTTCATTGCCCAAGGGACGCCTGGCTTCCTCCCCAGAACAAGAAATTTGTAGAACTGTAGTTTTCTTGCTCTGCACAAACAGCTTTGGCTACTTACTACCTTTTTTCTTTTACTTTTCCTGTCTCCTCCCCCCGCTGGCTACTTAGTTTCAAGGCGCAGGACCCAGGTCTGGCATACAGAGACAACTCAAAAGGCATCTGAACCAGCTAACAATGAAAAAAGCCCACTGAGAGCTCAGATTCCAATCCCCTTGGAGACTCTAAAAGATGCCCCCAAACAAATCTCCCACCCAGACACCACCAACTCCCAGATCATCCTTTTCCTTTCCCCAAAGCTTTCCTAGCGCAGGTGCAGGTTAGCCCAGCCTGGCCTCTGCTTGGGTCGGTCTTGCTTCTTCGGGGAGAGCCGGAGCTCTCAGACAGCAAGGACTAATCTCCGGTTTGGTCCTGAGTCCTTCCATGGGGTCTAGGTCAACATTCCTGAGCTACACGTGTCACAAGGGCCCCATGAAATCGTGACAGTTGGCCACTGGCCAAGATCTCACTCACTGGACCACTTCAGCCCAAGCAAGGGCTTGACACCCTGTGGTGGTTTGAATGAAAACGGTCCCCACAGAATCATAAGGAGTGGCATTGTTGGAGGTGTGGCCTTGTTGGAGGAGGTGTGTCACTAGGACGTGGTCTTTGGGGTTCCAAATGCACAAGTTGCCATTTGATGTGGATGTAGGACTCTCAGCTCCTCTATCTAGCACCTGCCTGCATGCCGCCATACTTCCCACCATGACGAAAACTTCAGGAGACATTTCTGGGGTTTTTTTTTTCTACATTTGGCAGCATTGGCCCTCCACCCCCTTTGTGTCCCAGGTCAACAGAATACCAATCTCAACCCCAATGAGGAAGACGTATGACCCAGGGGCCAAGCACAAACAATACCACCATTACTCAGGTGATGCTAGAGCTGGTCCCTCCCTTACCTTGTTAGTAGAAAGCAAAATGAGCTAAGGAAGCACAGAGCCATGAGCAAGGTACCCCACAGAATCACGGAAGCAGCAGAAGGCACTGGACTCCGCCCTCCCCCACCCCACCCCACCCCATCGCTGCTCTAACCTGGCCTCAAAAAACAGCTCACACTCTGGGAGGAACATATTCCCCCCCTTGTCACTGAATCAGGAGTCGTACGCAGACAATGCCAGGAAATCTAGAACTTAAAATATAAACTTAAGATATACATTCTAGCTCCTTGTAGGGCTTATAGCATCTGTGTAGATATTAAAACGGAGCAAGCAAAGCACTCAAGTCTTCGCTGTCGCAGAACAGACAGTATCTCTTCTCTCCTGCCATCCTATTAGGCTAAAACTCTCAATCCAGAAGACTTGGTGTTGGGGACTGATTCCAATCGTGGCTCCGTAGGAACAGACTTGTGTGTTCAAATCAAATATTCCCAGGCTATCGTCTTCGTATAAGACGCATCCGTTTTAGTCAGCACCTGCTGCCTTTTAACCAAATACCACAGGCATTTGTTTCCTCAAAGTGACAGACCCCAGTGGTCCAAGATCACAAAGCTAGCTGTGTTCTAGGAAAGGTTCTTCCTCTATAGACGGCCATCTTCTCTGGGGGTGCTCACATGGCCGTTGTTAGCATGGGCACATGGATTGGGGTAGAAAAAAGTGGGGGCCAAAAATTAAAGAGCGCCAACCCTATTGAAAGAGGACTCTGGGGTTGGGGATTTAGCTCAGTGGTAGAGCAATTGCCTAGCAAGCCCCAGGCCCTGGGTTCGGTCCCCAGCTCCGGAAAAAAAAAAAAAGAAGAAAAGAAAAGAAAAAAAAAAGAGAGAGGACTCTGATCATCTTTAACCTTAATTATATCCCAAAAGCCCATCTCCAGGTACAGCCACACTGAGGGCTAAGTTTTCAACGGGACAATTTGGTCCAGGAAAGCACCTGTGGGAAGTTTCACTGTGCCTCAAGTTCAAAGTTCTCCCAGTCCAGGCATCTTTGTGTGATTAGACTGCATAACCGACTTTGAAGGAACCTGTAAAAATAATCTATCCATATCCTCCTGGTTCCCTCTGCTCTGTCAACTCCCTCCACAGGCACCACTAAACCGCAGAGATAATCGCCCATCCGAGGCCGGCAGTCCTCCCACATAACCTGAAGGCACGACCGTGGGTTTGTCACAACAGATCATCTCTTGAACTCTGACAGCCAGCAGGGAGAACGTTTGTTTTCCTCAAGCCCGACAGAGTTCCAGAAAGAGCTCAGCTCAAAATAGACGCTATTGAAGCCAAGACACACAGAGGCACACAGCCTATCAATGTCTCCCCAATGGCCCCTCCCCATCCTCCAACCCCCTGAGAGCCACCGCTGGAAGCTTTGTAATCCAAGGCCATTAAGTATTCATGGGGCTGGCAACCACAAATAGAAAGTGAGTTGGCTCATTCCTTTTCAAATTAGGATAATGGCATTATCTGGGAAATGGTGATCTGAAAAGGAGTTCGGAATATCGGTTTGAATGTGCTTCCCACTCTTCTGTTCAGGCAAGTCCCTCTGTCCTTCCCAGTTGAGGTCTGGGGACCCCCGTGTTCCGTGCCACATTCCCAAAGAGACACACGTAAGTCACCTTTGACTTTGAGCACTTGTATTCTGCTTCTAAGCTGGAAACTGCTTCTTTAGCTCTTCAGTCAATCCCCTCATACATACATACATACACACACACACACACACACACACACACACACGTATCTGACACATACCCGACATACACACACCCCTAACACACACATCGGACACATACATACCTGACACACACCCCTCACACAGACACACACACACACACACCCCTGACATACACCAGCATATACCAGACATTGGCACATACACACCCTTCACACTGACACACATATGTACACATACATACCCCTAACTTACACACAACTCACACACACATCCAGCACATACATACCTGACACACACCCCTCACACAGATACACATATACCCCTAATACACACACACACACACACACACACACACACACACACCCCTGACATTAGGACACACATACCCATGACACTGACACATACACACAAACCTAAGTCATACACAACTGATACACATACATGTACCTGACACACACAGAACACACATAGACCTCACACACACTCACAAACACACACACAACTGACTCACACACACCTGATACACACACACCCCAAGAAGCTCTTTGAAGTTTTACATCTCAGATGTCCTTAACTGCATCGCTTCTCAGCACTCTGTCTCCCCCTCACCTGATGTACGGACCACCTGGGAAAATAGCCTGTTTCCTTCTTACCTGGGAAAATAGCCTGTTTCCTTCTTACCTGGGAAAATATGCCTGTTTCCCTAACAGGTCTCCTGCCTACAGTTTTCCATAATAGCACTCCATTCCTTCTTCAGAGAAATCCTTCTTTAGACACCGCACATCCTTCCCCAGCCCTGCAGGAAACCTTGGGTGGCCCCTCAGCCCTCCAGATAAAGCCCACTCGGTGCAGAGTGGTGGACAAGGCTCTCTGACCTCGTCACCCGCAATGACGGTGCGACCGTGTGGCCGCTGAAAAAGACCGTCCGGCTACGTGAGATGCCACTGACTCTAACACACCTCTTCAGCGCTAGCCTTGGTGTGACCAGCAGTCATCCAGGTAGAAGGGACCAGATGAGAAACCACACTCAGGCCCTGGTCTCGAGCAGAAACGCAAACGCCATGGCTCCAAGAACATCTTTACCCCTGGATTTGACACTGAGTCTGTCCCAAGTCCTACCAGTGCTTGGGTAAAGAGCACAAACACCACACACCATGCTCTGCCCAGTGAATGTCACAGAGGAACAGATGAGAGACTTGTCACATGGCTGCCCTCACGGAGCTAAGCTGAAAGCTTCCTCATAGCAGTCTTGAAATGACTCACCCTGGGGACAGTCTTCTCTCCAGAGCAGGGGCAGGCTGGGGGAGCTGGAGGGGGTGGAGGGGCTGGGGGGGGCCACTCCATTCATGTGTGATCACAATTGTCAGCTTACGCAACAGGAGAACCACCACTCGGACAGTTAGGCTTAACTGAGGAGAGGGAAGGAGACAAGGTGAGCAGGACGGATTAGTTCTGGGAAATTAGGCATTTGCTGGGTCACTGCGGGGCTCTCAGCTTCGCATTTGCCCTCTCAGAGCTGGAAGTCGGCCTGGAACCTTCCTAAAATAAGAACCACCACAGCCCCAGTTGTGAAGAGCCATCCTTGAGGTGCCAGCCAGACAGGAGCTATGTGGAGACGGAGCTTACAGAGCAAAGGAGGCAAGAACATGGCTGGATCATGGCTGGGAAAGCCACAGTGTGCCCAGGCACTCCCAGGTCCCTTCCCAGGAAACCCACCCCCCACCACCACCACAAAAGGAGACACCAGCAGAGACAGCTAGAGCTTCAAACGGGGAAGATTCACTCCCCCATTCATCTGCCATTCCTTCCTAAAGAAAACCATGGCCCCAAGCCATGGAGAAGCCCATGCTCAGTACAGCAGGCCATCTGGTCACCCAGACAGTGAAAGGAAACTGGCCAAGGCCCTGACTGGAGGCTCCATGCAGGAAGTTCAGGCCCCATACTAGGAGCTAAAAGGTGCACAGCCCTCACACACCCCAAGCCGTCTATCCTGGTCCTTGGCGCATAGACTAGACACCACTATGGAGGTGGTACACCTGCAGGCCGGGCCCAGCCAGAACCAAGCTTGCTAGACAGTTAAGTTGTTGCTGGAACCTTCCCTTCCTGGTCCAACTTACCCTTCTTCCACCTGCAGGCCCAGTCAGGGCAGAGAAATGTCAGGCTTCCGACACTCTACCAGCTGGCTCTGAAGTGGGTACGTTTCCTTTTGCTGTGATAAACACCACAGCCAAAAGCAATTACAGAAGCATTTATTTGGGCTTCTGGTTCCAGAGGGATAGGTATTCACTGTGGTGGGGAAGCACAGTAGCAAGCAGCAGGTACCGGGCTGGGATGGGAAGTTGAATAGTCATACTCTCAACCACAGCAGAAAGCACAGAGAGTGAACTGAACCAATGTGGGGCAAGGCTATAAACATCTAAGCCCCACCCCCAGTATTTTACTCCATCCAAGCCCCGCCCCCAGTAATGCACTTCCTCCCGCAACATCGTCACACCTCCATCAAATGTAACCAACAACCAGGGACCAAGTGTTTGGCAACAGTGAGCCCACAATGGACATCTCTCATGTAAGACATCTCAGGTCCCCTCTCGAAGTCCTAAGCTTTGAACGCTCATGTCAAGCCTCTGCCCAGGCTGCCTGTACTTTGGCCATGCTTGACAGCAAGCCTCACTGTGGATTTTCCTCCAGGGTCTCCTCCTGAGCCACATAGGCCTGTGTATCTACAGGGACAAGCTGGGTGTGGGAGTACCTTCTGGTTTCAACATGCTACACGTGGACAGAAAGACAGTTGCTTCTGTTCAACCCCAGCAACCTGCAACATTCTACCTGAGTCATCTGTTCCTTGGGGTGGGCATGTAGTTCCCGGTCTTCTTGGATGGACAAATCCCCCTGGTACAAGTGAGGTGCATCACCCCCTGACCCCCTGGACTCCCAGAAAGTTACTTCCTGTGGGTAAAGCAATCAGATTATGAGCCCCTTGGCACCCATCACTGGTGGCACCTTGCCTGTTCCTCCCAGGACGTTCGCATAGTGCCTTATAACTTCCTACTGCCCGTTCCTAAACTCTTTCCAGTTTACCTGGACTAGTGGGGTCTGCTCAGCCCAGGACAGAGAAGGCCAGAAGGTTGGGTAGTTAAAAGCCCAAATTATTACGGTCAGAAGTTGAGTTCTGGTGCCCCAGGTCCCTTACCCTGGCGTGACAATTCCAGACTCATTTTTCCTGTCCTCAGTTCTCCTCAAGCCCAAGGCATGCAGTCAGCCCAAGGCATCCATTGCACACAGTCAGTCTGCTGACCTGCATAGGTTTCCTTCCCTTCCCCCTTTTCTATTCTTGCTTGACTTTATCATCAGTGGCCCTTGGGACACAAGCCAGGTCTGTGTCACTCAGAGCCCCAGACCTCCACTGCAACACTAATGATACGCTGCTACCCATTCTGTCCCTGGCTATCCCTCAAGAGGCAGACAGGGAGAAGCAGGACACCATGGACCTCTGAGGCACTAGCCTGACCACAGGTGCTGGATTCTTGGCATTCCGGGCCCGGCCTCTGCCTTCAGATTCCAGCCCAGGTGTTTGGCTGACTCTCCAACCCAGGAGGGTTTTTTTCTTTTCTTTTCTTCCTTGAAGCCGGGCTGCTTCAAATCTGTTCTAACATCAGGGATTCTGGCACCGGGTAACCCTCAGGTCTGCTGCAGCCTTCAAGTTCTACAAAATGACCTCATCGCCAAAACAAGGCAGATAATATAGAATCTCTTCCTTAGAAGTCGGGCTGAGTGTGCGTTCTCATTTTGGGGTCTGCGAAGACCCGCAGCCTAATTAACCTAACCCCAGCTGCAGCTTCCTGGCCCCGGCGAGGTGGACATATATCGCCGTCCTCACACATGCGCTCATCTGGATCCCGGTGGCCTCGGGGGACCAAGGCACGCAAGATGAAATTCCGCAAATCTCCATTACTAAGTCTACAATATGTTTGAATTCCATCCTCCATCTTGGTCATGATGCCTCTGAAGTCCCTCCAAAGCAAGAGGGAGGGAAGAGGGATAGGATGTCTCTGGTGTTTGTTCCACACCCACCAGTCTCCTTTCTGTCATCTTCCTGGAACTGCCCTGCCCCTGGAAGAATTGTCACAGAGCCTGTCTGTCAGCTGGTGACAGGCAGAAATCCACCTGACTGTGTCCCCGGGCTGTCTTGAGTTAGCTCATAAGAGCTCCTGCCCCCTGGTCCAGGATTCTCCTTGGCTCACAGCCAACCCCCTTCCTCCCTGTGTTCCTCACACTCGATACCAAGCTAGAGCAGGACCAGGGCAATCTGTGCGTGTCTGATGTAAAGGGATAACCAGCCAAATCTGGAAGATCGGTCTGCAGTCAAAGAACCTGGCGGGCCAGCATGGGACTGGAGAGTGAGCAGCAAAAAGGATGTGCCCATGCCTAGCACCAGGTCCCGAGTAGCCGCCATGTCCAGTTCCTTCATCCCACCACACACACAAAGTCAGACCCCAGGCTCAGGGCATCAGTCTGCCTCTCCGACTACGACAGGATGCATAGATTTAATGCATAGGTCTGGGTACCACTCTATCTCATTCAGTGAACGCGCCAAAGTGTGGCTCATGGGAAGGTAGAAGAGTCAGGAAGCTTGCTCTGCAAGCACACACACTCACACTCACTCTCACTCTCTCTTACACACACGCACACACACACGCACGCACACACACACACACACACACACATACACACTCATTCTCTCCCCTCTCCTCCTTTCCCCCTCTCCCTTTCTCTTTCCCCCTCCCCCTCTTTCCCCTCTCCTTCTTTCCCTTCTCCCTTCCTCTTTACCTCCCTTCCTTTCTCCCTGCCATCCTTTCTCCCTGTCCTCTCTTTCACTCCCTCTCCCTCTCTTCTTCTCCCTCTCTTCCTCTCCTCCCTTTTCCCCCCTACCTCTTTCCTTCTCTTTCTCCCTCCCTCCCTCCCTCTCCCAGGCCTTTTCTCCAAGTTCATAATACTGGCTCATCGCTCTCCCGCACCATGATAGGCCAAGGCCTACACTGACTTGCGAGCCCAGTCTTTAACACACGCCCTTGCTCACCAGAACCTGGAAGCCAGGGACCTGTCAAGAATACGGTGTGGACACTTTAGGAGTTCATGTACGCACCTGTGGACATCCACAGGATGACACGGAGGAAAGCCTGCATTGCAGAGTAAGAGGTGAGTGCGACGGACAGACAAACGGCTTGTTAGCACCTGAGCATCCACCCTGGGAACCGGACCTGGTAAATTCACTGCCCTCCACTCCCCTCAAGCTTCTACCAAAACAAAACAAAAAACAAAAAAAGTGGGTGGGGGCCTGGTAAGAACAGGCAGGCCCCACAGCTCACCCCAGAGTAGCTTGACCACTTTCTTCTCAGAGTGTAGACTTTCTACATCATGAGTCATCCTATCATGAGTATGAGGTGGGTCACTGGCTTATTGACAACCTGTGGGATGAAGCCATTGATGTGGCTGTGGTGCCTGGGAACAAGGTCGCCTCTCAACAGGGAGCCTTGACCTCCTGGGTCTGCACTCAAGAGCATTGGTGGCCTTGTGTCCCACTTCCTCCTCCCCTGACTCTCAGGGACACTCATTGCTCCCACATTGTGTCACTTACATACGATTACCCTTGCCCGTGTCCTCCTGTGTGGCCTCTCCCTGGAGAAACCCCTCCTTCAAGAACTTTGCCCGCTCTCGCTTCCGTGATGCTCTGCCCTCTCACGCACTCAGACCCTAAAATGGCTCTAACTGGGCCAAGTCTCTCCCTTCTCTCCCTGTCTGCTGGATCCCTGGTCTTGAACATGGGACAATGAAGAACTCCGAGCATGTGGTCTACCCTGCTGGCCCCACGGACACCACCACAGGACGCATTGTGGGCCAGAGTGGGGCCCCCTTACAATTCCCACACAGAGCTGCCACCTCTCCTTCTCGAGGTAGCAGAGCAGTTTACCCGCCTGATCCACGTGAACGGTGCTGCTCACACCTCTGACCTGTTGGCCACAGGCAGAAAAAGGAAGATGGCTAACCTTTGGCAGGGCCAAGGAGAAACAAAGGTCCTAGTAATTCTAACTATGGTCACCTTCTCTACCATCTGACATAGCCAAGAAAGTACCAAAAATATATATTACCTTCTCCACACATAAACAAGCTTCAAAAAAAAGCACGAAACTGAACGTTGTGGTCTGGTCTCCTCTGCAATGACCTCCTCTACCTCGTAGCCATGCACTTCAGAAACAGAGTCACAGACAAATCGAGGGAACATTCACTTCTCACAAAAAAGGTGGGTCACCGCCACAGCACTGTCACAACAGCATCTATCACACAGTCGTCACTGAGCTGCAACTGTACCCATTCCCTCCCATTAAGACGACCCTGTTATCCTAGCTTAGTGTCGCTCATTTGCTTTGGTGCGCTTTGGGCTTTCTGATCTCCATTAAATCTGAGTCCGAAGCAAACCATAGGCATTTCAAAAGACCTGGCTACATTTAACCTGTGCAAAGCCACAGCATGGTAGCCCCCGGTTGGCTTTGCCAACTTCTTGATGCTGGGGGTTTGAAATGTCACCATTCTAACTCCTCTGGATCAGGGAACCACGTGCAGTGGTCACAGCTCTCCAATGACTCATGGGCCCTGCCCAGTGGCTCCTACGGGGCCAGCAGAGGGAATTCCTGTGAGCATTATTTGCGAATTCTGGAAAGCAGGGCAGAAAGTCAAAGCCTGGCTTTGTGCTCATTTCGGGAATAGCCACACCCGCCCTGGGCTCACACCCACTGCTGCATCCTCAGTGCGCCCACAGTGGAGGGGACTTGGCACTGGAGGCCCTTCTAAGCATATGCAAGAGCTGCAGGCTCTGGTGAAGGTGGGATGGGAAACGGACCAGCCCCTCATGGGACGAGTCAGACAGAAGCAGCGGCGGCCAACTGAAGCAATCCTAATTCCCTAACAGTCATGACGGCAATGTCTTCCCAGAAGTCCTGCTGCACAAGGGCTGGGCACACTGTACAATGGCTGACACTCAGCACTGAGCATAGCTAACATTTGACAAGTCTGGGGGGCGGGGGAAGGTCACGGTAATTCTAACTGTGGTCACTTCCTCCAACTCTTACAGGGATGAGAACCCTGACTTAAGATTTATATGGTCCCTCAGGTACTTATTGCAAAGGGAACTGGTTTCTAGAAAGGGGGCCTGAAGCCTGACCTGCTAGCTAAAGGGATGGGACAAGCCCATGGTCACTTCTAGATCCTTGAGCTGCCTATGACTTTTCCAGCCCTGAGACTAGCCTTCCACAGTCACACCAGGGTCTTCAGGTAGACTCTTATTATTCTTTTGGAGTGGCTGACACCCCACCCCCGGGCAACAAGCACCATGCCAACAGAGAAGCATCAGGTTCAGCTGACCTGATGTCAGCTGTTCTAGGTCAATGAACATCCAAGATCCAACATGAGGTTGAGTGCTGGGGAAGGGAAGTGAAAAGAGAGAGATCTCAGCCAGGAAACGGAATTAAACAGCTCCAGGACTTACAAGCTCTTGATGCTAAAAGGCTTTAGCTTTTCAAAGCAACGCAGCCAAGAGGGGCTGCCCAAACCCCCACACCGTTGCCATGGTAACGTGTGGATAAGCAGCTAGTACCATACCGCAGGCACTTGGAAACACGTCTTTGTGTCGGGGCCAAGGAATCTTCAGCAAAGGGTGACTCAAAAGGGTTTTAGTGTCTCTGAGAGGCTCTGCTGCTCTCTGTCCCTTGTGCCTGCCCTGATGGCTCTCCCCCTCAGCCTTCCCAACTGTCCTCAACTCCTGTTCTGTCACACAATCCAATTCTGTTTCTGCTTCTCAGAGCTCCCTAGTGAGGTCAGGCTTTACTCTTATTTTAATAAAATGCATGCCAAAAATCGTTTGCCCAGCCCGAGATCTCTTCCTCATCATCTAACGTTTCTCTCCTTGTAAATATATGTACATAGTGCCATCAGAAAGCCTGAGAAGTAGGGTATGAAAATCGCCATGGCCAGCCTCCTATTGTTTCCTCACTTCCTTCCATTTTTCTGTCTCTGATTATTATTTTTTTTTAAAACGAATCGTTCTATCTATAGCTTGCACAGTGGTGTTTTCAGTTAGCATATAGTGAGCATTCTCTCATGTCATCTGGTGGTGACAGGATTCCTCAGAAACATGACTGCTAACGACAAGACTATCCATCATGCGAATGGGCCATGACATAGCTAACTCTTACCACATTGCTGGGGACGTCATGTGTTTCCAATCTCTTCCTATTAGGACGACACAATAATGAATACCTGAGTATCTAGGTCCGTGTGCCGGTCCACGACTCGTCCTCGGGATACATTCATAGAGGCTCAACTGTTCGGGCCTCACAATGGCTATTCTTCCGATCCTTAATGAAAAGCATGTTAGAAAACTGGCCCAGCGTGCCCGCCCAGCACCTGAGCATCAAAGTAGCCATTCCACGATATCCTTTACATGCCTGGACCCTATCGTACTCAAAACTATCCCCTCGTGAATTATGAAAAAGGATGCATTTATTGGGAACATTTTAATGTTAATACAGTTTGGCATTTTCCTTTTTTTTTTTTTTTACATTTTCTTTTGTGGTTCGATTGTTCGTGTCCTTTGACCTCTTCTGTTCTATTTTTTAAACTATAAGAGTAATGAAGAGGAGTGTATTGACATGCCCTCAGACGGTCTTGAGGCTCCAGGATAGCAACTCCGACATTCTCCCTCCCATCTGGAAGACATTTGGATGAATCTTAATGTAGCAACGATTCCCACACTTTCATGGCGGGTGAGTCCCTTCCATTCCACATGCCTAACCGGACCTTGGAGTTCCCATAAATGCCCTCCTAGAGGTTGTAAAGCCTCTGGACGCAGCTTGACAGGCACTGATATAAAGACACTGTTGTTTAGTGAATGGACCGTCTGGTGTGTTTACCAGGTGACTGTCACCAGGCCCTGGGAACTGGGACTAACGCACCACTTCCCTATATCCAGTCAGAGACACTCTTACACTTCATTCTCTTCTGTACAGTTTTCATTTCTCCTATGGAGAACGCCATCATAGGGGCAACAAGACCTCAGGCTACACGTTAGCTCTGTACACCAATGCCCCTGCACCCTCATTCTGGACTTCATGTTAAAGACGTTCTTTTCCACTGTGTGAGTGCGGGCATGTGTCAGTGTGAGAGCATGTGTATGTGCATCTGTGTGAGCATGTGCGTGTGCGTCCGTATGAGCATATGTGTGTATGTCTGTGTGAGAGCACATGCATGTACGTCCGTGTAAGAGCATGTGCACATGAGTGTCAAGAGATAGCTGAAGCCAGACGTGCTGCATCTCCGTGGACCTGGAGTTACCCACAGTATTGAGTTTCCCAATATGGGTGTTAAGAGCCAAACTCGGGACCTCAAAAGTGATCTTAACCACTGAGCATCCCCCCTCCCCAGCCCCGCATCTCTTGTTAATGAGTAGATAACCTCTGCAAAGTTTCTCCCAAAAACTTTCAGAACTTTCCCGCATCTTCCCGTAAGTTGAAAACAAACTGATATAAAAGTAATGGCTAACATCGGAGCCCTCGCCCCGCCCCAGGCGCTGTTCTCAGTCCCAACAAACGCAGGCTTGGAGGATTGCATGGGGTTGGGTCATTATCATCTCCCTCCTGTGCATGAGAAAAACTGAGGCCTGGGTTTAGTAACCTGACCCGGTAAGTAGTTAGCTGGGGCCTGGTGATTTAACTACCATCCCTCTCTACAGGCTGTGTGTAGCGCTGTCTCACAAACCCAGGCACACTCCTCTGAGGGCTCATGACTACAGCAGACATTTCTGTGGACTCAAATAATCTTTACTGGCTTGGGAACTGTGACAGTTTTTCCCGGTATCCATCCTGTGTCTTGATTCTACTTCTCCCTGGGTACTTTATGCTTTCAGACAATTAAAATGAGCTCTTCTGTATGAAGTACTTCTCCAATTAACTGGTTCGTTATTGGAATAAAAGAGAATTGTGGCATAAGAAGCATTTATGTTGCTTGACAACTTACAGACCTCTTTTTATTTAAGCTGATACTTCTCTTGATGATTTTGAGGTTTTGGAAGGTAAATATATTACTTTGAAATACTAGGGAGACCCGTTTGTTTGTTTGTTTGTTTGTTTGTTTGTTTGTTTGTTTGTTGTTTGTTGTTTTCTACCACATGTCTTCTGCTCCTGGTTCTGTGCTTTTATGCATGGAAGGACAAGGCAGAGGAAATCTATGGGGACACATTCACACTACACTGGTGGTTTAATAAACCAACCAGCCAACGAGAACATCTCTATTTACTTCTCCTATTTCCCACAGTTTCGCTATTAGCTTAGACAGTACTCTTTGTTGTGATAAGGAGACATTATAGGCACCATGGATTTTAGAATGTTTATTTCTGGGCTGAAGAGATGGCCAGTCATAAAAGTGCCTCCTGCACAAGGCGTGAGGACCTGAGTTCAAATCCCCAACACTTGGCACGGCTGCACGCGCCTGTGACCCCAGCCACAGAGGGGACACAGAGACAGGCAGGCCCCTAAAGCTCACTGGCTATACAGCCTAGTGGGCCCGACAAGCCTCTGATTCTTCAAGAGACCCTGGATCAAAAAAACAAAGATGGATGCATCTAAGGAAAGATGCCTGATGTCGGCCTCAGGTCTCCACATGTGACTGCATACGCACGCACACACATAATCTTTAAACTATGTCTGATTTTAGAGCCTAAAGCTTCTGCCTTCCTTCTTCTTCAAACAGAGAATGTGGAACACAGCTCACACTGGATATTCAGAATAATCCAATGCCCTTCTTCCCTTGAAATACCAAAACAGAGGGGGCTCTTGCCCTCTGACCAGCTGACTCCCCAGCCTTGTGCCTCTCAGAATCTCATCCCTGTGCTGACCGTCATGACGCCACAGTGTCCTCTTGCTGTCAGAGGATCCATGAGCTTACCCAGCTTCCCCTTCCGACTTC
This sequence comes from Rattus norvegicus, assembly GCF_021556685.1. Classification (NCBI taxonomy): domain Eukaryota; kingdom Metazoa; phylum Chordata; class Mammalia; order Rodentia; family Muridae; genus Rattus; species Rattus norvegicus. The sequence continues at coordinate 8,289,307 of NC_141550.1, forward strand.
TGTCGACACGGGGATTAGAAAAATTCCACACAAGAAAACCATGCATGAAGTGTGAATAAGCTTTCTGGAAGTAATTTTGTATAATTAGGAGCCAAAGAGGCATCATAAAAATGCACCTCGACCCCCTCGGACCATCCAACAAAGTCTCCTAGTAATTCCCTCTGGTCTGGAGCGGAAAGCACTCCCTCTAGGCAGCTAAAGTGCTCTCCAGAAAAGTAAACATCTCGCCTTAAGCGTTTCAACAACACAAGTGAGCTGCACATTGAGTCAGAAAATTAGACTGACCCCTGCACACTCTACAACCATCAATAGGACACGCTTGCTGGAGGGTTCTTAATCATAAAATAGGAGAGAGATTTTCAACAAAACTTTACCACCTTACAGTAGGCATGGAAGGACAGGGATAAATAATCCACACCAAACCCGCCCATTGTGCCATATGCAGCTAAGTCTTGCCAAAGCAAGGGCATCCACAGAAGGCACGAGACCCCGCAGGGAACTCTGGGAGCTGTGTAATTCTGTAGGAGACTCAAACTTGCACTTAATTGGAATGAAGTTGGTACATGTGCAAGGGTTGGGGCCATCATTTTTCAGGCCAAAGAAACGCAAACACTTTCAGTCAGAACGTCAGCCTTGGGGGACAGGCACCTCCTGCATGTGTGGTGAGAAGGGAGGCCATAAACCTGTGCCCGTGCATGTGGAGACGGATGCGGGGGTCACTCGCTCCCCCTGCCTCAGTTCTCCCTGCCAGGGCTGGCCTCAGGCCCATCTTTGATCCAGACTGGGCTTGTTTTACCGGCGGCAGCTGGCAGCTTCTCCATAACTCCTCTCTCATTATTGTTGCCTATGGACATTTTCAAATAAGTACACGGTTAGAGCTGACTTTAAAACTGAGGTTTTTCACTGTGAGATGCACACGGTCTTAAAAAAGAATCAAGCGGTAAAAATAGACACGCGTGTAAGTGTGTCTCCCCCCTACACACACACACACACACACACACACACATACACACGAACAACACACTCAACAATTTCTAATGTATCCTTCCAGAGAAATCAACATATATGAATAAACAAACAATCCCCCTCTTACACAGATTATAGCAGCCCACATGCGTTGTTCTTCACCTGACTTTATTGGTGGTAAATGGCTCTGTCCCCAGGGAAATGTGAGCAAATGCCTACTCACCCCAGAATGGAAACCAACAACAGACCAAAGTATGGTACCACAAAAGTTGAACACTGCCAACCAACGAGCTCTATAGCAGTCACAGGAGTGTGGGTGAGAGGCAGTTGCAAGAGCAGAACTGACTCAAAGACAACCACATCACCAAAGCCCATCCTAGCATGAGTGACAGCTCACAGAAGCTGGGAACCTGGAGCTCACTGTACAGCCTGCAGCTCAACAGGTTGGAGAGTGTCCTTTCCAGGGAGCTCAGTTGGGCTGAGCCCCTTCCAGATACCTTGGCCAGGCTGAGCATCCTCTAGGCCACTCGGCTTATCCAAGTAGGTCTCTCATAATTGCTCAAGGAGGGAGAGGTCTAGTTAATCTTGTCAGCCTCAGGGACTTCCTGAATTTAATGAGTTGTTTGCTTCTCCAGTTTAATGATCTTTCCTGTGTGGTTAAAAAAAAAGGTTCCATCTTCCCTGAGAACATCCTGTCGTCTTACCTTCTTTCTGGCATCTTGTGTCCTCCAAGATGGAAGGTTATCTCAGAGAAATCTGCTACCCAACAACTGGCCTTCTCGAAGATGAAGCTAATTGTACACTGAATGGGCTCGAACTATCCCCCACGGTTCTGGTGGGGTTGGTAACAGGACTGTGTGTTCCTCCACCTCAAATGGGCTTTACCTTCTTGAGCTCACGGTTGAGCTCCAGTCGCCTTGGGGATGAGACTCCATCTGACCCAGGAAGGACCCCTCCGCTAACCCACATGACATCACTACATGTGATGTGGTGTCCAACTATCTTACATGCTAGTGTTTACTTACAGTTCACCATTAGTCTGTTCTCATGAGAGCCAAGGCTCTGATGATCTGACCACCATTGTGTTCCTGGCACCCAACAGATGCTGCCCCAGGCAGATATGAGTAACTTGACATTGTGCCTACAGAGCTCACTGACTTCTCAAGTAAGGGTCAGTGATATACTAGGAGATGACTGGGATAATACAGGACCCCAATTTACAGATGGAAACGTAGGGTTTGGTCCCATAGTGAATCACTGGAGAAGCCAAAGGTACAATTCAACATGACCCCGTGACCCATTTCCCTTCCACCTGCAGGAAAGGCCAAGTCATGATGATGGAATCTAAGCATCCGAAATGCCTGCCCCTGCTTTCGAATAGAATTTCCAGTTGATAAAGGTCCCCAAAGGTCCATGACCCCTTCATACACCTTCCAATTCCGACAAACCATGTGTCCCAGGTCACTTCAGGAAGCGGCGGGTCTCTTAACAGAAAGTATTTATGTTTTCATTGCCGCCTGGCTTTGCCTGCTTCCGTGGGCGAATGATGAGTGCCTCAGAGCCGACCCGGGACAGTCTTCATGGGTGTTGTCACCCTGCATGCTGTAACATGAGTGGGCGCTGTAACAGCACAGCCGAGGGTGGAGAGGAACAGCCTAGGGTGAGTCCTGCCCCTCCAAAGTTGTCCCAGCCTCCTGGGAACTGTCCCATTAGCTGGCCCACTGGGAGACATGCCAGGCCACCCACACGTGAGGAAAGGTCTACTCCCTAGACAGCAGTGGCTCACTTCTGATAATACACCACACGAGCTGCATCGGTCCTCGTGGCTGAGTCCAACCGTGCTGCCTTGGCCGTCGCCTAACGAGCCTGAACGGTCATAGCCGTTTGATGGATCTTCCAAACTAAAACTGCTCCGAGAATAGAAAGTGGGTGTCTTAATATTTACACGGGAGATTTCTTGTTTATTTCAGGCAAGCCAGGCATATGCCATCAACCCACGGTACCAAATCTGCTGCCTGGATGCTTGGATCTTTTTTTGCCAAAGGCTAAAGTGCACATTGCCCGCTTCTTTCATGTATTTATCCCTAAATTCTCTCATAGCCATATATATCTGGGAGCTGTGAAAACGAGTATAACCCCTACCCCCTTCAGAAACGAAAGCATGGAGATGAGGTAAGGCAAGGACACTTGCCCAACCCTCACAGAAGTCAGGGGCAAGATGGAAAGGGAGCTCGAATCGAGTAAATAAACTAACTCTGCCTCCTTTTCCACCGCTGTTCTGATTTACAGACGTGTCAAGATTAAAACCAGCCTGTTTTGCAGTCTCCGGAATGAATTTCCTAGGAACGAATTGACCACAGGTCAGTAAGAAGTCCCCCAGCTAAAGAAATTGCTTTTTCCACCGGTTACGGTTTGACTATGAAATCTCTTCCATAGATTGGTAGTTGTGAATGCTCTCTCTCCAGCTGGCAGCAATATTTTGGGAGGCTGTGAGGCCCTCAGGAAGTGAGACCTAACAGAATTAGGTCACTGGAGGCCAATATTTGGTGACAGCCTGGCCCTGCCAGTCTCTTGGGTCTCCTGTGATGTGACCGGCCTCTGCCACATCCTCCTGCCACCGCGAGCTTCTCTACCACCCTTGTCCATCATGACAGACTGAAACCCCCTAAAACTGTGAGCCAAAATTAATCTTCCCATCCTTAACGGAAGCGTTTCTGCCCAGTACCATGGGCACAGTGACACGAAAGTAGCGAACAGAGTACACTTCCCACAATTCCTAGGGTTTTAACTTATTTCATGTAGAAGCAGGAAAACACACGCACTCGGAGGTAATCCTCATCTGAAGACGATACGTATCACCCGCACATCTCTGACCTCTCTGACCACTGCATGACTCATTCCAGAGCGTGGTTTGGGCTTCGCCCCCCAGAGGGTAGACTCGCTGGGCTACATAGAAATCCCAGCCTTAACACAGTCCCTGGTACAAACAAGTTTCACAAGTGGATGAATTACGGAAGAAGACACGCACACACATCTAAGTATATATACGTGTGTGAAAATGAGTTTGTTTTTTCTGGCTGCTCTGTTCTGTAGCTTTCCACCAATGACAACCTAGGGGGAAAAAAAAAAACCACAGGCCTAGTCCACAGTGTCTGGGCTCTCTCTATAGCCTTGGGCCTATGGTAAGACGGAGGGTGGATGTGGTGGACAGACGCTGCTTACCTCATCACAGCTACGAAGCAAAAGGGGGTGGGCTCCAAAAATACTCTTCAAGGCCACGCCCCCAGTGACCTAACCTCTTCCCCCAGGTCCTTCCTCCCGGAGTTTCCACCATCGCCCAACAGCTCCATGGTCTGATGACCAAGCCTTTCCTCTACAGCTCTTTAGGGGCATTTAAGATCAAACGGTGAGGACTAAAGATCGACCGACCGTAATTACCCATGTAAAACTTGAGAGTAGATCACAGTCCAGCTTCGCCTTTGATGTCAACTGCCTTCCTCATTGACATTTCAGGAGCGAGGATGCAGGGAAAGGGGCTGGAGGACATTCTCTCTCACTCGGTAGGCACAGTGAGCCCAGGAACCCAAGCTTCTGAGAAGCAGCTCCTGGCTGGAAGGCATCCCAGGAGGTGACAGGCTAACTTGGTGACACCGAGGTTGTGGGGTCCAAACGATGTGCCTGGAGGAAGAGTTCCTGAGCCTGAGGTGAGCCCAGGAGGGGTCACTGCAGGACGCTGTGAGGAGGGAGGGAGTCCAGAGAATGGAAGGACTGTGGGCTTCCCAGGCAAGGAATTCCAATTTACTCTTTCACAAGCCATCGGGGTGACTTCATCTGTTTTATTGTTCCTCTGAACTATAAAAGCAAACCCAGCACACTCAGAACGACTGCTTCTCCAGACCTGGAAATCCTCACCTTTATGGTTAGGGAGGTTTGTTCGGAGGCCACGAAAACAAAAGCACCTAACGGAGAGGTGGTATTTTCCCAAGAACCCCCTCGCTGGTCTTTCATAATGCGCAGGCCCCAGAAACTTTCCCGGGGGGGGGGGGAGGGGACGTGTTCCTGTACACCAGGGAAGATCGTAGATCCTAGACATTGGGGCAATGAAAGAGCAGGGCTCTGGTTCAGGATCTGCCATTCATTGCCCGGGGACCCTGGCAAACCATTTACCTTCTTCCAGCCTGGTGTTTCTTCCATGGTAAATGTGACAGGGCTGCTGAGACAGTAATGAAACCATCACAAAACCCAGACAGCCGCGGCTGACCTCAAAGCATGGCCCACACATACGCCGGCGTCGCCTTCTTACAGGATTAAACATCTGATGTTTTGCCTGCAGATAAATGCTTTCCAAACATTTAAAATAATTTCTTTAAAAGATGTAGAAGGGGCTGGAGAGATGGCTCAGTAGTTAGGAACACTGACTGCTGAGTTCAAATCCCAGCAACCACATGGTGGCTCACAGCCATCTGTAATGGGATCCAATGCCCTCTTTTAGTGTGTCTATGGATGGCTCATATAAAATACTCATATAAAAATAAATGAATTAATTAAAAAAGATATAGAAAATGTTTAATTTAGACTATGGCTGCTCTGGCAAGAGATCACATCCAAAGGTCTTCTAGGTCTGTGTGATCCAACTAGACACAGACAGGCCTTTAACCCCAGCACTCGGGACACAGAGGCGAGCAGGTCTCAGTTCTAGACAGTTCTGTTGAGTCAGTTCAGTTGAGTTGGTGAGCTGAGAGGCAGGCAGTGGAGCTCCCTTTGCAGTTCAGTTCGTGGAGTTCGGAGACGGTTTTACCAGAAGAGTTACGCAGAGACAGGTTAAAGAGAGAACACGCTAGACACCGGTGAAGACAGAACAAGCCAGAGAATGAGAAGGAGCCAAGAGATTAGAACCCAATGCTAGAGTTAGTTTGAGGCCAAGCAGAGGTATTTGATGAGAAACTGAGAGAACCGGGATTGAACCAGTCAGCTCAGAGAGGAGTTTGAACCAGAAAAGCAGAGTTGAGGCAGCCAGCAAGAGTTTAGAAAGAGTAAGAATGAGCAAACGTATTCAAAATTAAGTCTCAAACGCTGAAAACGTTCTAGGCCTAGATTAGACTGTACAGAGGCCAGACGCTTCTAGGACTAGGCCTAAGCTAGCAGACGGAGGCAGTGAGCCTCAGAGACAACAGTTGAATCTGGCAAATAAAAGTTACCTTTACAAACAGAATCAGACTCTAGCAAACCTCAAGTACTTCTAGAGCCTCAGATGAATGCTGAGTGGAATCCCAGTTAACACATCGCCCGGCCTTGCCCAGGTAGGCCTATAGCTCTTACTACCACTCCATAAAGACGGGCATTTTATGAGGAAGGAAACAGGACTGGGAGAACACAAGTCCACACAAATATCTAGGTCTCTGTCCAGAGGCAGGCCCAGACACGGCTTGGATGCATGTCAACAAGAATCCAGTCCACGGAGTTTTGAGCCTGTCTGCCCTGACTAAACGCCCAGATGTCATTCTCTCCTCTAGGGCTGAGACTGTCCTCAGAGTCCCATGCAGAGAGAGCTCGGACTCACTCTCAGCTGCCGGTCTCCACCGTGCGTCTTTCCGAATGGAATAAGATATCGCCACGCTCCTCTTTGGCAATGGCTCTGGCCCATGCAAAGCTGGATTTGTTGCAATGAAGCACCCAGTGCACACACTTCTCCATTGTTAGATGCTCCTGACATCAGAGCCTCATGGTGGGCCTAGGCCAGGAGGACTCCTGTGTATGTAGAAGACCCAGAGCTTGAAGGGTATTCTAACGCTCAGTTAACCCATCAAGCGCAGTGTTGTCTCCAACTGGGACAACATGGAGACGATATGGCACGGCACCTTCTACCAAGAGCCTTGCACGGCCTCCCGAGGATCACCTGGTGCTTTCGACTGAGGCTAACAGAGAAAAGATGAAGCAGGTAATGTTCGAAACCAGCCATGCCTGTGGCCATTCAGGTGGTCCTGTCCCAGTATGTGTCTGGGTGCGTCATTGACATTGTTGTGGGCTCTGGCAACCAGGACACATATACAGGGCCCATCTCTCAGGGCTACAAGCTTCCCCATGCCAACTTACATTTGGACATAGCCATGTCCAAACAGACAGTCTCATGACCATCCTACCGAGCAGGGCTATAGCTTTACCTTCACAACCAAGTGTTAGATTGTGAAGGACGTGAGGAGAAGTCGTGCAGTGTTGCCCTGGGTTGGAGCAAGAAATGGCTACTGCTGTATCGTCCTCAGAGAAAAGCTATGAAGGGCCTGATGGGCAGTGATTGGCTGTAAGAGGCTCTCAAGTCCAGAGGTGCTCTTCCAGCCCTCCCTCCTGGGGAAGGGAGTCCTGTGGCATCCTCGAGACTGCCTTCAACTCTATCACGGAGTGTTACGTGGACATCTGCAAGGACACGTGCACCACCACATTGCAATCTCTGGGACCACCAAGTACTCAGACGTTGCTGACAGAAGAGACCACATCCCAGCACCCAGCACAGTGAAAATCAAGACCACTGCTCTCTCGGAGACAAGTACACAGTCCGGATTGGCAGCTCTGTCCTAGACTCCCTGTCTACCTTCCAGCAGACGTGGGTCAGCGAGTGGGAGCTTGATAGTAGGGTCCTTTCATCGCCCACCGCAAATGCTTCCAGATGGACTGAGCAGATTCAGGCCTCTGCTCCATGGGCTTCCTCACTCGGTGGCTGGGAGAACGCACTACGCAGGAGAAATCCCCAGCCTTGTGAGCACTCTGCAGTGATGTGTGCGGGGTATTAACCGGCCGCCGACTGCCCTGACTTCTCCAGGCTGGCAAGGGTTCCAGATCTGCTGACCACTTCTGTCTGCCGGCCTAACAGGGTGGGAAAGCCCAAGCCTTAGGTCCACTGCAGTTCCCTGACCACCAAGAGTTATCTGCCTTGAATCTGCACTTAGACCTTAAGTCTGAAAAATAACACAGTAACACGTGAAACGCTGGCTTCAACTGGAACACATTCCCAAGCAAGGCGTTTGTATCTCCAAACTCTCTCCGCTCATAACTGAGACTAGTAAACGATGATGATGATGATGATGATGATGATGATGGTGGTGGTGGTGGTGGTGGTGATGATGATGATGATGGTGGTGGTGGTGATGATGATGGTGGTGATGATGGTGGTGGTGGTGGTGGTGGTGGTAGTGGTGATGATGATGATGATGATGATGATGATGGTGATGGTGGTGGTGGTGGTGGTGATGATGATGATGATGATGATGATGATGATGATGATGATGTCATTTTTCCAGGTGCCCACGTCGGGGTAGACGTGTCTCATCTAGCTAGAGACATTAGGATGTCTCTTAATGTGGGACAATCTTCAAGTTCACTAGTGCGCTCAAAGGCATCAAACTGCCAGCAGGAAGGGTCGTGTGGCGGAGACGTTAAAGTCTCAAATTTTCGGGAAACTGTATTTAAAGAAAACAGTGGCCACTGTGGATAAGGGTCCCTACAGTATTTCTATGGGAGATGGGGACCACCCAGGACAGAGGAGACCTGGAAGAGGGAAGCCATGACACATTTCTCTGGACCTTTAAGTAGGCCTCGAACTTCTCCAAACAAGAGATGTTCCCAGCCTCTCAGCGAAGCACAACATACACCATCCTATAACTGATACAAGGGATGGGACTGGAGTCAGGCATACAGAAACACTCTTTGTTTTTAAATGTAACTTTTTTGATTAAAGTAATCCCGGCTTATTGTAGATAAGAGAGAAAATATAGAATGTTGTAAAAAAAAAATCAAAACCATCCCCCTTCTTTTTTACAACAGAGACAATTATTTGCATGCATGGAGATGTATGTATGCACATAAAATTAGAAACACAATGTATGTGATTTTGCAGCCCACAGTTCTTGTCTAAAATGACTTACAAGCATCTTTCAATGGCTCTCAGTGCTTGTATCTCACAAGCACCCATACAGCACCTACCCTGGGTGGCTCTAAGTACCACACAAGCATCCATCCCTCAGGGCAAGCCCAGGGGGTGTTATTACGAGTCTACCTGCAGCTCGGGACATTGAGAGATCACGGAGCCAATGTGGGAACGAACTCAGACTCTTTGCTGACTCCCAAAGCATGCCCTTGGCCACCACACTGGACATCTCTGTGGACTGGGACATCTCTACTTAAGACTCTGTATTAATCCAGTGTTGTTCCATGATTCATGACTGGGGCAGTGCCATATTAAAAGCCTTGAAGTCCCTTCTTCCTGAGGTCCCTCTGGCTCTGTGACTACAAGATATTAAGTGGGACACAGCCAGACCAGCAATTCATCATGAACTGTGGGGAGACATTGCACAGGCACTGTGGCTGCAGACTATTCTGACCCTAACCCTCCCTGCTCCTTGTGTCTGGAGACTAGCTAACCCCTTACTGGTTAACTAGTTAAGCCCAAGTAAGCCACTGTTAACCTGAGTATTTGCACCTGCCTTTCTGAGCAGAGGCCCATACCAGGCACCTGACCCAAGGCAGAGCAAAGGGAAGTCCTATCTGCCCTTTTGTTTGCTTCGTCTTCTGGTTTACTCCTTCATCCAGTTGGACATATGTTTGTACTGCATCTCATGGGGCTACAAGGACGGGTTCCCGAGAGTGACGACCCGGGACAGACACGTAAGCTTGTCTAAGGGATTCAGATGAGCTCCTTCCTGCCTCTACCTGTTTGCTCTTCTGTGTCAGGCAAACCCCACACCCAGGCTCCTGGAAGGACTCTGAGATACCTCAACTCAAAGCAACTACTCTGCCTCGAGCGAGGACTTGGTGGGCCACGGCTGTGGCTTTGTTTCCTGTCCCTTTACCACAATTTCTGCTCTCCCTGTACACACCTGCCTGCCTCACCCACCACTGGTATGGATCGGGTAGGGGGTAGGGCACCAACACTGACCTTCTGCTTCCTGTCAAGTTCCAGCTGAGGTGGTCGATCGTCAGCGAGCCACGTGGGACTGTGACAAAGTCCCCCAAAAACCATCATCGTATTCCTATGTATGTACATGTGTCCTATGTATGTACACAGTCGCTGTAATAAAACGTGATAACCAAAAACAACTTGGAAAAGGTGTATTTGGCCTATGTGTCCTGACCATAGTCCATTATTGAGGGACGCCAAGGCAAGAACCTCAATTCAGGAACTGAGACAGAGACCGTGGAGGAACGCTGCTTGCTGGCTTGCTCTGGACTCACGCTCAGCTACCTTTCCTTTCTTCTTCCTTTCTTCCTTTCTTTAATGTATGTAAGTACACTGTAGCTGTCTTCAGACACACCAGAAGAAGGCATCGGATCCCATTACAGATGGTTGTGAGCCACCATATGGTTGCTGGGATTTGAACTCAGGACCTCTGGAAGAGCAGTCAGAGTTCTTAACCACTGAGCCATCTCTCCAGCCCTCAGCTATCTTTCTTATACAGCCCAAGCCTACCTGTCTAGGGATGGTACTATAGGCCAGACCCTCTACATTAATTAGCAATCAAGAAAATTGCCCCCTCCCCCCGACACACACACACACACACACACACACACACACACACACACACACACACAATCACAAGCTAGTCTGATGGAGGCCATCCCTCGGTTGAGGGTCCCTTCTCCCAGTGTGTGGAGAATTCCCACCACACTGAGGGGAATTGCCTTCTCCTTCCAGTGTGTAAGTTGGGGGAGCTGTGTGCATTCCCCAGCTTCCAACACCCAGCCAGTTCCATGGGTCCTGAGGCATGCAGGGAGCTGCCTGCTATGACCATTCAAATCAGCCAGCCTGGAAGGCTCTGAGCAGCAACCCAACTCATCCGGAGAGAGGCAGGAGGTGCGGCCGAGCACGGGGCCAAAGGCAGTGCTGGATCAGCAGAGCTGCCCTTCTTCATCAGGAGTTCCGCTCTGCCCCGGAGCTAAGGAGGAAGAACCGCTCCTCAAAGCCTGCGTGGGAATTGCAGGAAACACTAAGCCTAATGCGGCTAGCCTCCGCCCGAGGTCATCCACAGAGGCTTCACAGAGCAACCCGGAGTGGAGCCAGGGTCTAGAGTCCCTAAAAGGAATGTGACGTCAGAAGACCTGAGGGGCAGGCGCCGAGACCGGTGTGGGGCCTCTGAGGCCAAAGGTTGTGTTTCTTTCTCGTTTTCCTTGAAGCGTCTTTAACCGGAGGAGACTGACAACATGCAGGATCCCACCATGCAGGATCCCACCCGTCCCTCTGCTCAGCTGCTTCTCTGTCACCCATAGCCTCCTGCTGTCAGACCTGAATAAACACGGTCGTAGTTAAGGTCATGTGACTGACCAACGGAAGGACCTGTATGTGTCTGGGGGGCCTGGCTCTTTACCCGGAACACTGTCTGTCAGGGTGTGATGGCTGCAAAACTCAGCTGTGAGTGAACGGCACTTTCCAACAAGAAGAAAGCTAACATTCTATGGAGTAACCAAATAAACCCCTGGGGACTCAACGGTGCCCCAAGATGCTCCAGATGACTAAGCCACTCTATGGGGACAAGGGACAGAGCTCCTTGGAAACTGGTCTCTTCCTTGGGACTTCAGAGGCAATACCCTACCCTCACAGTAAAACCCACTGAAGGATATGAAATGTCTGGTCCCGCCCCCCCCTTGGCCTGCCGGTGAACACATGGGTGGGAAACGACCAACAGCACTGAATTTTCTCGGCTTTTCCAGCAGCACATAGCAGCATGTAATAAAAACACAACTCACCCTGTGGTGTGTAACAGAGCTGACTCTCACCACAGTAGGGACTCATGTTATTGACCGTAGGCTCTGGCTTGGTACCAGCTACTATGAGGCTATAGGAGGTTTAAAGACCAGTGCCTGCCCTGAGCCGGAAGGCTAAGTGGCAGGTACGGCACAAGGGAGATGACATTAATGACATCCCTCAAAGCCAACCTATGGGGTAGTCATTGTTACCTGGAGAAACCAAAGCCAAGAAACATTAAAACCCAGGGCCATGAGCAGGTTGAGTATATTGACTTCTCTGCCTTAGAGTTTTACCGGCGTGAACAGACACCATGACCAAGGCAACCCTTATAAGGACAACATTTAATTGGGGCTGGCTCACAGGTCAGAGATTCAGTCCATTATCACCAAGGTGGGAGCATGGCAGTGTCCAGAATGGTGCAGGAGGAGCTGAGAGTTTCTACATCTTCATCTGAAGGCTGCTACAATACTGGCTTCCAGGCAGCCAGGATGAGGGTCTTTAAGCCCTCGCCCACAGTGACACACTTATTCCAACAAGCCACACCTAACAGTGCCACTCTCTGGGTCAAGCATATACCCACCATCACAGATTCAAACTCGGTACTTCTGGCCTTACTTGGGGGTCCCAGGAATTTGGCCTGGGACCAAATACCCTACCCTCACGGTAAAACCCACGGAAGGATATGAAATGTCTGCCCCCCCTTGCCTGCTGGTGAACACATGGGTGGGACCCAATGCCTTTTGGCCTGGCCAGGCCCTGACACGGGTGGGGAGGTAGGATGAAGAGGTTGCAGAAGACAGAAGCTAGGGCCTGAAGTCTCACTGGCTCTAAAGCCCAACAGAAAGGGGTTGGAGGGTGTGCTCTTCAAGATAACAATGGGATGGGACAGACTGAGTAGAGCTAGCTGGAAACCTGAGATGGAGGAAAATATTCTAATTCTGTTTTACCCTGGAGTTCCCCCCAGAGGAGCCCAGTTGGGTTCCAAGGTACACCCTCACCCCAGGAGTGCCTGGAGTTGTGAGGGTCAGAGACTGGGCCCCCGGCTGCCCTAACCAGCCGACTCAGCCAACTGTTTCACTAACTGGTGAAAGATACAAAGTCAAAATGAAAAGCAGAGAGAGGAAATCCAGCCCATGTGTCCACACTGGGGAGAACAAAGAGCTCAGAGCCCATGTCCCCAACCTCAAGTCCATCATCTGGGTTCCAACATGAGAGGAAACTCGGAGAGCAAGAAACGCTGAGCTGGTGAGAAGGCTCAGTGAGTAACAACATCTGCTACCAAGGCCTCTCGTAAGACTTCGGTCCCCAGGACACATGAGGTAGGAGGAAAAAACGTATCACGACCTCCATGCGTGACACACACACATAAACAAATAGGGGAGGGAGCTCACGTATTTGTAACCAAGCAGTTCTGGTCAGGGTGTGGCGATTCGCTCACCTCATGGGCACTGTACCTGCTCTGGTCTCTCTGGCTAAACAGGCTGAAAGTCGTCAGAATTTTGTGAAATCTTTTTCCAGGAGACAAGTTAGCTCCCGCTGTGGCTGGTACCAGGCTCCCAGTGTGAGATTCCTGGGGATATTCCAATGGGGGTGGGGGTGGGGGTTGCTTTGAAAGTCTGATGGCCAAAGGGAAGAAAATGAACATCTCTTTAGGATTCCTGCTAGGACCCTACCCCAGGACTCTGCTGCCCCTAACCTTAGGGTCCTCAGATCCAGCAGCCCCCAGCCTTGAGAGCAGTGAGCAGCCCACAGAGAATGTGGAGACAGGCCTTGCCCAACCTGGCCTGGAAGACCATATTACTCATCTGCTTCTCAACAGGTTCCAGTCGGAATGTTCCAGCAACCACCAGCATGGCCCTGGAGCTGTGGAAGCCTGGAAGCGTCTTTCCTACCTTATTATTTTAGCCTACTTTTAATCAATCAAGTGCCAAAGACAAGTTCCCAGCAAGAGAAGCTGTGGTGAAGCCAGCAGAAATATCCTTGACAACCCAAACACAGCACGGTAATACAACACAGAGAAAGACAAACGGATTCTTTTTTTTCCCCCTTGCAGATATGTCATGGCTGGGACAAAGAACTGGCTCTTCCCAAGGTCATGGCCATGAGCTAACTGCCCTCAGCTTCTGAAGTTTCAAAAGCTTCCCAGAGAGGCCATAGTGATCCCGGGTGAGCTTCGGTGTGCTACAGCCAGGCCTGGGGTTGTATCTTCTCCATCACGGCTTACGGCACAGGGACAGGCCAAGGTGACACTGAGACATGTTGGCTGGAGCGAATGGACAGGGAGACAGAGGGCACAGCTCTGCCCTTTGCCTCCTCAGGCACATCCAGGTCTTGCTTTCTCACCCACAAACAGCCATACTCTTCCTACCTAATTCACCTGCCTGCCTCCTGACAACCAGCTGTCCTTTTGTTTCCCCATCAAAACCAAGTTACTTAGTATCTTAACTCTTTTACTCCTCAAACACTCTTTGGATGCCCCCCCACCCCGCCTTCTGTGTGCTCCATCTTCCCTGCTGGTAAGCTGGGCTGCATAGCCATCTGGCCCACTCAAGGTGCTGGGCACTGTGCTGGTAGGTTCTACATGAGTTTCCTCCTTCTCCCCCTCCTCTTCCTCCTCCCCCTTCTCCTCCTCCTCCTTCCCCCCCTCCTCCTCCCCTTCCTCCTCCGACCTGTTCTTTTCAAACAGGGTAAGTCATAGAAATACTAAGGAGTCCAACAAAGTCTCACAGCTAGTAAGTAGCGCTGGATTGCAGCCCCCTGCCAAGGGCCTCCACCACTGCTGCATCAAAGGGAGCCGTCAGTCCTCCATAAGTTGCCAGGCGGGCATCTGGAGGCTGAAATCCTGCAGGGTATCCACTGGACAGAGAAGGGAAGGCCGACTCTGAGATTCTCACTGCCTGAGTACCGTGACGGCATGCTATATGCAGCCTCCAAGGGTCACCAAGGAAGAGTTGATCTAGTAACCCATAGGGTGTAAGGATCTGCTTGCTTGGCAGCTTCTCTCTCTCTCTCTCTCTCTCTCTCTCTCTCTCTCTCTCTCTCTCACACACACACACACACACACACACACACACACACACACAACCTGCTTTATAGAACAATGTGGGAAGGTGAAGATGGAGATCATGGTTAAGACAAGGTGGCTGGTCATCTTTTTATCCGGCTTATGAACGCCTGAGCATATGTGGTCATCTCAGGGCCTACATTCATGGAGTCCACCCTGTGAATCTAGAAAGAGGCCATTCAGCTGGTGGACACAGGGGAAGGGATCAGGGTCCACTGGACAGACAGCTGCAGAGCCCAAACCCTTAGGTCAGACCACAGGCCCCTCAAAGACCTTCCCTCTAGAAAGGGACAGGGGACACGGTTTTGCCAGTAAGTCTAGCTAGCTCTTTCCCTTCCCCCCAGACACTTTCTCTTGGCTGCTTAGCCCGTGAGTGAAGTCATGTGTCTTTGCACAAGTTCAACAGCTGTAATTTGCAGGGAGTTAATTACCTTCCGACTTTGATCTGGTGGAATTTCATCTCTATGGTTACCAGTCAAGTATAAACAGCTATCACTTGTCTCTCATGACATATTCTCAGAAAAATACCCCCAGGGCTCCAGTCACGGAAATCAAATATACGCAATGTTCATGGACTCTTTTAAATGTTGTATATAAAATGTCTCTACATGCAAAGAAGAAGAGGAAGAGGAAGAGGAGGAGGAAAAGGAGGAAGAGGAGGAAGAGGAAGAGGAAAAGGGGAAAGGAAGAAGAGGAAGAGGAAGGGAAGGAGAAAATTAGGCTACTATTGGCCCAATGGTCAAGGGGTTGTGAAAATCTGCTTTATAGCCCAGTCTTCCAATGCATAAGTTCCTGTGTGAGGCAAGCATAGAGGGGGTAAGGGTCTGGATGACTGATGGGCAGGGTGCCCTGAAAGCATGTCCAGCCATGACTGTATTCACTTTTGGTGACCAGAGTGCAGAGGACTGGTACCCAGGGCCCTTCGGTAGGAGATCGCTAAACCGTCATGCTTGTTCACTGTGCCTGTCAGGTGCCTCCTAAGACAACTGGACCCAACTCACGTTGCGTGACTGAGTGAATGATGCTGGTGAGAATGAACAGGTCTGACGTGTATGTTGTGTGCCCTCTGTTGTGCTGTGCTTAACAAATATTCTTCAGGTAACCCTCACAGTATCTCTACGAGCTAAATGGTTCTTCGAATGAGGGGACAAGATTCAGAAAGGTCATACACCTAAGGGACAGAGCCAGGATGAACACCCAAGCCCACCTCCATTCAGAGCTTCTGCTCTCGCTGCCCCTCCTCCGCTGTCACGGAGCAACAGCCTCGCAAGTGCCAGCTTGCTTCAGGTCCGCAGAGCCAGACTGAGGTTTTCAATATGGGAGACATAACTGTTTTACTAACCTGCTAAGTGGGGTCCTTGGATGACCCAGTATCTCTGGTCAGTGGTGTCCATCTGGTGGCAGTATCACATCTCTAGCAAGTAGCTTCCATTCATTGGTCATTCTGCATCCCTGGACAGCAGTACTTGTCCATTGGTAGACTCTGAATATAGGGTCCCTGTCATGTAGCCCCCCACAAAGCTACGCAATGGTATTCTGGTTTGCTTTCTATTGCTTTGAAAAACAACAAAAGCAACTTTGTGAAGTAAGGTTTTGGGTTTGTTTGTTTGTTTGTTTGTTTGTTTTAGCTTTCAGAGTGTAGTCCATCCCTGAGAAAAGCCAAGAAAGGGCTTAATCCACTGAAGAATGCCGCTTACTACCTTGCTCGCCCAGATTCACCTGCCTAGGGATGGTACCACCCACAGTGGGCAGGGCCATATGAACCAATGAGCAATCAAGAAAATGTTCCACGGACCTGGACACAGGCAAATCTAACCGAAGCCATTTCTGAATTGAGGGTTTCCCTTTCCCGTGTGTTCCAAGTTGACGACTAAGATAGGTCAGCCATCGCTAATGAGAATGACCGTTCTCAGTGGTCTTGAGCAGTAGCACTGCCTACACTCCACACTCGGCTGGGTGAGGGAGTGACAACTTCAACTATGACATTGTCCCAAGATGTTAGATGCCACCCACCTTGATCAGGGACCGTTTGGAAATGGGATCTAAGACAATGCCCATAAAGCCACAGCCCGGTGGCCTAGATTAGAGGTTGACTGGGGTTCTAAGTCATTCATTTTAGATTCCTTATCTTTGGATGGGTCTAAGGATCAGGGGGCTGCTGGTCTAACAGAAAGACAAAGACGTATTACATAAGGCCCTGCAGGACTGGGTACTTCCCCCTCTGAAATCCATCAGATGAGGTTCTGGGGCACCCTCCCAGCTGTGGCTCCAGAGAGAAGGAAGCCTCGGTTTTATAGCCTTCACCCTCAGCCACTGATCTCTCCTACATTGTCCCATTCCTCTTGGAGGCAGCTGGGGGAAGAGCACTCAGGTGAAATGTCAACCATGCCTACAGCCCCATCTCTCCCCAGGCCAGGCACTGGGGCAAATGCTCTTGGACCACATCATGTACTCTCTGCATTGTCCTACCTGGGGACTGAGCTGCCCCCATTTGACAAAGTAGGAAACAGAGGTTCAAGAGTTTGGGTGACCTGCCAAAGTAGCGCAGGTCATTAGACAGCAAGATTTGAACTGAGGACCGTCTGGTTCCAATCCCCACCCCCCATGTCTCACCGTCCACCACCAGCTCTGCACTGTGACAGGGCTTAGAGCCCTGAGCCTCCAAGTTTCCCCAGACCTTCTCTATCCATCCAAGAATCTCCAAACGAAGGCAACTTCCCCCCAAGGAGAAGAAGATGAAGCAGAAAGTCATCCCACAGTTAGAGAGCTGTCCTCTCAGCAAGTGCCTCACACTTAAAATTGTTGTAGCCTAAACCCTAGTCATCAGACCCAAGGCCAGAGTCACCATGGTGGGCCCTCCCACCTGTTCTCCTTGACCATTGAGGGGACCGTGGCTTAGAGTGTCTTTCCTGTTCTTGAACGAGTCTCATTCTTCACCCAGGTTCGTTCCACTAGGGGAGTATTCATTTACTCGGTGACATTTCAACGAGCCCCTAGACAATGAAATGGCATGGTTCCTGTGGTCGGGTATCTTGTGGCCCAGGATAGAGATCAAATTCCTACAGAAATGGGCCGCTGCTTATCTGTCACAAGTCACTGACTCTCACACGGCATCCCCAACGTGCCTCCTGAAATACGCCGGGAACTCTGTGTCCAGGCTGGGAACTGCAGATGCTGCTCCACCTGATGGCATTGCTGCCCGGGTCCATCAAAGCCCCTTCCTGTCCTAGATCAGGGGTATGTCCTGAGGTCTATAAATGCTAAGTGCCTATTCACTGGGGCCCGAGATTGTGACGTGTGGGTTATGACTGAGGCTGGCCCTCGGGGTCATGGCAAAAAGATCCAGATGTGACTGAGTCTCTTGAAGAACAAAAACAAGGTGCAGTGGTTGACCACTGTCCCCTGAGGGTATGCTGTGTGCTTGATTCTGAAGCCATCAAAGTCAGGAAACCCTGGCTCTGCCCTCTGGAATATGAATACTAAGAACTTAACACAGTCAAGAAGAGGAGGACGAGAAAGAGGAGGAGGGAGAGGAGGAAGGTGAGGAGGAGGGAGAGGAGGAAGAGGGAAAGGAGGAAGGTGAGGAGGAGGGAGAGGAGGAGGGTGAGGAGGAGGAGGAGGAGGGGCACCACTACCACCACCACCAGCAGTAGCAGCAACAAGAATGAGAGGTCAGAAGAAGGGGCCACCAAAGGACAGTTGTTCGGGTCACTGGTATAAGCAACGAGAGTCCATTTTTGCCAGTATCTTCCAGATTTGCCTCATCAGAAGAACAGGGGGCTGGCTTTAAAAGGAAGGGCTGACTCTTACAAGCAGCCATGTCTGGGAGGTGTATGCACCAGGCTCTGGCAGCCCTCCCCATCTCCAGGCTGAGCCTCAGAAAGAGCAGTAGGAGCCACCATGGCTGGAAAGGCCTCCTGTGAGCTGCCCTGCCAACAGCCAGCAGACCTGAAGTCCTGCACAGCCAGGCTATTGTCTTCCCTACAAAGCCTCCACCCAAGCAGGGAGCGGCGCAGGCTAGGCCAGGTGGTGGAAGGAACTGGCCAGCAGCAGCCCTGGAAATGCTCAAACTTTACAATCCCTCAGCAGGTCTCTGTTCGCCTCCACAAGCTCAGCCCTGGGCCCTCAGACATTTCAAAGCCATGAATTTAAGCAAACCAGGTGCCTTCATTTAAAAAAACAAAAACCCACAAACACAAAAGTGATTTCGCGAGGGGAGTGTGGTCTGTTCCTTGGTGTCTCCAATCAGTTTTATAAGCCCAGTACTTTGCAGAGTAAAGGCACTCAGGGACCGTGCAACACCCACAGGCTGCCTGCCAGAGTCAGGTCCTGTGGGCAAAGACAGAGTGAGAAAAGTCTCTCCTCCCAAACCCACCCTATCCACCTGCAGCCCTGCAGCTTGCCTGGCAGGGCGGCTCACAGGAGCCTTTCCAGTCATGGTAGCCCCTGCTCTTTCTGAGGAGGCTCAGCCTGGAGATGGGGAGAGCCGCCATGCTTTGAACAGTGATGGGGTAGAGAGGAGGGGAGAACAGTGACAGATGACAGGGTCCCCGTGAGGGGCCTTCACCCCTCAAAGGATCCCAGATGGAACATTGCAGCCGCCAGCTCTCCTGGCACCCATGAACAAGCAGCCCTGCTCTGCTTCTGATAAAGGAACCTCTGGTCTCAAGGGAGACGATAGACAGAGTTTTTAAAAGACAGCTGTAAAGTCATCCAAACTCACGACCCACGGGACATCCAGAATCCAAACTGCACATGGCGAGACCTTAGCCACCACCCCAGACACTGGAAAGGGGTCAGCTGTCGCAAAACCCAGAGGCCAGAAGTTTACCTTATTGTAGGAACCAAGTTGGGGTAAGCCAGCACCTCAAAACCCCAGGCCTTCTGAGTAACAATGTTTGAGAATCTTCCCAGAAGCCCAGTGGACTGAACTCAGAGGCCTCGACACAGTTCACTCTTGCGACAGGAGGTGGCATGTGGCTGAGGGAGGTGGTGGGTGAGTTCCCAGGGCTTCCTAAACCCACCCTGCAGAGGGGCACTAGAGAAAATTCTCTCAGCCCCCGAAGTTCAAACCACCAAGCTGGGGCTCTTTCACAAAGCCTGCGTCTGACCCCAGGGTCTTGTCAAGCCTCCCTGGGCGTTCAAAGTAGGGGCTCAATGGAGGTAAGACATCTTGGGAAACGACTCATACCAAAGATTGGCCGGGGTTGGGGGATTAAAGGATACAGCTACAAAAGCCTCTTCACGTAAGGACAGCCTGGGCTGGATCCTGGCAGGACAGAAGGTACAGGGTACCGTTTCTTCCAGGTTGCTGTATTGGTTCCGGAAGGGTGGGACCGGTATGGTTTGCTTGGTTCTGTTTCTTTGTTTTGTTTTGTTTTTGTTGTTGTCGTTGGTTTGCTTATAGTGGTTGGTTTGTTTCCTGTTTGTCCTTTTACATAACAAGAGTTGCAATGGCCTCAAGCACCAAACCCAATTTCCCAGTACAATCAGGTACAGGGTCCTGGTACCAGCACTCAAGACTCTACCCAGGACCTCTTATCCAGCTATCCTTGCTCATTCCCTGTCTTCACCTTGAGCTTACCTCCCTGAGCATCACCCCATCTAACCTCACCTCTAGCCTCCACTGTCCTGCCTGGTAGGTCAGAGTCTCGGTGTGTCTGTCTGTCTGTCTCTGTCTCTCTGTTCCTTCTCCCTCCCCTCATCGAGGTACCATCTGTCGTTAACAGTCAGTCTCGATGTCCTGTTCAGGAATATTCTCCTGCCCCCACAATATCTCTCCACGCTGCTGGCCTGGGACCCCTCTCCCCAACAGACCTCTGAGAAGCTGATGGCTTGCATTTTGCAACCCAACACAATCCATCCCCTCTCCCAGCAGAAGAATGGCAGCCTAGTCTGGCGTGTTTCTTGCTCACTTCCAGGGACTGCTACAGGCCTCTGCTGCATCTGATTCCTCCCCGGAATAAACACATTGAGTCTCTAAACACGTTTTAAAGAGTCATGCCAAGTGTCGAGCCTTCAAAGGCACAACCGCAGAACCTCGTGAAATGCCGTTTAGTCCAACCCATGTAGCCTCCGCTTCTGCCTTTTGCCTCTGACACCGGACTTCCAGCAGAGACGAGCAGGCCACAGGCTGAGCCAACTTGAAGTGGGGGCTCCCACCTTTGCAGAGAGGCCCCTGCTTAGCATCTCTCCCTCCTGCCCCTGCTCCCGGCATCCACATCTGGTTTCCCTTCAGCACAAATGTCACAATGGACAGATTTTGCACTTCGAGGATTTATGAATCCTGCCGCCCCTCTTGCTTTTGATATGATTCCATTATGTGCTTAAAAGCTGGGCTGTGTTCTTCGCTCCCGGGACCTGTTTATGACAATTCTTTTATGGCCTTAAATCGCTCACTGTTAAGAACTCGGTCGTGTCAGAAGCAGCTGAGTGGTCGCTGAGACACGGAATTGACTAATCTCAGTAGTCCGAGATTAGTCGAGGCTAAGAGATGCTCAACTGACAGGTAAACTCTCAAAGCAGAGCCTTTGACGCTGTTCTCCCACCTGCATGGCCAAATGCTGATTTCCATGCAAATTAGTCACCATCCCTCAGCCCAAAGCCAGTCACTTCCTCTCTCCAGAGAGAGGTTCTTGGCTCTAAGGGGTAGACATTCAAGACAGAAGGTCCTTAACCAGAAAGCACCAGCATCACCAATGCCTCGCTCTTAACAATTTTCCCTGGCTTGTATTTTTCAAGAAAGGGCCAAGAATTCCAAGAAAGGGAGACCAACTGTTAAGCTGTCAGCAAGATTTCTCCTGGCTCCCAACCCCCTCCTGCCAGTTTCCCTTCCCACAGCAGCAGCCAGAGTTCTTCCTATAAGGTTTGTGGGGACAATGCGGCCCTGGAGCCTAGAATGCTCTACTAGGTCTTTGAAGTCAGGGCTAAAGTAGACCGTCTCAGCAGGCCACACCTTGAGCAGCCTGGGTGATTCTAAATAGTGAGCCTTAAGACTGTTCCCATGGTAACCTCACACTGTTCCCATGGTGAACCTCACACTGTTCTCATGGTGAACCTCACACTGTTCTCATGGTGAACCTCACACTGTTCTCATGGTGAACCTCACACTGTTCCCATGGTGAACCTCACACTGTTCTCATGGTGAACCTCACACTGTTCTCATGGTGAACCTCACACTGTCCCCATGGTGAACCTCACACTGTCCCCATGGTGAACCTCACACTGTCCCCATGGTGAACCTCACACTGTTCCCATGGTGAACCTCACACTGTTCCCATGGTGAACCTCACACTGTTCCCATGGTGAGCCTCACACTGTTCCCATGGTGAGCCTCACACTGTTCCCATGGTGAGCCTCACACTGTTCCCATGGTGAGCCTCACACTGTTCCCATGGTGAGCCTCACACTGTTCCCATGGTGAACCTCACACTGTTCCCATGGTAACCTCACACTGTTCCCAGAGTGAACTTCACACTGTTCCCATGGTAACCTCACACTGTTCTCATGGTGAACCTCACACTGTTCCCATGGTAACCTCACACTGTTCCCATAAGGAACCTCACACTGTTCTCATGGTGAACCTCACACTGTTCTCATGGTGAACCTCACACTGTTCCCATGGTGAACCTCACACTGTTCCCATGGTGAGCCTCACACTGTTCCCATGGTGAACCTCACACTGTTCCCATGGTAACCTCACACTGTTCCCATGGTGAGCCTCACACTGTTCCCATGGTGAGCCTCACACTGTTCCCATGGTGAACCTCACACTGTTCCCATGGTAACCTCACACTGTTCCCAGAGTGAACTTCACACTGTTCCCATGGTAACCTCACACTGTTCTCATGGTGAACCTCACACTGTTCCCATGGTAACCTCACACTGTTCCCATAAGGAACCTCACACTGTTCTCATGGTGAACCTCACACTGTTCTCATGGTGAACCTCACACTGTTCCCATGGTGAGCCTCACACTGTTCCCACGGTGAACCTCACACTGTTCCCATGACTCCCACTCTACACTCCAGTCTTCTGGTGTTATCCCTTGACCTTCCCCACCTCGAGCACCGCTAAACAGTTGCATGCCCTGCCTGCATGACCCTCCTGCATGCCAGCTTGGTCACCCTGCCTCCCCCTCTTTGCTACATCAGGAAAGCCAACGGTGTCTACAAGAGTTCATAGAATGCTTGTCCCTACCCTCCCAAGCTCTGCCCAGTCAGACCTCAGAGATTTAAGAATCCTCTCAAAAGGGAGGTGGCCCAAACAACATCACCACCCTCCAGTGTAGGACTCAGAAGTGCCGATTAAAATACAGGACACTCGGTTCCACTTGAATTTCAGATTAGCAACAGATGATTTTTAACGTAAGAAAGTCCCAGGCAGGGCATGGGCATCCTGCCTTTGTTGCTGAGTCTGGCAACCCAACTGGATGGGGGCTCTGGAGTGCCCTAAAGGAAAAGCACCCAGGACATGGCAGCATCAGGACCCAGGGAAGAGGACGGGGTGATGAGGAGCACCCCTTACCCCTGGGAGACAGCACAGGGCAGGATTCCAGAGCCAGGCTGCTCAGATCTGAACCTCAGCCCTGGGACCTGTGCCTCAGTTTCCCCTTCTTCTCCAAATGAGGCTGGCCACATCATGCAGACATTGTGAGATTTAAGTAAACATTTGAGCATTTACGGTAAAGGGAAAGAACACAGCCAAACGAACTCCTGGCCCCGACCGGACTTCTGTGCGTCACGCACCACATGTCGAGGCACTGAGCGACACGTGTGTCCTGTGTCCGCTCATTTAGTCCTCATCACAGCTTTGTCATTGGTTATTGTTATTAACCCTTTGTTGGACCACCCCGCCACTAAGGCACAGGTAGCCTAGTGGGATTCTACACTGGGAGGGCTGGCTCCATGATTCACCAGAAGGCAGTAAAGGGAAAACTATGTCCATGTTCTCACAGTCCCCCTGTTCATCCCTTCACTGGGCACCTGGATGAAGCTAACAGAGAGATTTCCGAGACCTGTGAGAAAACTCCCAGTAGAAAGAGTCTTGTAACCTGTCCCTCCACTAACACGGGTTGTTCTTAGAATGTGCTTCCGTGCCCTTCCCGTGTGTGAGTTCACTGTAGATAATTCATGGCAGCTGGCCATTGTCATTTGTTTACACAAAGACTCCTGTTTGCCACCGGAGGCCGCCCTTGTGACTGGATCCTTCACTCAGGTGGCTTGCTTTAACCCTCGGAGTACAAACTGTCTGACACTCTGAAGGAAGTTGGCTAGCGCGGGAGCCTTTAGACCCCCTCACTTATACGATCCTCTCTCCCAGGTTCACACCACCAACCAGAGCAGTAAACAAGCACCTACTGTGGGTTGGGCTCTAAGCTCGTGTAAAGGCACCAGAGTCAACAAGAAAGCCACAGAGCAACCCCGTACCATTAAACACCCAAGTTCATGAAGGGGAAGGTTCTGGAAGGTAAAAAGAACAACCAACCAAGGGGTCAGGAGAGCTTACCCCGAGCACAGGTAGCCTGCAAGGCTTTTGGGTAGAAAAAGCAGCTTTCAAAGAATCCAAAGAATAAACGATTCAGTTAGAAGCCAGGTGGCAGTGCAGACTAGCAAGGGGTATTACCAGACACATGGAAGTTAGGAGAGGGCTCGGCTTGGCTGGGCCTTTGGGCTGTGTCACCATGAAAGACAGCCACCAAGAAAAGCTCAAAGAGGGCAAGACAGGATGAGGCAAGATTCAGCCACATGGCGTGGGCTATGCAAATGGGGTCAATTCTGAAGACAAGGCTGGGTCCCTGTGCCTAACCTGGTCCACCACAGTGTCCCATGTCCTGCAATGTCTGCCACAAAGCCTCACATGCCTGCCTTATGGGGCTCCCAAGTGCCTATAATCAGATCATTCTCATAAATTCCATGACATCCAACCTCCTACCTCTCAGAGAAGTGGTCCTGTGTCCCTCACTTTGCCACCCTTCATATAGACCATCCTACTTGACGTACCTATCACCCTGTTAACACAAGCCTGCCCTTTTCTGCAGGTGTGACCACGGTCGCTGCAATCGGGATCCTCAGACCACCCTACATGTCCCTTCAGCTCTTTCACTAGCTGCTCAATCCCGCCTAGCCGTGCACGCAGACACAAAAAGAATATCATTGGGGTTGGGGATTTGGCTCAGTGGTAGAGCGCTTGCCTGGTAAGCGCAAGGCCCTGGGTTTGGTCCCCAGCTCTGGAAAAAAAAAAAAAAGAATATCATTAAATGGGGTACCTGTTACAGAGTTTTTTGTTTTAATTTTTATTTATTCATTATTCTGTTTTAAGACAGGGCCTCTCCGTTATGTAGCTCTAGCCGTCCTGGAACTCGATGTGTAAATCAGGCTGACCTCCGACTCACACAGGTCCGCCTGCCTCTGCCCTCCAAGTGCTGGGAATAAAGGCATGAGCCAACAGGCACACACACACGCTTTGATACAGATTTTTAAATAAGAGTTTTCTCAAGGGAATAGGGCGAACTCATTGAACTCCTGGGCGCACACACTATAAATATAATTTCCAATACCTCGTGCCCAGTCATCAGTGGGTCTCACCACTTACGCTCCCTTTGGACACAGCCTTATAAATGGTTCCTTGTTGGCTACGATGTGAGTGTGAACACCGCACCTCCACGCCATTACTGTTGTCTTTGCCCACTAATAAACATGCGCGCCCTTGTGAACTGTTTGATAATTACTTCTCCCAGAATGGTCTGTCATTCATGAGAAGGTTAAGGCCTTCACTAAAAGCATTTTTTCTGTATTAAGATAGTAAGGGGCTGTTTGGTGGGTGGGTAAGTAAGTAGCAGAATAAATGCTACTCACTGACACGGTCTTGTTCCTTTCCAGCGTTCTCTCCCATGTTTGGGTAGATCCTTCAGAGTGTCCCTGCTAACTTGTCTGAGTATAATAACCCTCTCCTGCCACAAATACAATATCATTGGGTCCCCAGCACTGTCCCCTCCAGTTATAAATTATTCAGAAAACCTAAATATCTCCAGTATAAAGAACAAGCCAGGATCTGTCCTTGGGGACCTCAGCTCTTTGTCCCCTCCACCTCAGAGTAAGACCCTGGGAAGTGGCTGGAGGAGCCCAGCAAAGGACAACACCCTACCTGGCATCCCACAGGCTGGGGTCACCCTCAGAAAGAGACACATGGGTTACCAGGCACAAGGAGGAGCTGCAGATGGGAGGTACTATATTGGATTAATCTCTATTGGTGTGATTAAACACTGGCCGAAACCTGCTTGTAGGGGAGAAGGGCTTAGTTGGATTACACATCTGGATCATGGCCTGTCATGAAGGGAAGTCAGAGCAGGAACTGAAGCAGAGGCCATGGAGGGGTGCTGCTTGCTGACTTGCTCCTCACGGCTCGCTCAGCCTGCTTTCTCTCATAGAGCAGATCACCTGCCCTGCAGTGAGCCAGGCCCTCCCATGTCAATCATTAATCAGTAAAATACCTTCTGGACATACTTGCCTACCAGCCAATCTGGTGGATGCAATTTCTCAATTGAGGTTCACACACACAACACACACACACACATGACTTCCAAACAACACAGGTACCCACCAACTTGGACTTGGTCACTGGAACCAGGTAGAAGTTAAATATTTGTGAGACCCACTGTGTCATGGGTGGCAACAGGGCTATATGTTCTGAAGCATGAGAGGACACAAACAGGATCGTGTCTAACACTAATGTCCTGTTTTGTCCTTCTGTGAAAGCCTACTATCTTTCCAAGCCTCAGTTTCCCTCTGTGTACTATCAGGGTAGATGAGGCCTACATTCACCTAAGTGCTTGAATCTAGGATTCCTGTTCCATCAAAGCAGAGGGTCCTTCCTGCTAGAAGGTCAGACATGGAGAGAGCTTGGGGTCAAGAGGGAGAGAATCTCCTTGTCTTCTAGTTTGCAGGGTTGGAAGGTAGCTGTGACGAAGCCCCGCCTCTCAACAGACCACGCAGTGATACCTGGGTAATGAGCTACAGCCTACAGGAAAGCTGGTTCATTCTTCCCCCCCAGTCACCGCTGTTCTCAAACAAATGCTGGAGACAGAACGGGCTTTCCCCAGACCTGAGGCTACCACAAACCCCCTTTCTCTCCTCCAATATATGCACATGCGCACACATTCTCATGTAGCCTCTTTGCACAGCCTAGGTTCAGCAATGTTCTCTACAGCTTTACCTACTGCCTGAAGCACGCTTCTATTTACCCGACTTACACAGAAATGAGGCTGTATTTATCTACTTTTCAATTGTGAGAAAACACCAAGGCCAAGACAACTTAGACAAGGAAGGGTTTACTTGCCTTAGCGATCCACAGTCCAGCGTAAGCTGAGACACCGCAGCAAGCAACAATCTTGATGGCAAAAGCAGAGAACTCAGATGTCGCACCACAAACAGAACACTAAGCTGCCCCAGCGAGGTTTTTGCACCCTCAAAGCCCGCCCACCCACTGACGTACTTCCTCCAGCAAAGCCACACCCCCTAAACCTCTGCAAACAGCGCCACCAACTGGGGACCAAGTACTCAAACACCTGAGTCTGTGGGGGATATTTTCATTCAATCCACTTCCGAGGCTATGCTGCACACAGAGCTCACCTGAGGACGCTGAAGATGGAGATGACTGAGAAGTTCCCCTACAGTACACCCGCAACGAACATAAAAGCAACATGTCTGCCGTGGTAGCGTGTGCTGTGCCTAAAACGGTCACGGCACAGAGAGTAGCTGCTGCTGGGCTGCCAGGGAGCTTGGAGTACTTGAGTCTGAGAGGTGGACGTAGGCAGGGAGGATGAGGAGGGTGGCCCTGGGAAGAACAAACACTGTGGGCAAGAGGGCTGGTGAGCAAAGATTCCCCAGCGGGGAACACTGAATCCAGAGAGGTAAGTCAAGGCAGGGTCGCCAAGCATACAGAGTGGAAGGGATGTTGGCTGACCATTGGGAGTAGGCATTGTTGGGTACTCAGCCAGGGCTCTGAATGAGATTAGGAGTCAGGGAAGGGCTTGGAGAAGGGCCATCCCACGGGAGTTTGCCATGGGAGCAGAAGGATCTGCAAGAGGTGGGCCTTCTTCCCCTGTCAGCCATCTTATCATCCTCCACAGCCAACCCAGTGATCGCTTCATCTGGAAAAGCTACCCTACTTCTGCCCAGAATCATATCACCTGGTGCCAGCTTCTATGTGGTACCTACCTCTGGGGAATTCACACACTTATCCCACAATTGTAGTGGGTGCTATAGACCCTCCCCTGGGAACAGGTCCGTGTGCTTGCTCATTGTAAGTCCCCAGTGCCTGCTCTGAGGCTGGCCCATAGCTGGGGTTCGGGTGAGTGTAAGAATACAAAGGGGACCACATTCCCAGGTGTAGTTTCCTCCTGTGATGGCTAGTCTCGAGTGTCAACTTGACTACATCTGGAATTGATTAAAAACCCAAACAGCTAGGAATAACTGTGAGTGATTTTTAATTAGTTGGATCATCTGTGGTAGGACGACCCATCTTAAATCCAGATCGTTTGGGGTCAGAAGACCCTGCCTAAATCTGGGCCACACTCTCTCATGGCAGCCTACATAAAAGACATGGGAGGAAGCAGCTTATGCCTTCTGCCTGCTTGCCCTCATTCTCACGGCCAAGTCACATATTCCCTGCTGCTGAGGCAGTTGAGTTAGAGCCGCCTTTGGGATTCTGATGTGTGCTGAAGATCAGCTGAGACATCCAGCCTCACAGACTGAACAACGACCAGATTCTCAGGTTTTCCACTGGGAGACAGTCATTGTTAAGACTTTTCTTCCAGGGGTTGGGGATTTAGCTCAGCGGTAGAGCGCTTGCCTAGCGAGCGCAAGGCCCTGGGTTCAGTCCCCAGCCCTGGAAAAAAAAAGAAAAAGAAAAAAAAAAAAGACTTTTCTTCCTCCCTATGCTGGAATTACCATTATTGTCCCCTTCTTGCAGATGAGGAAAACTGAGGCAAAAGAATCATTTTTTCCCAAAGTCACATGCAGATTAACTGAAATCAGATACAGACCTCTTGGCCAGTATATTACATGGTTTCAAATAACACTGTTTTTTGTTGTTTTTTTTTTTTTTAAAGAGACCTGAAGCAAGGCCAGCCCACAGAATGATACAACAGGCAGATCATCCCACCAGACGTGCAGCTGGTTCTTAGCTGTGCACAGAGCATTCAAACCCCAAAGATGGCGCCGTTTTCATCTCGGTGTAGACCTCTGAGTAGATAAAACTGCTGGCCTTGTGGTCAAAGCTGAAAGCCAGGTGGAGTTAGGGGATTAGCACAGGTTGTGTGTTTCTTATTTTTCTGAAATAAACCCATGCTGCTATACATGGAGAAAAACGAATTTTAATCCTTTTACAAATGTATTTACTTTTATTTTATGTGCATTGGTGTTCTGCCTGCATGTATGTCTGGGTGGCTGTGTCCAATCCCCTGGAACTGGAACAGACAATTGTGGGGGCTGGGAATTAAACCCAGGTCTTTTGGAAGATCAGCCCAAATTTTAATCTTTTAATGTGATAAGGAGCAAAGATCATCTTGCTTTCCCTCTGCTGAACCCAGTGTCCCTATGCCAGCCTGACTTTTAGGACAGGAGCAATGGTGGTAGTGGGTTCTGCTTGCTTTTCAATTACAGCTTCCTTTAGAGGTGCACAGTTGAGAAGAAAAAGCACAAATTCTGCAGTTCACTATCACTATCACAGTGAACTATCACTTCCTACCCAGAAGCCCCTCTGTGATACTTGCACCCCTAGGGGCTTCCAGGCTAACAACACAGCAAGGAGCAAGCCCTGGCCTGAGAGCCAAGGCTAGCCCCTCCATGAGCCTAAGATACCTGGACCCTATCTCTGGGCCTCTCAAAGCAGCGCTTCACCAGAATTCAGGGGCCTGAAGACAGTAGAGTGGTTCTACTCTGCAGTCACAAATCCATAGACCCCTCCGTGCTAAGCCACCTGCTTCCTGGTTCTAGATCACCTTGCATGAGTCATTTCTTCCTCACTGTGCCTGTTTCTGCACTGGCAAATGAACAACTTAAAAGTACCAACTAGGGGCTGGGGATTTAGCTCAGTGGTAGAGCGCTTACCTAGGAAGCGCAAGGCCCTGGGTTCGGTCCCCAGCTCCGAAAAAAAAAGAACCAAAAAAAAAAAAAAAAAGTACCAACTTAAGGGAAGCCGTCCCAGTCAAAGTGACACAAAATGTATATGCACGAATGATGCCCTCAAGCGCCGTTGTCCAAGCATGGTGTCCTGCATCCTGATAACTGCTTTGTACCTCTTAGGTTCTTCTCACGGATGCCTTTGTGGACACTATGACCACCTACAGGTTTACAGAGAGCAAAAAGAAGCCTTTTAATGGACAGTCGTGTGCTGCTGAATAGTGGGGCAGGATGGAATTTCATCCACCACAGTCTGGGGCAATGTTCACAAGGCGGGGCGGCCTCCCTCCCGTTACCATGGTCATAGCTGCCTACTGCCTGGCTCTACCTGGCTTTACAGATTCTTATGAACGTATGCGACAAGTGCCCCGGGTTGTCCACACTATAGGCACACAGTGCACAGTCACACATGAACACCACACCCCTTCTAGGACTTGCTAGTCCTCTCCACTGGTCACCCCCCACCCCGTGAACCAGTGACTTGATCAAAGGCTTACACAACCTGTGCTAAGTCCCTAACTCCACCTGGCCTTCAGCTCTGACCACGAGGCCAGCAGGCACAATAGAGACCAACACCGCAGGGGGCCGGGCCTGCTGGCATTCTCCCTTGGCACCTGCTTGAAAACTCTAGGATTTGAGCCAGGCCTGGGTCTCTCGGTGGCCTCGGAACATAAACCTGTGTGGCCTGAGAAGTGGCCACAGGAAACAGAAAAGCAGCACCTTTCCGCAGGCTGTGCTCCCGCCTGACCTTCTCCGAGGCAGGGCAGCGGCACCGAAGTATGGGTGTGCAAGTGCGTGAAGGCGGGCGTGCTGTGGAGCGAGAGGGTAGCGGATGTGAGTGTGTGCGTGTGCGCGCGTGGCTCCGAGTGTGCACCGCTGGGATCGCGATGGGTCCGGGGCGGGCAGCAGGGCGGGCTGGGAGATCTCCTCCCCCCACCACATTGAGAAATCTCAGTGAGTCACCGAGTGGTTCTGCATATTAATGAGCTCGCTCTCCGAGAGGGCAGGAGCGAATTTAAAAGAGGCCAGGGTGGGCGGAGGGAAGCTGTGGGGAGATCGCAGCACCCAGCGCCAAGCGCAGCGCAGCACCGCGACAGACGGCAGGAGCACCCATCGACGGGCGCAGCTGGAGAGAGCCCAGCATAGAGAGGCGGGCTCAAAACCGAGAACCCTGCCGGGCGGCATCCCCCGGCCGCCGCACGCACAGGCCGGCGCCCTCCTCGCCTCCCTGCTCCCCACCGCGCCCCTCCGGCCAGCATGAGGCTCCTGGCGGCCGCGCTGCTCCTGCTGCTCCTGGCGCTGTGCGCCTCGCGCGTGGACGGTGAGTGCCGCGAGG
The DNA here is from genome assembly GCF_021556685.1 of Rattus norvegicus. Classification (NCBI taxonomy): domain Eukaryota; kingdom Metazoa; phylum Chordata; class Mammalia; order Rodentia; family Muridae; genus Rattus; species Rattus norvegicus. The sequence continues at coordinate 8,320,587 of NC_141550.1, forward strand.
GCCCTCGGTCGCGGTCCTGTCCCGTCCTAGGGAGCCCAAGCACCACCTAGGCATCCTGGAACCCGGGGGGTCCCGGGCGGGCATCTTGGGCGGTCGCGGAGACCCGTGCAGCGACTCAGCAGCCGGGCCGCGCTCTCCCGCAGGGTCCAAGTGTAAGTGTTCCCGGAAGGGGCCCAAGATCCGCTACAGCGACGTGAAGAAGCTGGAAATGAAGCCAAAGTACCCACACTGCGAGGAGAAGATGGTTATGTGAGTTCTGGGGTAACAGGGATGTCCCGTGGTGGGGCCCAACCTGGGGTTGGGTCGGGTTGATAACGCCTTTCTCTCTGCCTTTGCCAAGGCCCGGGGAAGCAGTTCATAACCGGCTGGCAAGTCCTCGGGGCATTGCCCGACAGTCTGCAAAAGGGGAGAGGGTGTCTTTGGCCCGTCCTTCTGAGCCTGTCCTTGTTAGGATTCAAAGTGGCAGACGAGGTTTACTGTGGGCTAGTGGTTCTGGTGCGCCCGCTTAGAATGTCTACACCAGATCGGTTCCGGACACACACCCAGCCTGCTGGGCTGGCTGTGGCTGCCTTTCTCTTACTGAAGAGAGAAGTAACTTTTCCTTTCAGTGCCCCATTTCAGCCAGAGGTCTGGCCACAGGAGTGGACACTTTGGGGCTCCCAGGGCTTTCAATGTGAGAATGCTCCTGTCTCCTCTGCCTCGTGGGCCCGTACATCTGAACAATGTTGGAGAAACCGTTCCGCTGGGGTTAATGTGCCATGCCACCACTGCAGCCTGCTTAGTGGGGAAGCCGGCAAAGTCTTAAAAACTGGGGCAGAGAGAGAACACTGAGTTTCCTTGCGCCTCAGCCTTCCCAATTAACCGCTTGAAGCCAGCGCTGCCGTTTTCTCCATCAATACACTCTTGGCCAGGAAGGCAGCCCTTGGCAAAACAGCTCCCAAATATTTGCCATGGACCATTGGCCCCTCTTCCCCTCCCCCAGAAACAGGACACACTTTATTCTCAGTCTGGGCAAGCGCCTTCCACCGGCTGCCCTTGCTTGCCCAAAGGCCTTCACGCCGCGTCTGTGAAGGAAGGGCACACCCCCCACCCGGCACCTCACCACTTCCATCCGCCTAAGTTCAGGGAATTCAGAGAGCCACAGGGCCTGAGCTGACCCGAGTCATGAGCCTCCCAATTAACATCCTTATCCCCGCCCTCGTCTTGCAGGTCAGAGAAAGGAAAAGTACCCTTTGGGGTGTGGGCTGGCTTGGGGTTAAAATGCCCATGGCAAGAGTCACAAGAACTTTAGAATTTCTGGCTAGGGGAGTTTAAACTGTCAGAGGAGATTGCAAATTGTCTTTGAGACCTTGCAGGGGACCAAAGAAAGAAAGAAAAAAAGAAAAAAAGCATCAGCAACTCAGAAAGAGAAGGATCCTCCCCAGACAGGCTTTCCTTGAGCGAAGTTCTCTGGGTAGAGAGGGAAATTGCAGGCAAAGAACGTTCCCTGTAGCCTTGGGGAAACTTGCAGGAGCCACATGAGACCACCTCTCCTAGGTCTCACCTTTTGCCAAAACAGGTTTTCAGCCACAAAGACTGAAGGCAAGGTTTCCAGCTCACCCCGAGTCATGCAGAGACCTCTACTTGGGAGGTTGGGGGTAGAAGGGGTCAGGGGGAAGTCAGTGTGCCTTTTGAGTGCAAGTCTTTGTAATCAGGGCATGGAAAAGCCCAGACTCCTTAAAAAGATAGATAGATAGATAGATAGATAGATAGATAGATAGATAGATACATACATACATACATACATACATACATACATACATTGATACATAGATACATAGATAGATACATAGATAGATGATAGATGATAGATAAATAGATGATAGATAGATAGATGATAGATAGATAGATGATAGATAGGCGATAGATAGATAGATAGATGATAAATATAATAAATATGCACTTATTATTGGGGAGCGAGTAGGCACGCCATGACCCATGTGTGATGAGAGGACAACTTGCAGGAGGTGGTTCACCCTTTCTACCAGGTGTGGCCCAGAAATCAAACCCCGCTCCAGGCTTGGTGGCAAGGACACTTACTTACTGAGCCATCCTGCCAGCCCAAGTCCAGGTTATTGAAGGACAATTTGTCCATGGAGTCAATGATCCAAACCATCGGCACCCCAGAATTGCTGGGGGGTGAGACCCAGAATGTCTAACAGTTGTTAGGCCTTGGATCCCAGATTCTGCACCCTGTTCTGATTTTCATAACCCCAGTGTTCTGAGAAAGCTCTGGGCACCTCTGTGGGGGGTGAGGCAGAGAACTGAACCCTTTTGTATGCTCCCTGATCTTCAAAAGTAGGATGTTCGGTCTGCACTCTGGCCTGTGAAGAAAGGGGTTTTTAGGGGGGTTTGGGGGGCTGTTGTTTGTTTTTACTGGAGTTTGCCATTCAGGGAAACAGCATCATGGTACAGCATGGTGGGTTTGGCAGAAATACAGGTGCTAATTCCTACAGGACGGTAGAGGTAGAGAGGGAGGGCCCCATGCTCAGGGCCTGGAAGGATCCACTGTCCCTGGGGAAGCACGATCCAATTACCTGGTCTTATCAGATGTCCATCACTGGTCTTGGAGGAAGAACAAGGCCCTGGCAAAGCATTTTGTCCCCATTCTGCTGGCAAGACTGTTTGCCATTCCTACAGGCTGGAAATATGCGTTCACAGCAAGCCTGCCCCCTTCTAGAATTTGGCCTATAAACCCTGACTCTTCACCTTGGGGCCAGGTGGGGAGCAAACTTTCCCCTCTTTCTACTCTCATCTCCAACCACCCCTGCTGTAACCCATCAGGAAGACATATTCTGATTTTTTTTCCCAAGGCCCTAATTTCACCACTGTCACCTTTCTCATAGAAGTTTCCCGTAATCCCTGCCAGTATCTCCCTGGTCGCCCTAGGCGAGAGAGGTACCTCAGACCGTCCAGGACTGAGCTCACACATGAAGTTTATCATTCTCCTGGCTGCCTCATCTCTCGTGACTATTTAGTAATTAAGTCCCTGGATACCTTCCAAGGACTGAGTACTCTGCCTAGGATATACCTTCAGGAGCCCCACAACACAGGTCCTTTCACTGTACCTATTTTACAGAGGGCAGGCAGAGTCAGACAGGTCACAAGGATTCAAACCTGGCTGACTGCACTCAGTACCGGGTCCTGCTTCTCCCCTGCACAGCTAGGCCTCCATGGAGTGTTGGGGCTTTGGCTGGGAGAAGCCCGGAGAAGAAAGGTCTTATTTTTCTGCCCCCAAATGAGATCATTGCAACCTCACGCTCAAGCATCAAACGAGGCCACTGAGCCAGTGAGGATCAGCAAATCCTCAGCGACAAGGTGTAGAGGGTTCAGGTGCTGGGGTTACCAGTCAGAGACGGTGGTATCTGCAGGGTATATCTTAGCCCTTCTGTGGGACTTGGCATGAGCGCCTTCTAGCAGTGGCTCTGTCTACCTCTGGTACACAGGTAGAGCCCATGATCATTGCTCCCCAAGAGAGGCTGTCCTGGAAACAGCTGGGTGCTGTGGAAGGTGGGGGTATGGTCTCCCACTCAACTCCCTACGGGCTAGCCATATCATGAATATGAAATATTACAAAGGGCTTGCTGGGGATTGGGCGCTTGAAGCCAGGAGGGACCGAGCAACCCAGTGCTCTTGTCCTGCAGGCAATCATTCAAATATCTCAACCCTGTACCCCGATTCTGCTCTGTTTCAGCATAACCACCAAGAGCATGTCCAGGTACCGCGGCCAGGAGCACTGCCTGCATCCTAAGCTGCAAAGTACCAAGCGCTTCATCAAATGGTACAACGCCTGGAACGAGAAACGCAGGTACACCAATGCTCGCCACCCCAGCCCCGCCCACCTCCAACCCCGCCCACCTCCAACCCACGCCCACCCTCGCCCACTCAGAAGGGAGTGGCTGTTAGCTATAGCTTTCAGAGCAGGAACGGACCCACACGCCATGCCACCTACCGGCCTCATGTGACACCCACGTAATAGCTATGAAAGGAGAAACCCTAACACCACCTCACACTGCAGGTGGTGTCTCCTTTTGCGAGCACAAGTTCTATCTCGTTTTATCTTTCGCATTATAGACTTGTGTGAAGATTTTTAAAGGTTTGTTTTTTTCTCTCTTATGTGTATGGGTATCGGGCCTGCATGTACATATGTGTACCCCTACATGTCTGGTGCCTGTGGACCCCCCAAAAAGGGTCATCAGATCCCCTGACACTGCAGTTGCAGATGTCATGAGCTGCTGTGTGGGTGGCAGGAACCAAACCCAGGTCCTCTACAAGAACAGCAATGCTCTTAACTGCCGAGCCATCCCTCCAGCCCCTAACTCTCACATTACAGTCCAAATTGTTCTTTCTATCTAAGTCACATAAGCTGGAAGTGACTGGGTGAGCATCTGGCATAGTTGTCCCCTGTTAACTTCAGGGGGTGGGGTGTGACCTCTTAGGTGACAGTTTATTAGCCAAAAAAACTACAGGTACACAGTGACCCCTGCCAGTGAGTTGATTTCCTCTCCAAAGAGCCCCGTGCCCTGTTTGTCCTAGGCATCTGACTTGTTCCTTCTCAGGCACGTTCTGAGGGTCAACTGAGTTCAGCCCTTTCCAATAAGAGCCTCTTTACCCAAAGGGGCAGCAGTTGAGATGGTCAGTGCCTTGGACCAGACACCTCTGCTGATGGGCAGTTTTCACCCTCGTCAGAAGGGGGCTCCCTAGTTCTAATCTGGGGTCCTAGATCTGGCCTTGGAAGGAGAGGCCAGTTCTCAGCTCCTGAGGTAGGTCACTCTGCAGACACCCGAGGCCTGTTTTATCTTTACCTCCGAAGCAAAGCTAAGGAAGGATGCACACAGAGGTGACCTCCAAGGATTCCAGCAGCTTGGCCTAAGAGGGGGAAACCAAGGTCAGGTGAGGACACGGTGTGACTGCCTTCACAGTACTAGGGAAAGTTGGGGCAAGACCTGTGTGGGGTGTGCGTCCCTGGAGCTGCCTGTCCCAGCAGGTGGCCTTGTGTTACACACACACACACACACACACACACACACAGCCTCAGCCTCAGCCCTGTGAGCTGCTCTCTCTTGGCTGACACCCCTGTTCAGCTTCTACACCTGAATCCTTTCTTGCTCCCTTCAAAACTGCCTCGTCCGCAATTGCCTGAAATAGAAAATGGTGAGGTGAGAGACTAGTTCCTCTACATCAGATGGGAATGAAGCCCTCTTTCTGGTCAGGGCACGCATAGCTCGCGTGGCAAAAGCAGAACCTGGCCCACCCACACCACACCCACACCCACCCCACCCTACCCCCGCCACCTTCCCGGCTTGTGTCATCAGAAGCAGAATGACCCCAGCTTATGGAGGGTTGGGAAATCTTGCTCAGACTACTGGAGACATTCAAACCGCTACCCACCTGATTTTGCTCCACCTGGACCATGGCTTTAAAGAGGAGGCGTCTGTGGGTTTCCTGCAGCCCCACCCCCACCCCACTGTTTCTACTTTTGCAAGTTGCTCTCCTGGAGGCTCTGAGGGTCTCTGCTAACCAGACTTCTGCCGATTTGCTACATAGTAGCCTTTTCAGGACTATTGGCTCCTTTGGCGAGACACAGTCTCATAAGGCCCAGTCTAGTATCAACTCAGCCTCAAGACAAAGGATAGCCTTGAACCCTGAACCCTAGCCTGTGAACCTCCCAAGTGTAGGGATTTCAGGATTACCAGCCCACTTCCCGCTCTAATGAGTTCATCCCTTTCTTAGAACACTGAGGCACCTGAAACAGGAAACCTCTGTGCCTCTCCTTTCTCTTTCTACCCCTTTCCTTATAAAGGATTAAAAACGACTTAATGAACGCCAGTGGCGATAAAAGAACTGTTCCAAGTCAGAGAGAGAAGACACACACATGTTCCACAGCTCAGAAGGGAGAAAGGAGGAAGCACGGTTCCTGGTCCATGCCATCAACTACTGAGCTCAAAGCGCTGTAGAAACCAGAGCTTCTGGCTGTCATGAGAGGCAGCTGCATAGAACACTTGACTGCGTTTCTATTTTACTTATGTGCATGTGTCTGTGGGCCTGTCTGCCATGTGTGTGCAGGTGCCCAAGGCAGCCAGAAGAGGGCATTGGATGCCCCTGGAACTGGAGGTGTAGGGATTTGGGAGCTCCTGATGAGGATGCTGGGAACTTAACTTGATCCTCTGACAGAGCGGTGACAGATTTTAGAGCACTGCCTCTCGGGCCCCGGGGCAGTTTATGTGAATGCATGATTAGGGATTCTCAATCAGAAGTCAGGAACAAGCAAGAAGGAGCAGTGATCTGCCTACAAAGTGTAGCCCAGCGCTAGGATTTCAGGTGTGAGCGTCCACACCCGTCTGTGTGGTGTGAGCTTTTGCGTAGGTTTCAGTCACAGCTTCAGAACCATCTCTCCTCTCCTGGCCCCAGACCTGGGAGAGGATCCATAGATGAAGCCACTCTGCAGGAGCTGTGTGAGACGCCTACACCACGTCCTGAGCAGCCTACACCGCATCCCGAGCCACTTACACCTGTGTGTCCTCTCTTCCCAGGGTCTACGAAGAGTAGGGTGGACGATCTTGGAAAGAAAACCTCCAGGCCAGTTGAGAGACTTCAGCAGAGGACTTTGCAGATTAAAAATAAAAGCCCTTTCTTTCTCACAAGCATAAGACAAATTATATATTGCTGTGAAGCTCTTCTTACCAGGGTCAGTTTTTACATTTTATAGCTGTGTGCGAAAGCCTTCCAGATGTGAGATCCAGCTCTCCTGCGTACCAGACTTCATTACAAGTGGCTTTTTGCCGGGGGTTGGGGGGTTGGGGGTGGGCCCAAGCCTTTCCTTTTTAAAATAAGGGTTTTTGTATTTGTCCATATGTCACCACACATCTGAACTTTATAAGCGCCTGGAAGGAGCAATCAGTATGGTTCAGGCAATTCATTGCACTGTTGCTCCGGTCCAGGCTTTCGAAGCTTCCTCTCAGAGAGCCTGGCGCCTCGGCACAGCTGCCACAGGCTCTCCTGGGCTTATGACTGGTCAAGAGTTTCGGTGTGGCTCCACCATGGCCCCTGTTGCAGGGCAATTGGGAACAAGTCCTTCTGCATCTGTGCCTAGAGGAACTCAATCTACTTCCCAGGATGAGCTTCATGCCCCCACCCCAGCCCCACCCCCACCCCAGCTCATTCCCCTATCCCAACCAGGCAAGCGATCCTTAAAGGAGCTGGGTCTTTCTCTCGCAACCTCTGAGGGTTTCTGAAAGGCTCACTGCTTTGGTAGATGATGCTTCTGAAGCATCAGAAGCCCCCGGCAGCGTGAGAAAACTGTGTGGAGGAAAAGGGGAAAATTCAGGACTCAATGCATGACATCCAGCCAGAGCTACACATCCTACTGGCATGGGGAGACCCACGTAGCTCTGTTCCCCTCGCCCCCACAGAAAGCGCACTCCCCCTTCGGTGCATATGCAAACAGCGAGGTCCTCTTTTGGAGTTAGGATGACCCTGCACCCTCTCCTGTGTACATATTGCTTCAGTACCCGCCCCTGCCACACGCTGCCCCTCAGTAGAGGCCGCACTGGACGGCTGTGAATCTGCTATGTAAGTGCTGAGATTCATGAGTGCTGCATGCGGGTTTCATGTTCTTTCTAAGATGAAAAAGAAAGTAATAAAAATATATTTGAAGTTACCAAAATTCCGGGCTCCTGGGCTTTTTCTCCCGCTCTGTCTGGTTAGCCCAGATGACAATAGAATGTTTGCCAGCGTCCTAAAGGAACTGGAATGAGTGTGTTGGAAGAGGAAATTGGTGTTTCACAAGTACCTGTCTCTATGGAGTGTGGGGCTGCTGCTCTCTCTGGAAGCCAGGAGGCCAGGCTTGGAGGGTAACGCTCCCCACCACTCTCTGCAGCAGGTTGATGGAAGCAGGCAGGTGAGGAGGCAAGGAGGAGGCAGACCAAGATGCTCTGGGGCCCACAGCTCTGAGAACCCCCAGTGCAGGAGCAGGAATTCAAGTGGAAGGCTGTGGGCTCAGGCACCAGGTTGTGTGGTGGCCAAGGAGGGAGATGCTGTGGTCCTGATTCTGCTTCTGGGAGATGTCCGTGGCTTCAGAGCATACCGATGCTGTTTCTGGGGACCGGGTGATGGAGGGCTCCAGGGCTGGTGACCTGTGTTCTACTGAGCATTGCTCAAGTCAGCCAGCCGCATTTGTCATCTACTCTCAAGGGGACGGTCCCCAGAATAGGGACCTGGAGGTACATACTCCTTTACTCTCAAGGGGACAGTCCCCAGACTAGGGACCTGGAGCTCTATACTCCTTCACTCCTGTAGATGGTTTCCTGACCGACTCTCCTCTTATTCATGAAGGAGCACAGCAAGTCCCCTTTGCTGGGGTGAACCATGGGTAACACCACTATGACTCTTCTATGGTGTCCGTGCTTCCCCACTGAAGCTCCAAGCTGTCTCTCACAGGTTACTGAGCAAACTGAGGACTAGCGAGGCTAAGAAGGCTGCCCAGGGACCCAGGGTCCTAAGCATCGTGCTTTCCAGTGGCTAGGTGGCCACCATCCTGCTTGGGGGTAGGAACCTTGACTCCTCCACCCCACCATCCCTTTCCCTCACTCCAAAGGAAGATGGTGTAGGAAGCCTAAGCGAAAGCCAGAGGCCAACAGATGTTACAGAGTAGGGAGCTCCCACAGAAAGACACATTCTAGAACAGGGACAGAGAGGCCAGGCTCCACCCCGCAGGGGCTCCAAAGCTTGGTGCTGGTGTAGCCAGGAAGGCCTCATGAGTGCTCGAGAACCCTGCTGTGAAGCAGTCTATAGAAAGAGCCCTGCTGTCACACCATTGTGGCTTACCTGACGCACGGAGGTCTGGACACTCACGTTGTGCTGTTCTAAGTTCTAGACTTGCCCCTCCACACACTGCACCTGCCACATACCCGCTCGCCTTGTCCAATCACCTGAATCCTGGTTAAAACTGACTGCACAGTTTGCTCCCTGCCCAAGGTGGACCTTTAGGTAAAAATGATTAATTTGCTGCATATTTTAAATAGGGCATCTTGAATGTTTTCGGTACAAGGAAATGGTTAACGTTTGAGGCACTGTGCATGCTAATTACCTGGTCTGATTATTATGCACGGTAACCATGTACGGAAATGTCGAGCTCTACTACATGAATATGTACAGTTCATTTTTGACAACTTATAAAAAAAAAGGCTCGAGTGACAGAAAAGAAAAATGACATACTTCAAGATGGAAATGGCTGAACATTAAACCCAGCATGGGTCCTTCCCCAGCAGGCCCAGGGCAACTCATGTACTACAAGCCCAAGAGGCCTCCTGTTTCCAGTGTCAACTTCAATACCCGTCTGGATGATTCACTGGCCTCGAATTACGACCGGATTTGCTCTGTAATTAGCAGTTTGAAATGTCTAATGAGATAGGTTCTCAGAGGCCAGGGACTGTCTCTGGGCATCTTCATTTAAAACCTCCCCTAAGCCATGAAGGTACAAGGCTCAATGTTTGCTCCTTATCCGTGGGTTCTCTGTGCCACCATGAAGACCTGAAGTTGAGAATATATGGACTATGTTGCTGCTATGCAGATAAACCCAAAGGCAAGCTGAAATTATTATTTATCTAACGAATATGAGTGTTTTATCTGTATTTATGTCTGTGTAACACAGGTACGCCTGGTGCCCACGGTGACCAGAGGAGGGCATTGGATCCCCTAGAACTGCAGTTACTTATGGCTGGGAGCTAGATGGGTTCATTTATCAACTGGGTACAGCAAAGGACCAAACTCACCCCACTATAGATGCCTGACCTTGGCAAAGCATCATTACTTATGGAATCTAAAACTGGACTGGGGGCGTGGAACCCAGCAGTTGAGCTCTTGGTGGTACCTATGAGGTCCCCAGTTTGGTTAACAGAACCACAAGCCAGCCTAAAGCTCACCTGTCATAGCTTCAGCTGTCAACTGGGCACAAACGTAGAGCCCTCTGGGAAGAACAACCACAGCTGGAGGATTGCCTATATTAGACTGGCCTGTGGCCATGCCAGTGAGGCAGTTTCTTAAATGCTAGTTGACTTAACAAATGCTACATCAGCTCACTGTGAGAGGTGTCATCCCTAGGCCGGTGGGGGAGGGTAACAATGGAGCAAGCCCTGGGCCCTGAGCCAGTGAGCTGTACCTCCACGGTTTCTGCTTCAGCTCCCTGCCTCTGGGTTCCTGCCTTTGCATCCATCAATAGTGGCTTGTAAGCTATAAGCTAAGAAGATGCTTTGCTCCCTGAGTTGCTCTGGGTTCTGGTACTTATGATAGTAGTATTAGAGAATCACAGTAGGACATCACTTCATTCATTTAAAGGAAGCACTTCCAGCTTTTCCCTGGCATCTATCAGTCACCACCACTTCACCCTCATTACTATGCAAAATAGGAGTTAGCCACACAAGCACCCCAACACTGCAATGGCCGATCTGACAACCAAAATCACTCCCGAGGGATGGGAGAGCAGAGCATACTGCCTGGAAATGCTGGACAAAAGGGCAATTCCTGTCCCCAAAGGACAGAGCAGGAAGCTGCATGATTTCATCGTGCTATGGCCTACAATCTAAGGTATCGTTTATCTCTCAAATTTTCTACCTAATAGTTTTGGGCCACAGCCGAGCACTGAATCCTTGCAAACACTAAGGTGAAACACCAGGAAGGACTCTGTTGTCCTCAAACAGGACTGGTTAGCTGGTCTGACTTCAGGATCCTTGAGGGGAGAGGTGTGGCTTGATAGAGGGAGAGTTAGCGTCCTTCTTTGTGACAGAAGTTGATGCGGGTTCAAAATGGGCTTTGTGGAGAAAGAGAAACAGGGGGAAGACGTTACTGCTCGCTCCTGGGGAGATTTCAGAGCGTAGGACCTCTGCCCCTGGGATGGATTTACTGGCTGACCTGAGACATCCAAATTTCCCTTTATCCCCAGACCACTCCACACCACAGGCAAACATGGCGAGAGCTTCTGGAAGATTCCCAGGCTCCTGTTGTTGCTCTTGATTGAAATCTGCAAAAGTCACATCCCCCAACAAGGGATCTTCCCAAACACGAGTTCGGGCTGTCCTGCCTTCACAATGGGCAGTCCAAAATGCTTCAGTGATACATTAAAGGTTCCTCACACAGGGCGCCAACATGTGTGGATTAAATGAACTAGTATTTACTCCGAGTCACCAATAATGCATCAGTGTCTCATTAAGGAAAGAAATAAAAACACTTCCTCTTTGGGATCCTTTAACAGGAGCGGGGGAGAGAGGTATCCAGATTTGAATTCTCTGCTTCTTGCTCCCTGGGTCCGCCATCTATCTGTGTGTCTCCCTCTCTAACACTGAGCTTTACAAAGAAAATACCACATGGGGAAGGAATGGGGTACTTTATAAAACATTTAACAGAGTTTTACAAGGGATTAAGTCGCTGGCTCTAACTGATCCCAACTGATCCAGATAACCAAAAGTACTACAGACATTTGTTTATAACCAGTCTCCATAAACAGTTACTCTTAACATTTATGGTAGGTTTTAGAAGATTGCTTTCAACGTTCCCAGCAAATGATACATATGCACTGTCTGGGACCCGGAGGGGGGGTGCACAGAAGAGTGAGGGCTGGGAAGGGGGCAGGGAAGAGCAGGGGAGGGGGAGGGAGGGGAGTGTGGAAGAGTACATAACTTATGATCACAGCTCTGCGTTAGCTTATGTTGTAAAAGTTGATTACATGGGAGATCCAAGGCTGGTTGGACACACTGTTCTCTTCAAGGAAGATTAAACAAACAGGCCGAGCACACAGTAGGACAGCAAGCTTAAGTGACCTCCAGGTATATTATTAACGCTGGCTGTGAGGTCCAGCAAAAGTTCCAGTCTCTTGGGCTAT